>NW_027411977.1:196750975-197290975 GCF_047663935.1 Musca autumnalis | reverse complement strand
CATTACAGATGTAATAGCCTTGCCCTTTGTCTTTGTAAGACTGGCTAGTGAGAGGTCGTCAGTTCCAACCACAAGGAGAGTGCCATCCTCTATTTCCCTCTGTGGAAGACTTCCCACCTCTTCACTTCCAAGGTCTCATTTTGCTTGCCAAAGACCTTGAGCATGCGTTCTGTCTCGAACTTGCAGCCATACCCTTTGGCGTATACCGTCGCTTTAGTCAGGTGAGGTATCTCGTCCTTCCTCACCAGCTTCAATTTGCCGCCTCCCAAGGAGTTGTCACACTGTTGATCACTTCCTCGAGAGAGGCCGGGTTCGCGTGCGGTCCCAAGTGGTATACTAAGAGGTCCCTTTGAGCTCGCTGCAAACAATTTTTATCGTCCACTCTTTTAAATGTGTTCCAGTATTTTATCGCTGACCATATTTTCGATGGCCTGCTGGTGTTCTTTAGGTAATCTGCCGGACCCTCTACTAGTATCGATCACTGCATAGCACCTCTCGTCCCTGTAGTTCTTCCTGGCCACCTTGGCGTAAGTAGATGGCGCCTCCGAACCAGTCTTTGTGCCCATCTTCCTCTTCTGGAAGGCCCTGGGCTTCTTATCAGATCCCTTGGAACTTCCAGAGGATTCCGCGGTCGCGCTCACCTTCTTCGTGCCCGAGCACTTCTTTTCGCCCTCCGTCGAAGGGTTCTTTGGGCAGTCTCCTTCACGTGGTTTTGAGAGGAATTGCTTAGGGCATTTGATGGTGGGAAGCTCATTTTCTTCTTACTTGGTTTGGCGGTATTTTCTTCCTCTGGAGATCTGATCCTCTTCGCCGCTTCCGAAGAAGTGGAGGGATTGTTGATCTCTTTTGGGGCGGCCCGCTGTTCTTTATTTAGCTGTGCCTGGATCCTCCTGTGCCTACGTCTCTGGGCTCCAGTCCACCGAACTTTTTTCTCCGTTGTAAGTTTAGATATGCTTTCGCTTACCTCTTCTACCATCTTTTGGACCTCCTCGTTAACGGACTTCTCCACAACGGTGGTGTTGATTTTGCAGCTGCTGTCTGATTCGGAGTCGGAGTCGCTCCCATCCTCGGATGGCTGGGTCCAGATTAAACTCTGCCTGCGCTTCCCCTTCTCCTCATCTTTTTTACCTTTCGGTAAAAATAAAATAAATAAAAATAAACAAAATACTTAAATTGTATAATTATAAAAAATAAAATCTAATGAATGAATAAAAAAAATAAAAATAAAAAAATAAATAATGAATAAATATCTATTTTTACTTGCTAAATTTAACGTTTCCCAAAATTAAAACTAAATTTTATAATTTACACATTAAAACAAAAAATCAATATAAATTCTTATTATTTTTTGCTCTGATAGACCTTCAAAAAATGTTATTTAAAAATCTATGTTTATTGCATTAATAGACCTTAAAAAATATTCTATTCTATAGCAGTCTTCTTCGGAGCTCTCCTATTCTATCACTGCCTCCTACGAAGCTTTCCTAATTCTATCGGAACCTCCTGCGGAGCTCTCCTATTCTATCAGAGCTACCAAATTGAATTTTTAACCATAATTATTAAACCAATTCCATCCCAACTAATTACTATGCATAAACTTACATGCATTTAAGCATATATGTAAGTGTATGTATGTTTTGTATTCCATGTAGTGGCTTATATTTAAGTTAATTGTGAAAATCTCGCTTTTAAGCAAATAATAATTGTTTTATGTTTATATATGCTTACACAGGCAAACATAACATACACTCAACCACACACACACATACGTATTTTACTACTTATAAAACCCCTTCCCGTCCCCTCTATAATGTTGTACCTTTGTATGTGTGTATGTTGGTCTAATTACACAATTGGTATTTTGTTGGCTTATTTGATGTTTCAGCCAAAATTTTGTGGAGCGCTAATGAAAATTCGTTTTGGTTTTTGTTTACATTTTAAGTACTGGTAGTTAATTAAAATTATTTGTGATTAGCATATAAATAATAGCACAATATAGTAAAGCCGCGACTGAAAAGCGTAGTGGGTGGGTGGGACGGTGGGCTTTGTTGGTCTTCCGCAAGTAAGGGGGTAGAGTAGTGGCGGCGGCAATGGTTGCCTGCAATGCATTGTTGTGAAAGCTTTTAAAATTGTTTCATTTAAGCGCAGTCATGTGTAAAATGAATTTAAGCCTTAAAATAGATTTCTAATTTTGTAAAATGAAGCACATGAACAGAAAAGTATAAAATTTTTAAAAGGGATTTAAAGAAATAATAATTTTGGGTTAGCTGAAATTTCACATACAGAGGTGATAATCTAACCGGATTCGGAGGTTGTTTATTGTTATATAGGTGGAATATCTTCAGGGTGAATATGCAAATAAATAATTAGGGAACTGATGATGTGATGTGAAGTTGAGTTCTTAATGAGGAATTAAAATAATGGCGAACAATGTCAAATTTTCTCCACTAATAAATTAGTTGTTTTAATGAAATATTTAAACAATAACAATGGTATTCAGCCAAACTATTTTGAGAATACAAAAAAAAAAAAATTGAAAAAATAATAATAATACAACTTTGAAAATATCAAACTCACGACCCTTTGCCCACTGTACATGTTCTTACCACTGTGCCAAGTGCTTTCCGCCATTCTAAATATTAATGAATATCTTAAAGAACTTGAAAAGGCAAAAGATCCTGCAATGGACAATATTATATTAGATTCTTTAAAACATTGGCCCTAAAAGTATGCACCAACTTTTCAACAATCCCTTCTCTTTCATTATTCAACCTAAAAAATAACTAAAATAATAATAAACCAAACTTTGTAGGAAATACGTACATAACATCATTCAAGCCTATGGAAGGCTTGGTATTTTGAAACGCCATGAAGAATCACAATACGAGAGCTTTTTATGGGCCACATGCCATGCATGTGTGGTGTCAAAAACAATTCATTTTCAAGGCAATTGTAGAATTGTGACAAAACGACACACACATGGAAGTGCTATTGTTAGACTCTTAACTTTACACACATACATATAAACATACAAACGAGTGTATATAAACATTTCAACCACAGACATGTTAATTTTTGAACTGTTAACACTCTAATGCCAACATAATTACGCTGACATGCAGTGCAATTTCAAATTGCCTGCTGACTGTGTGTCAGTCTGTCGCTCTATCTGCGTCTGTCTATTTTCCATGTTGCTGTTGAAATGTTTAATGTAGTTATGTATGTATGTAACTATGTACTGCTGCTCAAGCTATTTATACTCACTTAGGGAAACACACACGGAATAAGACTAATGACATTGTGCTCAACACGAACATGCAATACACAAAATCCTAATGAAATTGTTCATTGTTCGTTCGTATACATGGGGCAACATTATTTGTCAATTGCCATATTTGTATGACAAATGAAGAGCACAGTGGGGAGAAAAGGGGATTTTTGGAAACAAAATTCAATTTCGAAATTTTTATTTATTTAAAGCAACCAATCAAAACATTCTACACATAATCCTTCTTTTATTGCAAGAATACCACATATATTATCGTAACAAATGTGGAGGATAAAATTATGTCGCTGTAACAACTTAAGTGCGAGAGGTGTATGAATGAGTGTCCCTAAATATTGGGTGATATTTTGATTAATTCTCTTTCGAGTTGAGCTGTTTAGACCTCAGAGGTACATTGAAAAATTAGAAATCCACCGAAGTCCCACACCTTCAATCATTATGCTACGTTTCACGGGTGGTTAAATCCGATCATAAGGTATATTAGAATGTCATTTTTAGTGGATGGACGAAGGCTAAGCTTGGAAACTAGAATTTATACCACAAATCATTCGAAAATTGTATATTCGAATTATTTATTTTTATTTTAATGTCAGTTATTTAATTCCAAACTAAATAAAAAAATAAAAATAAATACATAATTCGAATATTTCTTCTTTTTTATACCCTCAGCCTTTAGGCTAGAAAGGGTATATACACTTTCATACGGGCAAAATGTGCCTCATCGAAATAATGGTTTTAGACCCCAAGTATGTTTGGATGAAATGTGTTTCAGACAATTTGGAGTTGATTTAGCAATGTCCGTCCGTCTGTCTGTCTGTACGTCTGTCTGTCTGTAGTCTTAGTTTAAGTTCGAAGATGAGCTATATCGGTCCACTCCTTCCGGTATCTCCCCCACAAAAGTTGCAAAATGTTCGGAAAATTTGTGAGCATGATAACTCTTGAAGGCAGCAACCGATTTGGTCCATACTTTGCACATGGTGAAATTTCTACCAGACTTAGATGAGGTTCCAATATGGACTCAATCGGTTCACTCCTTTGGGTACCTCCCACACAAAATTTCGGATAAGTTCAGTTTAGGACCTGCCCTCAAATGGCATTGATTTTTGTTGCAACAACTTGTACTCACTTTCCTCCATACGACGGTAAAAGTTTCATCAGGCGCAAGTCCATACTTCCTGAGAAAATGGCCGGAAAGGTGCAAAAAGCCCCTATGACTCCTTGTGTAGTGGTTGGAGCGCAAGATAACTCTCGAACGGATTTGTCGATTCGGTCCAAAATTTGGCCTTCGTAACTTTTTATCAAAACATAGTTTAAATTCGAAGATGGGCTATATCGGTCCACTCCTTCAGGTACCTCCCCACAAAACTTCAAAAAAGTTCGAAAAAATGTTGCGCACGATAACTCTTGAATGGAGTGACCGATGTAATCTGTACTTTGCACATCCTAATATATCTACCAGATATAGATCAGGTTCGAATATGGACTATATTTTTCTACTCCTTCTGGTAGCTCTCACACAAAATTTCGGATAAGTTCACTTTAAGACCTGCTCTCGAATCACTTTGATTTTTGCTGAAGCTATTTGCATTTGCTACCTCCATTACGACGGTAAAAGTTTTTTCAGGGGCAAGTCCATATTTCTTGGGAAAACAGCCCGAAAGGTGTAAAAAAAACCCCTATGTCACCATATATGGCGGTCGGAGAGCACGATAACTCTCGAACTGTTCAACCGATTTCATCCAGAATTTGGTCTACGCCATATTATATCCAAACTTAGTTTCATGGCAATACCGGTTCACAGCTTCCGGTACTTCTTCCCAATATTTAAAAAATGTCACTAAAATGCTAGGACGATATCACTTGAATGGGGCAACCAATTTGGTCCAAACTTTGGATCTCCTAATATTTTATCAAAATTTAGTTTAACTTCTAAAATGGCCCATATCGGTCCTCCCTAAGGGTACCTGCCCTACAAAAGTTCAACATTTGTGTCTTAGTGCAGTTAATTCCTAATCCACATTTTTGTCGGCAAGTTCAAATGCCCAAAAAGGGACACAAAATTCTGAAGACACCTTAAATACATTCGATCTGTCCGGAGGTGAAAGTTTCGCTTAACATTGGCTGACGGTATATATCTGTCGGCAAAGTCGACTGACACTTTTTTACTTGTTTTAATTTAATTTATTTATATATTTTATTACTAATAAATATTACTGCCAAGGAAAAAAACTAAAGGACGAATAGGACATTGAAGGAAGCGAGTTAGAAGGTCGAAGTGCTCTACGAAAATAATCCTCATTCGATTTGACTGTCATCTCAAAAATAAGCTAAATCAACAGTGAACAAAGACATAACGCTAATTCCTGATGGCTTACAGGGTCTCTAGCAAAAACTACATCACCCCATAACGCGGAAGTTCGACTCACGGCGGATCTGTCCTTCGGGGTTCTTAATATACTCACCAAGGCCTTTCTTCCCCAAGAGGAATTTTCCGTGACCCAGACTTTCATCTCCATTTTGTTGCACAGTGTTATTTATTGACTTTATTTTGATAACCCTAAAAGTATACCTTAAAAATTAATTAAGCACCACTGTTCCCCATGTTTGTTCCTTTCCATTGTGTTTCATTTTCCCTTTTCGCAAATGTTAAAGGCAATTTATGAAACTTTTACAAGTACATGTGCCTGCCTCAATGTGCTGCCATGCTAAAACGCAAAACAATTTCTATTTGCATAGCATATTATTAGGCATATTTTAACACTTTACTCTACCTAAGCTAACCAACCAAGACACAAGGAAGCAAAACTTTGAAGAAGTGTTAAAGCATTTAATTTTCTTAACATAACTTAACTTTTTAAGTCAAATGCTAAACAAATAGACAGACAGACATACATACATTCACACACAAACACTGACACACACATCTTAGAGGATAAGTTTTATGGTTAATATTTAAAAGTTAAACCTCAAAATTAAAATGAAGTTCAACAAAGAAGAAGACGAATAATAATATTTTCACAACTCACATTCCTTGCGTAGTGAAATACGATGTATTTAGTTAATGTTAAGCTTTTCTAAGCCGTTATTATCTTTAAAGTGCTTAATGCTTAGTGCATCATAGTTATTGTCTAACTCCATGCTCGTGCTCGGTGACTCATTGTCATATGCCTCCACAAATAGATAGGCGTTATGTCTCTGGCTTATTATGTTTGCTCATTGCCTGGTGGTTAATTCTTTTTGTTGCTATTGCAATTGTTGTGTCTTCATTAATAGTTTAGCAGCATTATGTATTTATGTGTGTGTGTGTGTGTTGTAGTACTTGAATATGTATGAATACATATTTATGCATGTCTACAAATGGGTTTGCATGTTAGTTTTGCGGTTGTGTCATTAGCATAAATGTTCAACATGATGATGTTATTATCCATTTTAAGTAAGTGTTGTTTAAACACCTTAATAACACGCTTAAATTTCAGGGTTGCATACATACACACGCACACACACATGTTTGTAGTTGGGGACCTTAAGGTTAAGCTGGATTTAAAACGTAGATATTTACAAAGGTATTATAAGTTATTATTTTAATTTTTTGCAAAGAAATAAACAAATATAATAAGAAAAAGAAAAAAAATTACTTTGGCCGGAGCGAACCCCCACCATGAAATATTCGTAACTTATATGGAATAATTAGTGTTCTCTATGTTACAAAAGTACCAATAGAAAAACAAGCTTAATATATCCTACATATTGAGATGGAGGGCAAAATAATGTTTTCCAACTCTATTTAGCTCAATTATAAAATACCACCTTATTTCTCAGGAAATATTTATGGCGAAAAATTCTGTGTATCTTTAAAATTAATTCTTTGATTATTTCCCCATCAAATCTACTTTTTATATATTACGTAATACATAAATATTTCGATTTAATATTAATATGTATATTTTTCCAATATTTATCATCTCTTGCAAATTAATTTTTAATATTTAATTCCTGGCCATTTCATTTAACATTGATAAAAGAGGAAATTATTTTAAAGCATACTATTAGGCAGGCACTTATCTGATAATACAGTAAGTAAGCCTATATTCAGGCTTTAAAAATGCTGTTGTTTTTAATTTTTCCTCTGGAAAATTCATCATAATTATCTCTATGAAAAAAAAGATATTCACACACTCACACACAATTATTAATAAATCGTATACATATAAAAAAGGGTAATTAATATCATCATAGAGAACTTTGTGGAGATTGAAAAAAAAAAAAAACATGAAAGAGGCTTTAACTATTTTTTATTTGTATTTTTTAATATGTTTCCCCACAAAACATTGATATTTAATGAACGGTTTTGTGATAAATAAAAAAATAATAAACAGAAAAAATTTTTATCTCCGTAATAAGCTTATTATTGGCATGATTAAAACAAGTTCTACGTTAGTTTTTTTTATTTTTAATAAAAAATAATATTTTTATACAAATTAAAAAATAAAAAAATAATGCAATGTAATGGCCCATTAAGCCTAATTAATTATGTTAAACAATTTAAAGCAATATTGAAAAAATACAAAGGGACCCAGCATAAACCAAGTATGACTTTTAGAAAGCAAAAACATGGGTAGTTGGTCACACCCTGCGTATGATGTTGAAAGGTGAAATTTAAAATTATAATATTTCAGCAAGATGGCAAAGTTAAATTTTCTTCAAACTTTTGAATTTTCTGTAATTTTGCTGTAATTTTTTGTAAAAACTATATAAATTAATTTACTATAGTTTTAGTAAATCTTGTGGACACATACGGACATTAGTTCAATTTCTCAACAATATAAAATCTTTTTCTTACTCACATCCCCAGAACACTTTAGCCTAAATGGAAATGAAAGATGGTATAGAATTTCAGGTATTTTACTATAACTGTTGCATACTTTTAGGTGAATAACCATATGATTGCTCAAAGTGAATAAAATATTTACCTTTTCATTCCAATTGAAATTAAATAAAAACATATACCTACAAATAATTTTTGTAATATGATTTTGCACACATAAAGCGGGAGTACAATTTCCTGTCTACATAAAATCTTATGAGGGCAGTTATATTTCAGCAATGGAAAACTTCCGTAGAAGTAATTATTTATCCGATAGCGCCTTACATTTAACTATAGTCCAGCCATAATAAAAGGGGAAAATGGCAAAAATTCAAAAAAAAAAAATCCGATAACAGTTCTATAAAATTTTTTATCAAGGTTTTGGTATAGCCTCCATATAGCGGTCCCACCCGATTTAGGTATCTTAAGGATTTTATCTTCATTTTCAACCAGAATTGGCTGAAACTTGGCATTTGGAGTTCCCAATGGTATAGAAACTTCCCAACCCAAAATTATGGACATAAATCCAGGTTTTTTACCCTCCACCATAGTATGGAGGGTATATTAAGTTTGTCATTCTAATCATTTGCGACCCTATAAAGTATATATATTCTTGATCAGGATAAAATTCTAAGACGATCTAGCCATGTCCGTCTGTCCGTCTGTTGTAATCACTCTAGCGTCCGCAATAATTGAGATAGAGTGCTGAAATTTTGCACCCGAGGGTCTTTTTTCCATAGACAGGTCAAGTTCGAAGATGGGCTATATCGGTCCACTTTTTGGTATAGCCCCCATATAACGGTACCTCCGGATTTGAGGTATTTTGACGTTCTTCGCCACATTTGCAGACCGAATTAGCTATAATTTGGCACTTAGGGTTCCTAGTGATCAACAAACTTATATCCCAAAGAATATGGGCATAGGTCCATGTTTTGGTATAGTCCCCATATAACGGTACTTCCCGATTTTCGGTATTTTGTGAATTTTAGCCACAATTTTTAACCGAACTATCTGCAATTTGACATTTTAGGTTCTCAGTGGTCATGAAACATCTCCACGAAACATCGTCAACATAGGTCCATGTTTTGGTATAGCCCCCATATAACGGTACCTCCCGATTTTCGGTATTTTGAGAATTTTAGCTACAATTTTTAACCGAACTAGCTGTTATTTGCCATTTGAGGTTCTCAGTAGTCATGAAACATCCCCACCATACATCGTCAACATAGGTCCATGTTTTGGTATAGCCCCCATATAACGGTACCTCCCAATTTTCGGTATTTTGAGAATTTTAGCTACAGTTTTTAACCGAAATAGCCGTAATTTGACATTTGAAGTACTCAGTGGTCATAAAACATCTCCAACGAAACATCGTCAACATAGGTCCATGTTTTGGTATAGCCCCATATAACGGTATCTCCCGATTTTCGGTATTTTGAGAATTTTAGTTACAATTTTGTCTATTCAAAAATAATCGTCAATATACATATGTCCATGTTTTGGTATATCCCCCCATATAACTGTTCCCTATTTTCGGGAATTTTCAGTGGTCACGAAATTTCTTCACTAAAATTCGTCAACATGGGTCCATTTTTGAGGGTCTACATTGTTTTGATGAAACTACCCTCAATTTGACTCTTGAAGTTCCCTGCAGCTATAAAACTTTTCCGCCAAAAATTTAAAGATAGGTTGACTCTTTGATATAGCCCCGTAGGTGGTAACTTTCACCTAGCTGAACACATATTTTTAGATTAGGTTAGAAACACTGTGCAACAAAATGGAGGTAAAAGTCTGGGGCACGGAAAATTCCTCTTGGGGATGAAAGGCCTTGGTGAGTATATTATGAACCCCGAAGGCCAGATCCGCCGTGAGTCGAACTTCCGCGTTATGGCGTGATGAAATTTTTGTTAGAGACCCTGTGGGGCATCAGGAATTAGCATTATATCTTTGTTCACTGTTGCTTAAGTGCTCTACTAAAACAACAAACAAAGATATAATGCTAATTCATGATGGCTTACAGGGTCTCTTTTTTATTTTTCTTGCAAACCTTGACCCGTGTTTTAATATAATTAAAATAATAATTACATCCTGTCTCGCTTTGGTCTTATGTGTGTTGCATACTTTTAGGACCCGTAATTTTCAATAATTGCAATTCATCCTCTTCATTCCATGCTTGTTTTATTAAACACACAAATCGGATTGTAAAATTTGATTATTCGTTTGTTTTTGTTACACAAAATAAAATATTTACATTAAAAAATGCATTCATGTACAATATTTATATAAATATATCAATTTTTCCAATATCTCTCATATTTATTTATGATAACCAAATAGAGAGGTTAAAATTAGTGAGAAAAAGAAAAAAGAGAAATTTCCATTATTGTGTTTATAAATGCTTAATATGTGAAGAAAGTGTATTAAGGTGGCTCTTTAAAAAGTTTATTAATGTGACGATTTAAAAAATCCGTTTTTACGAAAAGCTTCATAGAAAAAAGGTTGTGTTATAATAAAAGAAGTGAGTTCTAGCTTGATTGGAATCAAAAGCGTTTTTAAAAAAAGATTTCCTATAATGATGGCTGTTAAACTACTTATATATTGTCTTACGTAGTAGAAGTTAGCTATTGTTATATACTCTCGCTTCGTTAAGGCAATGAAGACTTAAACAATTGTTTAATATTTCATTCAATACCACTACTTCCACAAAAGAACAACAATCAAAAACACCGATGAACTGGCAACTTATACATATTATTTTTTTCAGATTCCTCAACAGAGATCCTATAGTTTCTGATATCCCTTTAAGCATCAATTTCTGAGCCAAATATGCTTCCCGAAACCAGAAGAATCGAGCCGAATAAGAAACATGTTTACCTCATAGATAAGAATTCCCCAAAATAATATAGAATCTAAAGGTATAATTTTGTAGGATCTATATAATTTTGGAGAATTTTTAACTTGGTGGTTTTTCCTTAAAATTGCTTACTCTTAGGATCTATATTATTTTTTTGAGGAAAATAGTTACAGAAGACTATTAACTATTTTCTTCAAATTGCCTACTTTTAGGATCTATGTAATTTTGGGGAATTTTTACCTTGGTGTTTTTCCTTAAAATTGACTACTTTTAATATCTGTATTATTATTTTTACTTCACCCATTTCATAAATGTATATATGCCAATATTTATTTATTCTCAAGCCGAAAAAAACATGTATTCCACGAAAACGTGCCATTTTCAAACCATGGAATTATTTCATTTTGTATGGAGTTTTTTGTTTTTCATAAACATAGGTATATTCATATATATGTGTGTATATACACACACACATCTTTCAATATTTATAAATTAAATTGCATCCGTGCAAATAGACCTTAGGCATGAATTTTAATCACAATCTCGGTATTTGGTGAAAATTTATTAATTTTTAATAAAGTAAATAAACAGCAACAACAAGAACAACAACGAAAAAAGTGTAACAACAAACACATCACGCGGTAAAACAGACAAGCATCAGTGCAAATAAAATCATCGCCATGTGAAATACATATTATTCGAGTTTGTGTTGGGTTTGTGGGTGAAGCAAGAAACAACCTCAAATAAAAACACAATTTTAAAATGTAATTTTGTGCGAAATAAGACAGTTATTAACAAGAACACTATAGAATGTAAAAGGTGTGATCTGCGGAACATGTGGAGGGAACAGCATCTCAACAAGGCTCCTTTGCTGTTGCCAGGGGCTGGATTCTTGTTCTTTGAAAATTGGAAATGAAAAATATTTTCTTTACAATTTTTTTCATTTGACATTTATCCTTTATAAATTTTTTCATTTCACATTTTCATAGAAATAGAATTGAGCCCCTGGTTGAACAACCAAAATCCAGATTAACCATTTGATTTAATCATGACCCGTAAACACGTAGTCCAGAATTTATTGTTAAAATATTCCCCCTTAAAGTATCCTAATCAAATTATTTTTCCTAAATAACTCAATGCAAACAATAATCCTAAATTTGAAGTACAGGTGGCGTTATAAAATGTGGTAAAATGATTTTCAATAATCTTAAGATATTCTTATATGCATGCGCATATATTTCCCACGAACATTCCCGTAAGGACTAGGAAGACTTCCCACGAACATTCCCGTAAGGACTAGGAAGACTTCAATAAGTGCACCCCGATTAATTTGTGCACAATGATAGGCGATCTTTTTTCCCATAATCTTAATAGTCATTTTAAGACTTTTTGTCTAATTGAGATGTAAGTTCCTTTTTGCTAATGGTTTTTCAAACTTCTTCAGGAATACATTTTTATTGATACGTAGTTGCTCGTCATTTCTATAATCAAATATTAATAATTGTGGGGGAAAACAACACAAACAATTAAATATACAAACAAATGCAAAAATAATCAAAAATTAGAATAAAATATGACAGTGTTCCCTAATTCTAGTAAAGAGAGAGGGCTAAAGTCCATTATTCAGTGTGCACGGCGGGTGTGCTTGCCCTAAAGTATGCTCACATATTTATTTATCTCAGAAAACTCACTAAGTAATTACCTTGAAATTGAAGTATAGATAGGGTTATAAATGCTGCAAAATATCAATGGAGATTTTAAAAATTTTTATATCAGTAAAAAAATTTCAAGGTATGCTCAGTAAAACATATTTTTTAATTTGTATAGACTTTAAGGAAAATTTCCGTATGCTCACAATTTATCTCAGACAACTCTCGCAATAATAACCTTAAAATTGAAGTATAGATGGCGTTATAAAATGTATTTCACTGAAGATTTTTAAATATTTCTCCACATTGGGGGCAAATTTTCAAAGCCCAGTCTTAGAGTAGGCTCATCACAGAGAACTCACTCAATAATAGCCATAAAATTGATACATATGAAATATAATTTTAAAATTTGTGCATATACAAACTTTAAGGAATAATTTCTAAGGCCTCGTCTCAAGATCCTTTCTGATTTATTTATTTATCTCAGACAACACACTAAATACTAATCATGAAATTGAAGAATAGATGGCACACATACATTTATTTATCTCAGACAACTCTCGCAATTATAACTTTAAATTGAGGTATAGATGGCGTTATAAATAGTATATCAAAGAATATTTTTAAATGTTTCTCCATATTATGGTCAAATTTGCAAAGTCCAGCCTTAGAATATGAACCTACTCAGAGAACTCACTCAATATTAGTCATAAAATGGAAAAGTATGAAATATCGTTTTAAAATTTGTATATACCTTAAGTAATAATTTCCAAGACCTCGTCTCAAGGTCCTCACTCATCTACTTATTTATCTCAGGCAATTTACCAGATAATAATCATGAAATTGAAGTGTAGATGGCGTTATAAATCGTAGTAAAATATCAATGATGATTACAAAATTTTTGTACAGTTCAAGGATGAATTTCCAAATCCCGCCTCCGCTGACTTTTTCTTCGTCCCAAAACTGACGACACCGATGAAAGGAAAGCATTTTGCTCAATCGTAGCAAAAGAAAAATCGAAAGAGGAGTTGCTGATTAATCCAAAATTTGAGTTCCATAAGTGTTTCGGGGATTGGGAAAACGATGGAATAAGTGTATTATATCTGAGGGGGATTACTTTCAAGGGGACAATATAGTTATAAATATATTTTGACTACTCGTACATATATAAGTGAGGAGTTTTACAGGACTTATTAAATACTTTCCTTAAAAACAGTTTCAATATTTCCCTTTTAAGTATGCCCACAAACATTTTATTCCTAGGCTACTACCCCAAAATCTTTAAGTTAAAGTGTAGATGGCATTGTAATATATACTGAACTATGAAGTATATTTCTTTTAAGTATGTGTACCATTGTAACATGAATTTTCAAAATCTCCGTCTTAATGAGAATGTTTTCTTTAACAAAATTTGATGTAAGGAGAAGATGTAGTTCATGGCCGATTTAAGGGGTGTGCAGCCTCATAGATCTACTTGCACAGGACTTGTTGAATTTATTTATTATTTAAATATTCCTCCTATAAGTAGGCTCAGGTCACATGCACGATCCTAACGCTTAGGTTGAATTATAGATGGCGTTATAGCATATAGTTAAGTATAAAGGGCTTTTTATGCTTGGAGTTCGGATAACGAATATTTACAATAATGCTGCTGCTACTAAATTTAAAGAAAAAATTGAAGGTTATTAAGGGTGCCATCTCACATCAAAGAAATTATTTTATATTTTTTTCATTACCTTCAAAAAACGCTTACAGCTCTAAAATAACATGCAGGCGTTTGATGTTTAATATGCACATTTTCCCCGATTTTTTTTTGCAACGATTTTTTTTTTTTTTTTGGAAGTTTGTGGTTATCCAATATTTTTATTTTCCAGCCTTTAGCGATTTTGTCTTGCATTAAGCTGTCACAGCAATGCACAGCATTTAACAAAACAGAGAGGGTGCTTTCAATACAGAACACAAAACAAAACACACACATTTAATTAAATTAAGCTTAAAATATTTTTAAAATAAATAATAACAGTTTATGTTTAATATTAAACACAAAGAAAAACAGCTGGTGAGTGTATGGCTTTGACAGCTAAATTAAAACATACATTTAGGAGGCCAACATAATTATAAACGGAGAAAGGAGTTCTGATTGCCTTTAAGGCAAATTAAAATATTTTAGTTTTTATTTGGGCAAACAAACAACCAACCATACAATAAAAGCAACAAATTAAATTGTATAACCAGTTGGTGGTCCTTTGAAATGGTGACCAGAAAAAAATAATAAACGATTTTCTTTATAATTTATTAGCAAAGCAATACAATAAGAAGTATTATTTATAAACTAAAAATTAATAATATGTTTAACGACTAGCTGAAATATATTTAAAAAAATAAGAAAATTTGTTAAGTCTAAAATTTGAATTTTTTCAAGGAATCGTAGCCTAAAGTATATTTTTTAAGATATTAATTCTGACAAATTTTAGGATATGTATCGAAAAAGTATTTTTTTTAATTTTACTGAGGTTTAATTTTAAGACGATTTAAGGATATTAACAGACGCATATAAACAAATTTGTGTTTTTTTAGTATTTTCAAGAAACTTAGCACACAATAGCTTTTTTAACATTATTTGTTAAATTTCTAAGAATATCCAAAAAATTGTTTTTAAATAATTTTTGAAAGTTTTTAGACCAAAATAGGGGTTAAAATATTTTTTTTAATTTGGTAAATATTTCGTGGAACATTTTCAAACGACTTTGTTATGGATTCGAATATATGATGGTATATCTTCGAATGTGTACTATCTTTTTATATATATATATATATATATATATATATATATATATATATATATATATATATATATATATATATATATATATATATATATGTCCTGTTTTATTTGTTAAAAAAATGTGATACAAAATAATATGAATAATAATATGGATGGGGACTTTCTCAGATGTGTACTTCGGTGCGGAAAACCTCTGACCGTCATTCACTTGGGAGTGACCAGAGGCGACTCATTTGTTGAATTTTCCAACCAGCTCCGATTTTTAATCAAGTATTCCCTGGAAATATCGCACAGGCAGCCGTCAGTCGATAGCTAAAGTGAGAAGGCGACCCGGCCTAGAGGGTTTGTTGGCAGCCCCAACACCATGATTGGATGCTGTGGCCCAATCAGCCGCAAATGTTTAAAAAAACTTGATTACAGAAACGAGTTTATTTACTATAAAATAAATACAAAAATTTTTATATTTCAAAATATTAACACATTTCAATATTTATTAAACCATTCATTTTCTTTTCTTCTCTTTGCAGGTAAGCTTTTAAAAGATCCAATTTTTAAACATTAAGAAGCAAATGGACAGTAAGTTTAAGCAATCATATTATTAAGTAACGAATTGAAAGCTCCAACAATGTTAACCCAATATTTCTCTATCAAACTGTGATTCCTTGAAAATTATTTGCCACAAAGTATGCAACATATTTTTAGTTTCCTCACCACATTTCAGGTACATAATCTAGCCAACAATTTCAAAGAGATTAGACGATTTTATAGTTCACATAAAATTTATAAAAAAACAACAACAATAATTTTCGAAAATAGAAAAAAATTCTGAAAATGTTACCAACATAACAATGAATCACAGCCATACATAGCCGTTTGGGTGGGTGTATGTGTACTGGACCACAAAATTGTCATATCGGCCGCAAAATGTCCAATTACGCGTAATAACAAAACCACAACATTCCCATTTCATTTTTCTATATTTTGGTTTTCAAGAGGTACAGAGACACAGAGACTATTAGTTATGTGTATGACTGCCACATAATCATCATATACATATGTATGTATGTATATAATACAAATAAATTTCTTGGCCGCATCATATTCATGCAAATTTTGTGGCCTAAACCAAAATATAAAATTTCATTCATTTCTATAGAATTTTATTTTTGTCCTACAAATTGTATAACTGCAGTATTGCATTGCATCGCAGGCACGTCTAAATAAATATATGTATTAGAAATGTAAATATAATTGTTATGTTTTAGTTTTTCTCTTCACCAAAATGTGGAATGTGTGTGATATAAATTCCAAATTGCAACGCAACGCAAAATAAAAAAAACTTTCAAAATATTTATTTTTGTTAGAAAATATGGATGGCATTGAAATTATATGGAAATATATCATGCATACATATTTGAAGAATCGTGTGCTTGATTTGTTCACTATTGCCACATTAAAATAAAAATTTTGTTTTGCAATAAATGTATTGCATATTTTTAGGGAGCACCATCCAGGCAAATGAATAACTATTTCGCCCCCCATTATATGAATGTTATGACCGGAAAATGACAAAAATCGATAAATAATTGGTTTGTTGTCAGAGAAGGTATAGAGAGAATTTTATGAGGCATACAATGATGCGCAGAATATCAACTAGTCTAATAAATTCAATCGAAATAAATAAAAATTGTTTTAAAATACCTAAGTATGGTTTTTGAAGGAAATTAATTTTGCTTCACGCAAAGCAAATGCAAAGAAATCTTTTAAACTGTGCCCTTTCACAAAGTACCTTTAAAATCCATGTTATTGGGAGAATGATTTAAGAAAATCCACGTTATTTAGAAAAATGTTCTTTAAAAAAATTCTTCAAAAAATTCTACAAAAACACTATTTTATCTTTAAAGAAGTTTTGTGGTATTTCAATACCCTTTCCGTAGCACTTCAAAAAATGTTTTTGAAAATATTTGATAAAATATTTTTTTTAACAAATCAACTCTCGGGCCGCTTAAAAAAAATTATCTTGGCGTTTGAATAAAAGATATTTTTTGAAAATCCACGCTTGGTGAAATAAAATATTTAAAAAAAAATTGTGTTTCCTAGACATTGAAAAAAATTGTAAAAAAGTATTTTTTTACAAAACCCACGTTTTCTCGCATCAAAAAAAAAAAAAAACAAAAAAAATATTCAAATGCACGTTTGGTGGCATTTGAAAAAATATTTTTTTTAATCCACATTTGGTGGATTAATATAAGTTTGCTGGCATTTGAAAAAAAAAAATATTTTTTTATATTTGTAAATCCACGTTAAATCCTGTTGGAAAAATTATTGTTTTTTTCAATCCACGTTTGGTGGAAATGAAAAAAAATATTTGTTAAAGAGTTAAAAAAAAAAAAATACTTGTTAAAAATTAAAAAAAAATTTGTTAAAGAGTTAAAAAAAATACTTGTTACAAATTAAAAAAAAAAAAATTGTTAAAAAATCCATGTTTTTGGAAATTGGTGGAAATTAAAAAAAATGGTAAAAAATCCATGTTTTTGGAAATTGGTGGAAATTAAAAAAAAAAATTGTTAAAAAATCCACGCTTGGTGGAAATTAAAAAAAAATGTTTGTTAAAAAATCCACGCTGGGTGGAAATTAAAAAAAAATGTTTGTTAAAAAATCCACGCTTGGTGGATATTGAAAAATATATATTTTTTTAAAAAATTCACGATTGGTGGAAAATAAACAAAAATATTTTTTTCATATCCACCCTTGGTGGAATTAAAAAAATATATATATTTTTTTTTTTTAAATTCAAGCTTGGTGGAAATTGAAAAATATTTTATTTCTTTAAATCCAATCTTGGTAACAATAAAAAAATATTTCATTTTTTTTAACCACGTTTGGCGGCAATTGAAGAAAATTAAAAGCATTTTATTTAATGACATTTAAAAAATAATAAAAATATTTGAAGACAAATCTATAAAAATTCACGTTAAACACGGTGTGCCTTAAAAAAATTTAAATGGAAGGTGCTTACACCTGGGAAGTTTTTGCAGATTCTGAAACTACAATTCTCATAGATGAGAAATATCAAGAAACAAAAAAAAAATCGCCGGAGGGATTTTCAAATAAATCGCGATTTAAGTTCGCATTTTTAAAGGTTCTTTAGGTTTTCACGATTTTGCTTGGAATCCGCGAGCCCTATGTAAATTGGCCTAAGGCAATTGTTGTAGCTGTGAAAATTCTCCACAAGATTGGCCTTTATGATATTTTCGTAGGTTTTATCGTTTTTGAGATATAGAAGTTCAAATTGAGACAATGCACTGACTGTATCGCCTTCTTATAAAACAATATCGTGCTCAGTACGCCTTAACTAACTTTTGATGAAAACCGCTTAATCATGGGAAGATTTCGCGGATGCTGAAACAGCAATGTTCATAGATAAGAAAAATAAAAAAACGGAAAAAATCGCCGGAGGGATTTTTAAATAAATCGCGATCAAAATGCACAATTTTAGGTTTTTTTTTTAGGTTTTCACGATTTTGCTTGGAAACCACAAGTCGTTTCGACATGAGTGTAAAGAAAATATTGTAGCTGTGAAAATTCTCTACAAGACTGACCTTTAGGTTTTTTCGTAGGTTTTACCATTTTTGAGATATAGAGGTTCAGTTAAAATTTTTAGGTTTTTATCTTAAGTCTTCAAGATTTTGCTTGGAAACCGCAAGTCATATAAAAATGGGATTAAAGAAAATGTTGAAGCTGTGAAAATTCTCTACAAGACTGAATGATTTATTTTTTCCTAGGTTGTAAAATTTTCAAGATATATAAGTTTAATTTGGGAAATTGCAGTAATGACATTGTTTTATAAGGAGGCGATACCGTCAGTGCATTGTCTCAATTTGAACTTCTATATCTCAAAAACGGTAAGACCTACGAAAATATCATAAAGGCCAATCTTGTAGAGAATTTACACAGCTACAACATTTTCTTTAGGCTTATTTAAATAGGACTCGCGGTTTCCAAGCAAAATCGTGAAAACCTAAAGAACCCCTAAATATGTGAACTTAAATCGCGATTTATTTGAAAATCCCTACGGCCATTTTTTTGATTCTTGATATTTCACATCTATGAGAATTGTAGTTTCAGAATCTGCAAAAACTTCCCAGGTGTAAGCACCTTCTTTTAAAATTAGTTAAGGCGCACCGTGTAAAGACGTTTGAAAATATTCTCCATAAATACATGTTTGGAAAAATTTTATTTTTTTTAAATACACATTTGGAGGAATGAAAAAAAAATATAATTAAAAGCCAAGATTGGTGACATTTCAAAAATATTCTCCTAAAATACAAGTTTGACCATTAAAAAATCTTTAAGCAAAAACACCCTAACGTAGCGCCTTCTTAAAATTCATAAAAAATCCAACAAATAAAAAATCGACATGGTCCATCCTACAAAAAATCACCAAAAAATCCATGTGGCCCCTTCTAAAAAATTTATGAAAAAATCCACGTGGTCCATTTAAAAAAAATCATCAAAAGTCTACATGGTCCATTTAAAAAAAATCATTTAAATATCCACGTGCCCCCTTTAAAAAAGTGGCTAAAAGTCCACATGGTCCATTAAAAAATCCAATTGTCCCCTTTTAAAAATCATTAAAAGTACACCTTGACCATTTAAAAAAAGAACAAGAAAAAAAGTATCAGTCGGCTTTGCCGACAGAGATATACCCTAAGCCTGTGAATATTGAAACAATTTTTCCCCAAAATACGTATGTATTTAGGGGGCGTTTAAACATTTTGAGCGTTTGAACCGACAAAACTGTTGATTAGAATTAAATATCAAAAGTTTTGTGGAGGAGATACTAAAAAGAAAGGATCGACATTGACCGTTATGGAAGTGGATCTCCAGCCACAACATATGGTGCCATAGGGGTTTTTTGCAACTTTCAGGCTATTTGCTCAGGAAGTACGGACTTACCCCTGATAAAACTTGTAGCGTCGTATGAAGGGCAGTGAATACAAGTTGCTAAAGCAAAAATTAAAGCGATTCGAGAGATGGCCCTAAACTGAACTTTTCCGAAATTTTGTGTGGGAGGTACCCGAAGGAGTGGACCGATTGAGTCCATATTGAAACCTTATCTAAGCCTGGTACACATTTCATGATGGAGAAAGTATGGACTAATTCGGTTACTCCGATTAAGAGTTATCGTGCGCACAATTTTTCCGAACATTTTCGAACTTTTGTGGGGGAGGTACCGGAAGAAGTGGACCGATATAGCCCATCTTCGAACTTAAACTATGTTTGGGTAAAATATTACGAAAGTCAAAATTTGAACCGAATCGGTTGATCCGTTCGAGAGTTATCGTGCGCACCAACCAGAGAGACAGACGGACGGACATTGCTAAATCGACTCCAAATGGTCTGAAACATATTTCGTCCAAACATACTTGGGGTCTAAAACCATTATTTCGATGAGGCATATTTTGCCCGTATGAAAGTGTATATACCCTCGTTAGCATAAATGCTGAGGGTATAAAAATCATTAAAAAATCTACGTGTCTCCTTTAAAACAAAAAAAATCGTTAAATATTCCACGTGGACCCTTTTGAAAAAATCATAAAACATCAACGTGGTCCCTCTAAAAATTTCTTCAAAAATCCACGGATCCTTCACAAAAACATTAAAATATCCATTGCATTCTAATCAACGTTTAAATTCCAAAACATCTTAAAGAAATCCTCAAACAATGTTTAAAAAAATCATTAAAAAGCGACTTAAAAGTTATTTATAAAAATCATGTCACATTTCTTATTTTTTTAATAATCACACAATTATTTAAAAATCCACCATGGAATCTTTAAGAATTTCCATAAAATTAAACAAGGGTTCCTCTAGAAATTAAAAATTAAAACTCTAAAGATCTCTTTAAATCCTCTAAAATTAAAAACACAAAATCTTCAATCAAAACTATAAAAATAAATCCTTAAAAAACGACCCCACTACAAGATTCTTCAAAAATTCCATGATGGGGCCATGTTAAACGTTCTTTAAAAATCATGAAAATGTCGTGTTAAAAGTTATTTATACAATTTATGTCACATTTGTTATTTTTTTTAATAATCACACAATTATTTAAAAATTCACCATGGAATCTTTAAGAATTTCCATAACATTAAACAAGGGTTCCTCTAGAAATTAAAAATAAAAACTCTAAATTTCTCTTTAAATCATCCAAAAATTAAAAACACAAAATCGTCAATCAAAACTATAAAAATAAATCCTTAAAAAACCACACCACTACAAGATTCTTCAAAAATTCCATGATGGGCTTATGTTAAAAATTCTTTAAAAATTTCATAATGTCTCCTGTAAAAAACATCTATTTATACATGGTCCCTCATTTGATTTAAAAAAATCAGCTGGCTCCTCTGGACGTTTGTTTTACTGATACAATTCGTCCTATTTCTATTATTTTGTCTGCCGAAAATATGTTTTTCCAAGATAATGCAGAGCTTCAGTCGCCAAAAAAATCATTAAAAAGCTGAAGCTCAGTGTATCAGACATATTTCTGTGAAAATTGATTTCTAGGTTCCCACAACTGCATGGTTATAGCGCTGCTGTTCCCTTAAAATTGAGTAGAATATCTGCTTTTATCCAAATAAATAACTAGGTCGCATTAGTAACGACAACACACATACGCTCCATGAACCATTTTAATATTGCATTAATATTAATTATACGCTCCAAGGTACAATGTTCATAGTTTACCATAAAACTAAGATTTTAACAAATATGAGGTTTATTTTTACTTTTAAAAATGTTCAAATACTTATCCTTGTATTTATTTTCTTTTATAAAATAATCCTTCCTAACACTTTCCTCGAGTTATATTCAATTTTTAAAATCTTCAATATCGTATTAGCATAATATGCCAGTTTAGAGATAGAACAATCTCCATTGATACCCACTTACTCACACAAACAAAAATGCATTATCATTTCACTCTAGTGTCACAACTTCCGTCCGTAGCAAAAAACAAAAAAAAAATAATGGAAGAAAATCATAGTCATAATTTTATTCCTTGTTGTCCTTAGCATAGATTTCAGTTGAGAAAACTGTTTTTTTTTTACCATTTCTTCTGAGTAAACGAAGAAGGCCAAATACAAAAGCAGAACACTTGACTAGTTTCATAGATTTTCTTTTTCTGCTGCAGTGTGATTCAATTTATGTTTGTGATTGTGTGTGTTTGTATTTAAATTGCTGTTTAAATCAATTTGCTTGGCGTTGAAAGAATACCCACCAGTTCAGTTCAGTTTGTTCTCTTAACCCTCTTAACCAGGAAAGACAAAGCGAAAATATGGTAGTTACAGATGATGATGAAGAAGAAAAACGAAAACAAAAGCTTTTCAATTTACTTTTGACCATAAGGAGAAGAAAAAAAGATGAAGGAAAAACTTGCCCAAGGAATGAATTGCTGGAATGAGTTGACGGAAAAAAGTAGTATCCCGGTATGTACTCTTATGACAGACCATTCAAATTTCCGTAGTTTTTTGTTGCCTTCATTTTCCTGCTTTTTGAGAGCCTTTTAAGAAATATGATGCTGGGGTTTTCTTACAATTTTTATGTGCCTTAAATATTTGTTCAATAGCAAAGATGTCCTTTTGCATTATGGCTTAAACACAATTCCATGGAGGAAAAGTGGCGGAGAAGAAAGGGAAGACAATTTTAAAAGATTGGGTTTGAGTTGCTTGAATGATATTTTTTAAAAGGCAGAAAAAATTGTTGGGGAGGAAAAAGGTCTTGCATTAAACCAAGCATAAATTCGAGAGGCTGAAATCTTACTAGCACTTTCCCCCTTTCCTTATCGCCTGCTTTTTCTTGATACCAAACCCTTCAATTATTTGTCTTTATCTTGAAGCTTCTTGTCATCCTCGTCATCAGCTGCTTTACTACGGTACTACAACAATTGTTTTGTTTGCATATATATTTCTCCTGGTTTTCTTGACGTCCATTTTCTTTGGAATGGTTGGCTGGCTGGCTAGCATCGTTATGATGATCATTGTCATATTTTTACTGGCGTACAGTTTTCTTAATATTGGTTTCAAGTATTTTAAGGAATTTGTATTGTATGACAAAACGGATCTTTTGTTATGGCAACCAACAGCCAGTCAGCCACGCAACGGTTTATTCAAGTGGTTTGAAAAGAGAAGGCCAAGCTACAAGTACCATATCATCCATCCCTTGCTCCCCAAATAATGGCCAAAAGGGTAAGAGCTCTATTTTTTCATTCGCCAATTTCTTTTTTTTTTTCTTAAGGATATGCCATAAAGGAAGCAAATATAGAATTTATATATATGAAAATTGTTCTAAGATTTTTATCCTTGGCAGGCGAGCGAACCAGCCAGCCACCAACCGTTATTATTTTTATTACTTATTTGCTTTTAATATATCAACCTTTCAGAAGACAAGACCGACAGCTATTATTTTACAAAGGCAAACAGCATAGTAAAACGTACTATGGCATTCGTGTAGACCATAAACGGATGTTAGCCGGAATCAGTTGTCGTTTAACTTTTGAAATTTGAATATCAATAATTTTGCTTTTTAGTTGTGCACCCACACCTCCTACCACTTGAGGAGCAGCAGTTTCCTGCAATATGACCCTGAATGTTATTGGAAAAAACTGTTAGCCATCATTTTGTTTTCGTCTTGAAACAATGCATGGCTGATGGACTTTAAAGGCAGAACGAACAAAAAATATTCTATATAAATATTTAAATTATTTTTTCATATAGCCCAGCATTCCATTAGCCCAACTTCTTTTCCATTTCCTCTCAATTCAAGCCACTTGAAATGGTCATTTCCATAAAGTTGTTTTTCTTTGGATTTTCCGTTATTAGTACTGGTAGTCACGGTCCTAGTCACAGTACGGGTAATCACTGTCAATGTACTTAGTGTCTATGTGTTTTTCTTTTTTCCCTTCTCTACCTCTCACTCTCTCCCTCTCCCAGTAGTCCTTCTTATGCTAAGTAGTTGTGATTTTTCTTCTGTCTGTTTCTCGAGGGACAACAATATAACTTATGATCCTTATTCAATGTCCTTACATTGTTATTAATAATAAGCTATGCCACCAAATTGTTGTTGTTGCTGCTTATTTTGGTGCGATTTCTGTGTTTTTCTTGCATCTTATTATTTTTTATAGTTATTTTTCTTTAGAATTTGGTGGACATCGTCTTGTCTTGCCCGGACTTATTCATATTAATTTTGAAAGTTTTTTAATGACAGAGGGTTATTGTTTTTCTTTTATCATTCCATTTTTCTAGTTTTTTTTTTTTTTTTTTTTTTTTTTTTTGAGAATGCTGATAAACATCATCTTAAATCCGGCAATTTGTCTGGTATTTGAAGCAGACTTATAAGTTATGGGATTTATTAAGAAAAACAATAGAAGGGAGACAAATGAAATCGATTACATTGCGGAAAACTTGTAAGTCAACAAGTTTAAGCTCTTTAAGTTAATCTGTGTGATCATCATTAAAATAATTTCGATGAATAACTATTGAATCACTTTCGAATAAACCATTCATCAGGTGATTGTTTTTACTGTCAGTTTTGCTCAAAAAATCGGCTGCTTGCCAGAGTGGCCATTAATGTTTGTCAGTCATCAGGCAGCCACAAAATATTTTGACAGTTATCGATATTTCCGAAAAATCGAAAGTCAAAACTAAAGCGGAGTACACACTAACAGTCAAAACTGACAGTCAACGTACTTTAAGGACAATTTTCCGGCAAATAACAACTTTTATTTAGCTAAAAACGTTTGAAATACAATATTTACGATATTATTTAGAGATTATAAAATAAATTTTTCAATTAGGCTTTGATATTCACGATATAGACCTCGATGACTGTCAGTTTTGCTTGTCAATGTGTACTATACTTAACGCGGGTACCCCGCTTTATACACATCCTATACTCGAAATGTTGAAATTTCTTACACGTATTTAAGAAAGAGAGTCGAAAAATAAAGCTCAGTTTGAGCCTTAAATAAATTCAAAATAGAACATTTAAAAATCTATCCACTTTTCAACAAACGTCAACCAGTGTTCCTACACTGCTTGACATACCATGTCTATTTTCGGACTTTCGTAAGTAAGTTTTTGAAAATTGTAAGTAGACACTGCAGGCATGCCGTCCAATGCACCATAATGACTTTTGCAATTCAGTTTTCGACAAATTGAGAGATTATAGAAATTACCTTTACGCCTTAAAGAAATTAGGAAAAACCACCCTTACATTTAATTAACTACTTTTTCAAAATTCTTGATTATAGCTCGAAGATCCTTGAAACACATTTAAAGAAATGTGGGGTAACGACCCTCGAAGTTCCCCACAATACATTTAAGAAATCCAATCAAAAATATAAATCCGACGTTGTAGGTCGGAAATAGTTACATTTTTTTAATTAACTTAAATTAAATGTAAACAAAAAAATCAAACTTTTCTCAAAAACTGTTGTTAACAAATTTTATCAAAAATTATTTGTAAAAATAAAATAAAAATATTAAAAAAAAAATAATTTTAAACCAAAATCTAAGTCTTTTAAATTAATTTTCAAACAAATAAATAATTAAATATATATATATATATATATATATATATATATATATATATATATATATATATATATATATATAAATAAATAAATAAATAAATAAATAAATAAATAAATAAATAAATAAATAAATAAATAAATAAATAAATAAATAAATAAATAAATAAATAAATAAATAAATAAATAAATAAATAAATAAATAAATAAATAAAAAAAATAAATAAATAAATAAACAAATAAATAAATAAATAAATAAATAAATATTTAATTTTTTTTTTAAATTTTGTTGAAAACAATACGTATAAAAAATGTTCTGAAAATATTTAAAAAATTTATTTTTTTACGCAAAGTTCCTCAAAATATTTGCAAAATTTTTTCACTAAATATTTAAAAAAATTGTTCTGCAAAAAAAAAATATTTATTAAAATTGTTCCCAAAAACTATGTCCAAATTTGCTCATCAAAAAATTTCCTCAATTTTTTTTAATCTACGCCAAAATCCAATGTCTTTTAAATTAATTTTAAACAAATAAATAAGTAATTAAATAAATAAAAAAGTAAATAAAAAATAAATAAATATAAAACAAATATTTATTTTTTTTTAAATTTTGTTGCAAACCGTAGGTATAAAAAATGTTCTGAAAATATTTAAAAAATTTAATTTTTTACGCAAAATATTTTCAAAAAAAACTTCTAAAAAAAAATTTATAAAAATTGTTCTCAAAAACTATGTCCAAATTCTCACAGAAATATTAAACTTAAAAAAAAATATTTTTAAAAATTTCCTAATTTTTTTTTTATCGAAGTCAAGATCTAGTGTTTCCAAAAATTTTCCAAAGTTCCTGAAAAAGGGAACTGATGAAGTTGTTTGGTGACAACTGAAACTATAGTATTCCCTACCCTTCGCCCGCAACTAATCAATTTCATATCCACTTTAAAATATTTTGTTGTTATTCAAACAATTGAATTACAGCAAAATATGGACTAAAGCTGAAATAAACACAAAGATGTAATTTTCAATTTTTCTCAAAAAAAGTTTAACACATCTTCGCCAAGATTCAAATTTTCTCAAAAATAATTAAATAAATTATTTAAAAAAATGTTACAAAACTCTTAATTAAACAAAGAATAAATAAATAATAATAATAATAATAATAATAATAATAATAATAATAATAATAATAATAATAATAATAATAATAATAATAATAATAATAATAATAATAATAATAATAATAAATAAACAAAGAAATAATTAAATAAATAAACAAATAAATAAATATAAAAAATAATTAAAAAATATATATTTAAATTTTTATTATTTTTTAAAACTATACGTCTAAAAATGTTGATGAAAATATTTAAAATGATTTAACAATTTTAATTAGATACGCAAAGTTCCTCAAAATAACCTTAAAAAATATCAAAAATAAATAAGTAATAAAATAAATAAAAATTTTCTGAAAATATATAAAAAAATTTAATTTTTTACGCAGTTCCTCAAAATAATTGTAAAATTTTTTAAAAAAAATATTTTCAAAAAAAAATATTTATAAAAATCGTTCTCAAAAACTATGTCCAAAATTGCTCATCATAATTTTCTAATCTTCTCACAGAAATATTCAATTCAAAAAAAAAAAACATTTTTAAAAGAACTTCCTCAAAAAAATTTTTTTAATCGAAGTCAACATCTAATGATTACAAAAATTTTCCAAAGTTCCTTAAAATAATTTTCAATTTTTCTCAAAAAAAGTTTAATACATCTTCGCCATGATTCAAATTTTCTCAAAAATAATTAAATAAATTATTTAAAAAACTTTACAAAACTCTTAATTAAAAATAAAAAATAAATAAATAATAATAACAATAATAATTAAATAAATAAATAAAAAATAAATATAAAATATATATTTAACTTCTTATTATTTTTTTAAACTATACGTCTGAAAATGTTGATGAAAATATTTAAAATGATTTAACAATTTTAATTATATACGCAAAGTTCCTCAAAATAAACTTCAAATTTTCTCAAAAAAATATTTTTTAAAAAAATGTTCTGTTAAAAATTATTTATACAAATTTGGACTCAACATAATTTTCTCACAAAAATATTTAAACTATTTTTTTTCCAAAAAATTTTTTTTAAAAAATTTCCTCAAAAAAATTTTTTTTTTAATCGAAGTCAATAATTTTCAAATTTTGTCAAAGAAAAATAAAAAATAAATAAATAAAATAAATGAACTATTTTACAACAATAAAATAAATAAAAAATTTACGTCTAGATCCAAAGTTCCTTAAACTAATTTTAAAATTTTCCCAAAACAACTGTAATACATCTTCGCCTAGATTCAAATTTTCTCAAACTATTTTTCAAGTTTTCTTCAAACTAATTTAAAAAAATTAAAAATATGTTACAAAACTTTTAGATCCAAAGTGCCTCAAAAAAATTTCTCAAATCTTCTCAAAAATATTTTGCAAAAATCCATCATTAAATAAATCCAAAGTTCCTAAAAATAATTTTCAAGTTGTCTCTAAAACTATTTTTAACAAATGGAAATTTTTTCAATCTTGCATTTAACATATCCACGATTCGATCCAAATTTCGTCAAAAAAATATTTTTTTTTAATCTTTAATTCGATGCACATTTTGTCAAAAAATATTTTTAGAAAAATCATCGTTAAAAAATTTTTAAAAATTCCAGTTCGTCAAAAAAAAAAATTTTTTAAACCGCTTCAATGCCAATTTTCCCAAAAAAATATTTTTTTTAATAAATGCACGTTTAAATGGAAATATTCTCAAAAAAATATATTTTTTTAAATCCAAATTTTTTCAAACAAATTTTGCAAATTTTTCAAAAAAATATTTTTTTTAAAAAATACGCTATTCAATGCAAATTTTCTCAAAAACTAATTTTTAAAAAATCCAGGCATCGATGCAAATTTTCTAAAAAAAAATATTTTTTAAAATTTTCACGCTTCAATGCAAACTTTCTCTAAAAATGTTTATAAATCATCCACGATTAAATCGAATTTTTTCAAAAATCGTTTTTAGAAAGACCACTATCAGATCAACATTTTTAAAAAAAAATTAAATTTCCTTAAAAAATATTTCTTTAAAATTCACGATCAAACTCAAAGTTCCCCCAAAAATATTTTTAAAAGAACCACGATTATGTGCAAACTTCCCCAAAAATATCTCCAAAAAATCCGCGATCAGATCCATAGATTGTCGAAAAAATATATATTAAAAATTCTTAATAATTATATAATAGATTCAGATGGTGTTTCCGAACTATCCATTGAAAGTATACGCTTTGAGGTTCATGGTACAGTCCACTTGTTCAAAACTGCTTCTGCCAATGGGCTTATGCCTTTTGTATTTAAAATTGTTATGTATACGTGTATCAATTTAATTAAAATGAGTCATGCGCCCAACGAAGCCTCATTAATGGCCTGTTCCCGTACTTTATAAAGTGGTAAAAGTCGTAAAAGTTGTAAAAGTCGTAAACGATTTTCATATAAATTTTGTGTACGGGAACGCAAAATATGTAAAAAGTGGTAAAAATTGTAAAAACTTTTAGTTCTGGAACAGAGCTTAAATGATTAGTTGTTAAATTTGACGACTAAAATACAGTATTACATCTTTGTTAATATTTTAAAAAAATATATATTGCTTGACCTTGAAATAATATTATGTTAAGGTCTATGTTTTATGGATATATTGGTGCTTGGCAAAATTCGGGATTAAAAATTCAATATTAAAAGTGTTTCAATTCACGAGTATAGCTCATATGTTATTTATTTAATAGAGGTATGGTTTCTAGAAGTTATAACACGTCTATGACACATTTGTTCAATTTATTTAAAAGCAATCATATGCCCACGTAAAACCTAACTAAAGTGTTTTATTATTAGAACGTATACGCACCATATGACCAATTAAATTAAAAATAATCATACGCCGTAATAAAACCTCATAAAAATTGTTAGTCATTAGAAACTTGATGTTAGCATTTGTCTTTTTATACTTTACTTCCTGCTGAAACTTAAAAAAAAAACTTTACTGATTTCCTTATGATAATTGCTAAATCAACCAAAAATACTTATAAATTTAAATTGAATTCGAATAATTTTCAAAAGAACATAATCTTGCAAAATCAATCAAATATTTTGCACATATGCCCTACACAGCCCTTCGAGACGAGTGCCAAAAGGAGCGCTTAAACTCCACTAGCAACAATATATACAAAAATCTTTTGCATAGCAAACATATTTTTCTTCTTAGTTTTCTAGAAAAAAATTGAGGAAAAAACATAAAAAGGAAATAAAAGAAATAATATAGAAAATTCCTATGAAATTGTTAAATGAAAAACAAAAAACTAAAGGAAATTCATGAACATCTTTTACTGTGTGAAACTGCAGAAGAAACTAAACTGTTAAGCTGAGTCACAGTAAAGAATGTGTGTGTGTGTGTAAAATCACCCACGACATGTTACCATGAATATTTTTTGTGCTCAAAAGCCTTGCAAAGTAATAAAAAATGAACTAAGTTAAAAAAAAAACTAAGCCACTGCGACGACTACTACTGCAACATTATAGTAAAAATTTATTTCTGTTACTAGTTTCCTTACTACAAACCTTGAGATGTGTTTTTTTCTGCTTCTTCCTTCCATTCTCCCCACATTTTCGTTTTGGGTTTGTTTTTGCTATACTCCTTTGCTTAAAAGATTTATGCATATTTTGCATACAAAAATACTCCCAGGCTTAGTTAAACCATAGCCTTACTTATGTTCAGCCTGACAGAAACTGAAATCGTAGCTGTATGTTTACGCATACCAAACATTCATACATACCAATGAACATGAACATGTGTACAAATGGCAAACCGGAAGTTATAATGATATATGGTAAAATGATATACTACTAGTACTTGTGTGTGCATATTATTCCTTTAATGCCAAATGAAGCATGCCTTTGCAAGTAGTCCAAAGTAGTTTTCTGCTCCTATTTTTTTGCAAATAAACTGTTGCCTCCAATTTGTATGCGCATGGAGCGTGTATGTATGGAGGATTGTTTTTCATTCGTATTTGTCTTCAATTGATATGCATTTGCAGAATGTAATGTGGCATGTTAAAAGATTTCAGTTTCCTTTTCACTTAGTAGTCGTAGTCGTCTTCGTCTGCCATGTCGTCCATGCCATGTCGTCTTTAAGTATTAAATTGTTTAAGGAAATGATAGACGGAAGTCTAGCTAACGAAATCTATAAAGAGGAAATAGTTTTTTTGTATTTTTCAATCTTTGTGAGGCATGGAATTTTTCAAAATATACCGAAAAAAATATGAAGGACATACGGGGGTGGGGACGATTATAATGTTGAAAAAATAGAATTGTTTTAAATGTGAGCAAACACTAAAAAATAAATATGGAATAAAATGTTTAATAATTAATTTTATTATTTTTTCTGTTCTTGATTTTGATTTTAATTGCGTCATGAGAGCGTATGATTAATTTTATTTATTTAAAATTGGGGCGTATAATTAATTTTATTTTGATTTTAATTGCGTAATGAGAGCGTATGATTAATTTTATTTATTTAAAATTTGGGGCGTATAATCAATTTTAAAATTTTTCGGTTGAGTTTACAATTGAAATTTCATTAAAGCGAATTTAAATTAAAAATGTTTAAATTTTCAACAAATTCTCTCCTTAATTTTGCTTAAAATTCTTCAGAATTTATTCCAAAAATCGTGTTGTCCTTCAATTTCCTTTAAAAACCACAATATTCTGCTTGCAAAAATAAACCACTCCATTTTCCATAATTCTTTTGTTCATTTTTTTGAGTATTTTTTTCCATCCATCTAGCATTACAATGTCTGTGAACGCTTGATTTGCTTTTATTTGAATCTTGATTTAAGTTAAATGCTTTCTTCGTTTTCATTCTTATTATACCAACATTCTCAACAAATAACAAAAGCAAAAAAAAAACAAATTGAAGGATGAAAAGCAAACGCATTTGTTGCTTACAAATAGTCCAAAAGATGGTGGATAGAATGTTTTTGACTAGTTTTTTTTTCCTGGCAAAGATTTTCTTCGTCTTCTTCCTCAATATATATATTTTTCTTTCAGCTGAATTTATAGTAAAGTCTGCTAGTCTTTACTGGTCAATTGTTGCTTGTAACTTCCTTAAAATGGACACCGAAAAATAGAAGGATGGACAAAAGGCCGTCCAACCAAAGTGATGTGGAGTTTCAAGATAAACTGCAAATGTGATTTGTTGAAAATTTAATTTGGTAAACAAGTTTATGGGAGTAGTTTGTATGTATTTGAAAAGGGTATTTAGAAGGAAAATTGCAGGGAATTGGTAGTTGAATATAAAAGAGGTTTTAAAGCACATGTTGCTGCTTATTTCATGGGTGGAGGCGATAAATGAATATTTTATTAGATGAATTATCATCATTTCATTAGACACCCTTATGGTGCATAATTTGATAAGAAGTGTTTTGTTTAGAGATTTAGTATTTAGAGATTTTTTGAATTTAAGTCTTAAATAATTACAGATGTTTTAAAAATATAATATTGGATTTTGGGGCGTATGACCATGGACGTTAATCATACGCCAATAATCAAATATTAGGAAACTTCGGTGCTTATGACTCTGTATTTGAAAAGGGTATTTACAAGGATATTGCAAGGAATTGGTTGTTGAATATAAAAGAAGTTTTAAAGCACATGTTGCTGTTCATTTCATGGGTGGGAGCTGTAAACGAAAAATTTATTCAATGAATTATCATCATTTCATTAGACACGCTTATGGTGCATAATTTGATAAGAAATAATATTTATTTAGAGATTTCTAGTCTTTACATCTTAAACAGGAAGAAAAAATAATTTCTGTTGTTCAAAAAAAAGTAATATTGGATATTGGGGCGTATGACCATGGACGTTAATCATACGCCAATAATCAAATATTAGGAATCTTCGGTGCGTATAACTACTATGTATTTGAAAAGGGTATTCAATAGGATATTGCAAGGAATTGGTAGTTGAATATAAAAGAAGTTTTAAAGCACATGTTGCTGCTCATTTCATGGGTGGGGGCGGTAAATGAATATTTTATTCGATGAATTGTTTTAATTTCATTAGATACCCTTATGGTGAATAATTTACTGAGAAATAATTTTTTTAGAGATTTCTTGAATTTAAGTCCCAAATATGAAAAGTTGTTTGAAAAAAATTAAGCAAATTAGTGTTGGGTTTAAGGGTGTATGAGTATGGACGTTAATTATACGCAAATAAACGAATATTGTGGGACTTCCGTGCATATGATTAGCGGCGTTAATCATAGTTAGGTTAGTTTAAAGGACGCGCCGCTGTCGTGCTGAACAGCCACTCCACTCGGAGATCTTATGGTCCGTTGTGTTCATCCCATAGTGTGGGTTGGATAAAAGAAAAGAAATAAAATTGCATAGAATGTATCGAGGGAAGAAGTAAGAAGTAAGTAAGTAATTAAGAATAATTAAGTAAGTGCTATGGATTGAAAGACAACTAAGAAATTATTTTATAGAGGAAAGCGAGTGAGTAGGTTTTGCCATATTAAGGTGCTGTAATTTGTTGGTGTTGAAGCCACTTCAGACCCTTGGCTAGCAGAAGCAGTGTTGTCGGCTCGGCTTGGCAGAATGTTGCCAGAGATGATATTGTGTGTTCACCCATTGTTTGAATTCTCCTGGTCATGAGCATTGGGCAACGGCATAATAAGTGCTCAATCGTCTCTGTTTCTTCTTCATCTTCGCATAATCTGCAGTAGTCCGTGGAGTCATGTCTATCCCATTTGCAGGTCATTGATCATATTCTGCAGTGTCCCGTGATTACTCCAACCATTAGTTTCAGGTCGGGTTTTCTCATAGAGAGTAGAGAAGTGGTCTTCCGTTTGGAGAGGTTGGGCCAGATTGCCTTTGATACCCTACAGCCTGATTCATTGTTAAAGATCTGACCAGCCTTCTCCCTGTATACTTGTTCTAGGAGCCGCATGAAGTGACACAAGGTTGGCTTGATCGAGTTTTCGATTTCGATGTCGTTTGAATCAGATCCGCGACGTGCCAGTTCATCCGCTTTTTCATTTCCCTCGATGTCGCAGTGCCCCGGGACCCAGCACAAGGTAGCGATTGATATTAGGGCCTCCAAAGCTTTCCTGCAGTGCAAGACCGCAGCAGACTTGATTGAGTGGGATCTTAGTGATTTTAGGGCCGCTTGACTATCCGGTCCAGCAATGTCCCCCATTGACTTGCAGAGCTGTCTGAGGTGGTGGGAGCTTTTCCGGCCGGTATTTTGCCCGTAGTTCCTTCCTCAACAGCAGCAAGTCCATGTAAGCCAGCAACATCGTCTGCAGCCGATGGTTGGGTTGCTGTTGCATCGGTTGGTCCCGAGTTCATACAGGTGGCTGCTTCCACTGAGGCCGAGGCCGACTCATCGTTGACTACGTTCGCTGGAATGACTGTGGTGTTAATTTCATCATCCGATGAGCCGTCCTCGGCCCCAGTAGAATAGCCACCCTGACTGGGACGCAGGGACTACGTCTGCTCCAGTATCTCTAGGAGTTTCCGGCTTTGTTCAGCCAAACTGTCAGTGACAGATCCTAGAGTGGGTACCTTTTGTCCGTCCCCTTCCGACACTACCGTACAAAATGTTGAATTTGAAGAGTTAACCTTAGGCATTGCAGTGTTGTCATCAATCGGATTTGTTTAAATTGTTTTTTTGTTTTTTTTTTTTGTTTAAATTTTATTGCTAAATTATTCTTATTTAAACAAACACCTTTACTGAGCATCTGACTTCATTGCGTTTAATTATGGCCGCTACTCATGCGCAGGCTATTTATAATAAACCCATGTATTCTCAGACATTGGGGCGTATGATTGTGGACGTTAATTACACCCCAAAATTTTAAACTGATCACCAAAGAGTTCTTTCTGACACCTTATAAAGCCTAGAAGCGATTTTATCTTTTAAGCTGTTCTTTTTATACCCTCCACCATAGGATGGGGGTATATTAAGTTTGTCACTAAGTTTGTAACTACTCGAAATAATCATTGTAGACCCCACAAAGTATATATATTCTTGATCAGCGTGCAATTCTACATCGATATAGCCATGTCCGTCCGTCTGTCCGTCTGTGGAAATCACTCTAGCGTCCGAACGGATTGACGTAGGTTGATGAAATTTTGGGAAAATATGTTATATTTACGTAGGACTTTTGGTATTGAAAGCGGGCTATGTAGGTCCACGCTTTCGTATAGCCCCCATACAAAATGACGCGTGACGCGTCGTCGTTTAAAGGAATTTTTAAGATATTTGGCCCATTTTACCACCGAATTGGTTGTAATTTGGTATTTTGTGTCTTCTGAGGCCAAAAAATATTCCTACCAAAGTTGGGTTATATAGGTCCACGTTTTGGTATAGCCCCCATATAAGGCCCCATATAAAGTACGCGTCATTTTAATATATTTTGAATGTATTAGACCCATTTGACCAAAGAATCGGTTGTAATTTGGTATTTTGTGTCTTCAGAGGCCAGAAAACATTCCTACCAAAGTTGGGTTATATAGGTCCACGTTTTGGTTTAGCCCCCATATAAGGCCCCATATAAAGTACGCGTCATTTTAATATATTTTGAATGTATTAGACCCATTTGACCAAAGAATCGGTTGTAACTTTGTATTTTGTGTTTCCAGAGGCTAAGAAACATTTCTACCATAAAATGTATATATAGGTCCACGTGTTGATATAGCCCCCATAATACAATATCTCCCGATTTTCGATATTTTGAACGTTTTAGCCTCATTATCACACCGATATGGCTGAAATTTGGTATTTAGTCTTCCTTAGGCGTATAAAACTTTCCCCCTGAAATTTGTAGGTATAGGTCCACGCCATCATATAGCCCCCATAGAACGGTACCTTCCGAATTTCGGTATTTTGAAGGTAGTGGCCACATTAATCCACCGAAATGGCTGAAATTTGTGGTGGAGGGTATAAAAAGTTCGGCCCGACCGAACTTAACGCTTTTCTTACTTGTTATTTATATTTATTTACTTATTTTATTTTATTTGACAAATTTTCTAATGCATTGTTTTTTCTCGTCTGAAACAAACACCTTTACTTATCAACTGACTTTATTGCCTACGATTATGGTCGTTAATCATACGCAATATATTTATAATAAACCCATGTATTCTCAGACATTTGGGGCGTATGATTGTGGACGTTAATTATACGCCAACATTTTAAACCTATCACCCACGAGTTCTTTCCGACACCTTATAGTGACTAGAAGCTATTATATCAGGTTAGCTGTCCTTTTCAATATCAATATTTACTTAACCAATATTTATTTAATTAATTTATTTTATTTGACAAATTCCTTAATGCATTGTTTACCTCTAGTTGTTTGTTATCTTCTTCTTCTTCCTGTCCTGATATATAAATGTATTTGCAGTGTCCTTGCCCATTTTACCATTAAATCCCCCTGTGGCTTAAGTGTAATTAAATTCAAGTCCTTTTACATTTTTCCTGCACTTCTATATTACCTATATGCCAGGGCTAAAGATAAGTACTCTTGACTAGTGCAAGCAGGCAAGCAACCGCTGCTTGGGGCACACTCATCAATTTTCCAATCAAATTAAACTCTTCCTAACGGCCCTCCTTGACACCATCAGCAACAACAACATCATCATCCTCATTGGCAATGAACAAAGTGCTATATCCTTTAACAACAACGACAACAGCTCAAAATGTCCACCCTTCAAGAACACTCCTTGATTTTTCCATGGACATGAGAACCATTTTAATGCTGGGGTGGTATAAAAAAAACAACTAAACAACGCCCTCAATTCATATTAGAAATGCTTTTTAAAATACATATTTCTTTTAAGAGGACACAACATGCAATATCTTAAATGTATGGTGTTGAGTGGAAACCCACAACAACCCATTTTTATTGCACAACAACCTGTCTTCCGCCTTTTCTTGAAGTCTTATGGTGACCTATGCCTTTGGCTGTAGAAGTTTTACTAAAGTACTTTAACTTCCAAGGATTGTAAATATTACCAGAAGTGATACATGTGTTTATGTGATGTTGGGGGTTATGTGTATTTGTGGATCCCAAAGAATTGTCCTTTTCTAAGTACGAGTATGTCTTTCTATATTTGTGCAACATAATGGCTTAGAAGTGAAAACATTTCCACAATTTCTTGTTGTTTGTTGGTCTATGGACCATTTGCTTGTACAAACCTAACCAGCCAACATAAGAAGCAACAGGAAGAATTCCTGCTTCTTACAAAAATTCTATGGTGAAATCTCTAGTTCTCTAGATGCTGCAGTTGCCATCACTAGCCTTAAGAGCGGTGGTGGCAAAAAAGCCATTTAGAGTTGACTTCTTGGACAAAAGGCACATACAAATTGTTGCTTCACACGTTATGCGGAAGACGTAGAAGCAGAAGGCTTGCGTTAGCATTCCCAAAAGGTCTTGAAATGCATTAAAAGGTCCCCAAAAACTCTTGATGGGCAGCAGACAAACAAAGCCAACAAACAGGCAGGACTACAAGCACAATCTACAAGGAAGTTTGAGTGCTTTGCAGCTAAAGAACTTTGTCAAAATCATAAAAGGCTAGGAATCTATTTTTCATCTTCCTTCCTTACCAAAAGAAACTTGTCTGCCTAAGAACAACAAATGGCAAAGCTTTGTCCTTTTTTCTAGAAAATACAAAAATGTTCCTAAAAGTATGCAATGCCATTTGTTTTATTTTTGTTACCAAGACTTGTTCGCTTGGCCTTACTAAACTTTATGACTTCGAGTTTATGTTTATACCTACCATTGTAGTTACCATAGATTTTATGTTACTATTGTATTGCATACTTTCAGGAGTAAACAGGTTGTTTACTGGTATTTTTTGAAGTATATGTCTTCTTTCAGGTGTCCTATAGCCTGTTGCAAATACTGTAAGTGTCATCATTATTGTAGTGTTATTTTATTGCTAAGCAGATTTGGAAAAGTAAGGCATTTTGTGTTACCTATGGAATCGTATGTTGATGGGAATGATATAAAAATCAATTTATATAAAATTTTAATATTTCCATCCCTAACAATGTCTCAGTAAAAGACAAATTAACTCTTTAACGAATTCAGTATGTTGGTAATTCGTATGCCTTAGCGTATTAGTAGCATACGCCTATCATACGCCCTCATGTTAAATAATTATTATCAGTCATACGCAACCATGGTATAAATCAGAGTTTTTTTTCACTTAGATTTGAGTTTCCTTAGACAAAAAAATTTCGTCATTTAACGTACCTGCTGCTAAAAAAACCAGGTTGGTTGAAGTCCACTTTCTACACCATTGATTTTGGCATGCGATCACTAATATTTGGCCACCCTGCAATTCTTGTCGGTTTTCAAAGTTGTTTTCTTCATCTTCGATAAAGGCTTATCTTTCCCTAAAAGGAAAATTCGTTCAGAAAGTTACAGTTAAGACAAAAGAATAAAAATTCAGCCTGCAATTTCGTAGTGACTTCTGCGATTGTCCAAAGCTTTAAAGCTAAGAACTTACTACTCACGGCTGCTTTCACAAACTTCAAGCAATAACATAGCATCCCAGAGACCCTCAGAAAACGCCAATTATAAAGGAATATAGGCACTTAGAAACGCTCGTCACAGAATATACTTCTGATGGCATAATTTTAAGGAAGCGATATACCACAACCCATCAGTTTTCAAGGCAAAGAATTTGAGTTCAAAGCTTGCAATTTCGTAGTGACCGCTACAAGTGGCTGAAACTTTAATCCGAAGGATTCACTGGTCGAACTCAAGCTACTGCCAACTACTGATAATATGAAAATAGCTCCCAGGCGCTTCTTTTTGGTTAAGAAAATTAGACGCTCATAACAGACTATCAGTCTCAGTGTACAATTATAAGGGAAATATAAATGTCGCCCATCCTATTTCAGGGTAAAAATTTGAGCTGTAAACTTCAATTTGTATCAACAATACCTTCAACGAAAAATTATGAAAAAACGTTATCATATCAAAATACTTTGAACACTTCATATAAGGAAGGCTATTATCTAGGTGGTGATACATGACAACTGCATATAACACTAAATAAATTACAAATAAGTTCTGACGATTCGTTCTAATAACTAACAATCTCCTGTTGTTCTAAAAAATTTTTGTTTCATTAAAAACAAAAATGAATCAAATATTTTTCAAAAAACCGAAGATTGGTAGTAGTTTGAATTCGTATCGTCCTAGTGAAACAGGTCATAAATCTTGTTGACATTCTGTGGTAACATTTTTCTCCCATGCCAGCGGCAAAAACACTGAACCAGAAACACCACCTACTGTAGAAAAATCTATGTACTTATATTAGCAAAGACCAGAACCATGGCTTGTCATAAATGTTGCTGCGTCAATAGACATCTAACTGATATTCCAGGTGGCGATAAATGATGCGACAACATACCTAATGCCCATTGAGGTTATGTGTTTTGAATCTTCTGTGGTCAATTCTTCTCTCATAGCAGCTACATTACCGCTGAAGCAGAAACGCCACCTATCGAAAGAAAACTAATAAAATTATATTAGCACAGATCGTAACCTTGGCTTGCACTGATAATCAAACTGGAGATATATGACACGAAAATAAAATAAATCTTGTTGACATTCTATGCTTTGAAACTTCTGTGAACAGATTCTTCTATCACAGCGGCTATCCTAACCCTGAATTAAATTCTGCAATAAAAATCCAAAAACGCCACCTATGTCAAAATTAAATAATTATATCAGCAAAGGCTACAACCGTGCCGTAGCTACATTGAAGTTTTGCTAAAAAACGGTGGCAGATGTCAGCTTATCGGAAAGGATAACGAATTGGTATTAAGGGTCACACAGTCTATGTAAAGCTATGATTTACCTATCGTTTTGTGCAATAAACTAATATATTTTCCCTTATGCTTCCATATTGGACAAAATAAAGGATAAACGCCACCTACCGGAGGAAAACTAATAAAATTATATTAGCAAAGGCAATAAGCATGGCTTTGTCTGATAATTAAACTGGCGATATATGACACGAAAACAAAATAAGTTTGTAGTCAGGCGACTGACTTAATCTTGTGGACATTCTATGTTTTGAAACTTCTATGGACAAATTCTTCTACCACAGGGGCTATACCATCCCGGAATAAAATTCTACAATAAAAATCCAGAAACGCCACCTATGTCAAAATTAAATAATTATATTAGCAAAGGCCCCAACCGGGCCGTTTTGCTATAAAGCGGTGACAGATGTCAGCTTATCGGAAAGGATAATGCATTGGTATTAACAGTCACACAGTCTGTGTGAAGTTTTGATTTACCTATAGGTTTGTGCAGTAAACTAATAGATTTTCCTTTCTGTTCCAACATTGACCCCAGGAAAGAATATTCTGTCTATGAAGAAACGCCACCTATTGGAAAAATGAAGCAGAAACGCCACCTACCGGAAGATAACTAATAAAATTATATTAGCAAAGACCATAACCATGGTTTGATCTGATAATCAAACTGGCGATATATGAGAGGAAAACAAAGGAAGTTTGTAGTCAGGCGACTGACTAAATCTTTTTGACATTCTATGTTTTGGAACTTCTGTGGACAAATTCTTCTACCACAGCGGCTATACCAACCCTGAATTAAATTCTGCAATAAAAATCCAGAAACGCCACCTATGTCAAAATTAAATAATTATATTAGCAAAGGCTACAACCCGGCGGTAGCTACCTTGATGTTTTCCTATAAAGCGATGACAGGTGTCAGCTTATCGTAAAGGATAATGAGTTGGTATTAAAAGTTACACAGTCTATGTGAAGCTTTTATTTGCATATAGTCTTGTGCAATAAAAAATAAATTTTTCTTTCTGCTCCAACATTGACCCCAGAACAGAATATTCTGTCTATAAAGAAACGCCACCTCTTGGACAAAATGAAGCAAATTCAAGTAGCAAGAACTTCTGCAAGACTATTCTTACATGCATCTGTTTTTGTGAGGACACCATTCCATCCAGGAATGGAATTTTTACTTGGCCCTTCAAGGCGTTGATTTATTAAAGAATATGTTTACTTGGCCCTTCACGGCGTGGATTTATTAAAGAATATTTTTACTTGACCCTTCAAGGCGTGGATTTATTAAAGAATATTTTTACTTGGCCCTTCAAGGAGTGAATTTATCAAAGAATATTTTTACTTGGCCCTTCAAAGCGTGGATTTATTAAAGAATATTTTTACTTGGCCCTTCAAAGCGTGGATTTATTAAAGAATATTTTTACTTGGCCCTTCAAAGCGTGGATTTATTTAAAAAATATTTTTACTTGGCCCTTCAAAGCGTGGATTTATTAAAGAATATTTTTACTTCGCCCTTCAAGGAAAGAATTTATTAAAGAATATTTTTACTTGGCCCTTCAAGGAAAGAATTTAATAAAGAATATTTTTACTTGGCCCTTCAAGGAAAGAATTTAATAAAGAATATTTTTACTTGGCCCTTAAAGGGCCTTACCACTGATCCTCACCGGTTTGCAGTTACAAAGAGACCTTGTCGTAGGTCGATTATAGGTTGGGAATATCATCTTTTACGTGCACCAGAGGTATTTTTAGAAGTACCGGACCACAGCCTCATAAAGAGCTGTATATGGAAAACTAGGCCAGGTTTTCCAATGTGTAGATATGACACATGTCCCAGGAATTCCAGTAATGCCTCCAATATATTTTTTAGGAAAGATTAGAACGCGATATATTTTTAACCATAGGCAACTCTTTGATATTTCCGGCGTAATTGGGAAACTTAATACAAAATAGCAATCAGTCTCCCAGCTACAATTTGAGTAACTTGGCAATTATTTCACCTTCAGTGTCTTTTTTTAACAAAATGCAATAAAAGGCCTGGATTCCTGTGGACCACACGATCCACTCATTGAATACCATTATCATCTCATACGTTCTATTGGATTTTCTTTTGTTTTGGCTTCCCTAAAAACACATTTTCCTTTAACTGCAAGTGCTAAATTGTTCTAGAATATGACAGCCTTTTTCCCATCTTTCCTTACTTTCTTTAAGAAATCTAAGTGATATATTAATTACAATAAAATCGCAACCTGGGGCGTATAACTAATATTAAATCAATTATTAGGTGGCGTATAATTAACAATTAGCAGCAATACGCCCCAAAGGTAAATTCATTTATTTCAATTGATTTTTTTGTTTATTTTCTTTTGAAACCTAATTCTCTTTAATTTTCAAATTTCCTTTGCAAACAATGGCTTGTTTAATGGCTTTATTTCAATTATCAAAAACAAAAATCTTGAAAACGAAAAAATGGGCCGTCTTGGCATTCACTCAAAATTGCATGGCGTTTTATTTTTGTGGGCAATTATTTGCTTTTTTTTCTTCATGTTAGCTTTCATCTAATAATGTTTAATAGAGTGTTACATTACAACTAAACGTTATCAAGTTTAACACTTCAACACAACATACTACTTTTATTGGAGTTGGCCGTTCATTTATTCACTCATTGCTTCATATCGTCTAAGTAGGTTGTGCTTCGCCTCCCATCATAGCTCATTGCTATGTTGTTGAAACTTTGCTAACATCAACACTTTTGGCATGGAATTCCTATAATAAGGCCAAACAAATGGCACAAACCTTACCGCAAAAGCCAAATACACAAAACTCAACCACAAACAACAAGTGGCTGTGGTGGTGGTGATATTAAAAAAAAAAAAAAAACAATACAAAATATGTTGTTCTACAACAACAAGAAGGCTTTTACGAATGACTCCCCGAAAAAAAGAAATTGTTATATGACAAACTGTGGTTACTCCTCTGGCTAAATGGCAATCATCATTCTCATGATCATCATTACGAGCAGCATGGCAAAGAGCAATTGCCAAAAATAAAAAAGCATTTCCATTGGTATTGGCAAAACCCCTTAAGGAAAAAGTTCACTTAGCTGGCTGACTGTAAAAAAACAGCAACATTAAACGGAAGTTAAACTAAAAATTGTTTTAATAGCGTCACGTTTGGCCTTTTTGTTAGACACTAAACGTTTGTCTGGAAAGGGAGCGAGAGACCAACACAGAATGCTCTAAGTCTAAATATGTTGCATGCAACATGCGATTTTTTGAATGCGATGCCAGAATTTTTGTTTTTTTCTTCTTTTGGCATGAAGAATATTCCTAATAAAAAAACAAAACCAAACGCGGCCTGTTGCACTAAAAATGATGTATGAGCCTCAAGGATTGTGTAAATATGTGAATGTATTTTTTGGCTGGGTGTTCTCATTGAATATGAATGTATTATTGCTTTGTAAGAACTGCTACGTGTTGATACTCCATAATGTGGCTGAATGTATGTCGTTGTTGATAATGAATGTGAATTTCGTGTTAGCTAACTTCCTGTTAGAAATTTTGCCTCCTTTTTATATTGAAATTGTCATAAAAATTGTTCAATAAATTATGCTGAGAAAAAAAACGAACAGGAAATGGCATATTTTCTGGCTTAAATTTTTGAAGGAATGGGAAGTTATTGCATATTTGAAATACAAGAGCAATGAGCCGAATGATTGTTGTCAATACTTATATGTTTAGAGGGACATATATTTTTTATTGAATATTTTTTAAGTTCTATTCTAGGATCAAGTATTTGTAAAGTGCAAAATATTTTTTTTAAGTATATTTGGTGGCTTTAAACTCTTTCCACCTGAAAAAATCATATATTTTTCATGAGCAATGGAGAGTATGCTTGATGTTAATACTTATTCGCCTAGAGTTGCACACGAGTCGTTGGCTACTTCTCAATTAGCCCTGAATATTTTAATCAAAAAAATTTAAAAGCTTTCTTCCATTACAATCTGTGTGTTTCACCTTTTTATGGCCTGATGAAATTATAAATTGTCCATGTGTAACGGAGCGTATGACTGCCGTCAATACTAATCCGCCCAGAATAACCCACATTTTAATATAATACTATTCAAAAGATCTTTCACGTGTAAAATAATCAGCGCCGTTTACTACGTCTCAAGTATGATGTGAGAAATATTATTTACTTGTATTATTGATGGATTAAAAAAGAATTTGAAGGAACACTAGGCTTCTAAGGGCGAATTTGTTCAAAAACAATCAGTGAGTGCCTTATTCGTGAACCTTTAGGAACGTTTTCTGAGCTTCCTCTTAACTTCTGACTACTTCTCAATTAGCCCTGAACATTTTAATAAAAAAAATTTAAAAGCGTTCTTCGATTACAATCTGTACGTTTTACCCTTTTACGGCCTAATGAAATTATAAATTGTCCATGTGTAACAGAGCGTATGACTGCTGTCAATACTAATCCACCCAGAATGACCCACATTTTAATATAAAACTATTCAAAAGACCTTTCACTTTTAAAATAATCAACGCCGTTTATTACTTCTCAAGTATAATGTGAGTAATATTATTTTCATGGACCACTAATGGCAAATTTCAAGGTACACCAGACTTCTTAGGTCAAATTTGTTAGAGAGGAATTTGTTCAAAAACAATCATTGAGTGCCTTCTTCATGAACCTTTAGGAACGTTTCCTGAGTTACCTCTTTAAACCTGAAGAATGTAAATTTGTTTCCATACCTAATGGAGCGTATGGTTGCTGTCGACACTTCTACGCCTTGAGTGACCCCCGTTGTGTTATAATATTGTTCAAGAACACGACAAGTTAAGAATCACCAGCGCCGTTTACTATCTCTCAACTCCAAAGTGAAAACTATAATTTTAATGGATCGTCCGTGGTTTCAAAAAATACTTTCGAGGGTCACAATATATTAATCCCGATTTACCTCTTTCGGCCCAAAAGAAATTATAAATTTTTATGAGTAATGGAGCGTATGACTGCTGTCAATACTAATTCGCCTACTTTTTATAAGAACATTTTAAAAATGCCTTTCAAGTTTAAAATAATCAGCGCCATTTACTACTTCTCAAGTCTAATGTGAGAAATATTATTTTCATGGACCATTGGCGGCTTAAAAAGTAAAACACAAACTAAGGACCACCAGACTTCTAATGGCTAATTTGTTATGGAAGTTTTTATTCAGAGACAATCAGTATATTTTTCATCAGCTTTTAGGAACATTTCCTCAGTTTCTTTTTTAGCCCGGAAGGATGTAAATGTTTTCCACACGCAATGGGTCGTATGACTGCCGTCAATACTTATCCGCCTTAATGTTTTTCAAATGCCTGACAAGTTAAGGATCATCAGGGCCGTTTGCAATTTCTCAACTCTAAAGTGAGAAAAATTATTTTAAAGGTTCGCTATTTCTCAACTATAAAGGGAGAAAAATTATTTTAATGGATTGTCAGTGGCTTTAAAATATATTCGTAAGGGTCAAAAGACATTAATTATGTTTTTCAAAAGCAAATTTTCTAAGAACATCAATGAAACTATTCATTCATAGATTCTGGAATCATCAATGCCTCCGTACACTATTTAACTATAGAGTGAAAAATATTCTGTAAAAGTTTCGTCCATCATTTTTGTCAATAGTCACATGCCTCCGTACACTTCCTAACTATAGAGTGAAGAATATTCTGTAAAAGTTTCGCCCATCACTTTTTTCAATTGTCATTATTTAGGACTTTTTCTCAACGCCCATTTACACATGGGGAGCACAAATATTTCGCAAGTGCAATGGAGCTTTTGGTTGGTGGCAACACTCATACGTCTCGAATGACACAATTATTTTAAAGAATGAACAGTGGAGCGAATGATTGCTGTCAATACTTATACGCCGAGTGTGGCTGATATTTTTAAAGTCCCTATGATACGAATTTGGGATTAGAAGTGAGTGAAAAAGGATAATCACTAGCTTTTTTGCTCTACAGTAGGCTATGAACCGCTGTAAATTTTCATATTTGGTCAGGGCCTTTTTTAAGGTCATTTATGCCTTTAGCTACTTCTCAGAATTGTCTTTACAGTCTAATACGGTCCCATATTCTTATATTTAAGCTCTCCTTTTTGGCCTCATTCTTCTACTACGGCCTACTCACTCTAGAAAGTGAAACCTGTGTTTCAGTGGCTTTACAGTATCCCACTCTTCGTGAGATCTGATCCGTTGAAGAAAGCATCGTGCTGTTTTGCCTTCTTGCTTACCGTGTTGAACCTGCAAATTAAAACTTGCTTTACTTTTAGCTTCAGAGTCTGAGTTACTCCCGGTTTATGAATGCTGGGTCCAGATTGAATCTTCCTTGTCTGCATTTTACCGATGGCTGTATTATCTTCGTCCAAAAATGCCTAACTCCCATATTGACAGGCTTTTGTCCCCGGGAATGCAGAATTTCCAAAGTTTTTTTGAATACATTTTTCTCTCCCAAACTGGTCAACAGAGAACAGTAGTACAAACATCCGACTCCAATTCTCAAGCTTGAACAATCTGCCAAATATGTTACGACGCCAGATACAGCAAATAGCCAAAAATAATTTGAACGATTTAAACTCCTCTGAAAATGCGATGATAACTCGTCGCAGCTGCGAAGAAATGACATTCTGTGTACACAGGCAAAAGCTTATCAATGCTCCACATCTAAAATAATGGTCTCTCAAGAAACCCACAAGCTAAAATTTTAGAAATGGTTTCTAAAATCCACAATCAGATGTTTAAATGGAGCTTTAAACATTTTTGTGACCTGGAAGCGTATGATTATTATTTATTATTTTTACAACGGGTCCTGTGGCGTATTATTTTTATTATTTATTTCCCATTAAAAATACTCCCTGGTATACATTAAGAAGTATATAAAATTGTGCATTTAATTTAAATTGATTTAATATAAACCATTATTTTACCATTTATTATCGGGAAATTGTAACAACGAAAAAAAACTAGGGAATAAATATTTTTGTCAACCAACAAAAACCCGTAAAATAACTGCATCAAACTAGTTGGTTGGTTGCTGGGTTGGTTTTGGTATTTCTGAGTAATTTGCGGCAAATGACATTTTCAATTAATTTCACAGATCAGAGAGGGAACGAACGACAACGACAACAACGAAAAAAATTATACTGATTTATAACAAAGGCAACAAACAAAACGCCAACTAAAAACAAAAGCACCACAACTGCAACCACCACAGGCACAAAACACAAATAAACTCTGCATGGCAAACAAACACCTTTACCACCAAGGCCGTGCCAACAGCAGCAGCGGAACCCTCACAACAAAATTGAAATTAATTAAAAATGTATTGCACCATCACCAGCAGTAGAGGCAGTAACAGGCTACAGCAACAGCTTTTAGTAGCAGCTGAAAAACATTTTAATTTCGTTGTCAACATTCATTGTTACATATTGACAACAAGAACAACAACGGAAAATCCAATAAGGAACAGGGAATCGAACATTACAAGTATTTAAATGTCATTGACGTTAAATGAAATCTACCATCTAGGAAAGTGAACAAGAAATAAAAAAACAAATAGAATTAAAAAATATATCAAATTCAGTAAGTTTTTCTTGTTTGGAAAAACCAAATAAATCAGTTTTGTTTGAAACACAGAATTTTAAATTGGCGAAAAACTCACCACCAAACCCATGACAAAGGTTTTTGTATAAGAACAAAACTAAACTTTTTTTCTTTCCTATATAGAAATGTAATTAAGCAAATAGTGTTTTAGCAACTTTTTTCTCCCCTCATTGGTAAAGTTTTTTTTTCGAACTTTTTTATGCCACATTAACTTCATTGCTTTGCAATTTCTCATCCTCGAGACAGGCACTATGTTCTCATTGCTCTTGATTCTTTTATTTCCATTATTTTTCCCCCTTTCCCATCATTACTTTTGTCAAAGTTTGTTGATACTTTTGTGTGTTACCACATCAAAAGGGGGACCTCATCAGAAACAGTGTTTTTTACTTTTCGTATTTGCGTTTTTTTGATCAAAAAGTGGGGTTCAAACAAAGAAGAGGTTTTGAGATATGACAACAATTCAAAACACATTAAGAATATTCTTTGAAAATGTTAAAGCTTTGAGGTTTTTCGGACAAGCGGTGCATTTAAGGGTGTAGTTTTGTCAGGGAATGTAAAAATCTTTTATCGTGATTTTGCGAAAGTTAATATTTTTCAATGCCATCAGCATGATTTATTAAGAGTTTTAAAAATGTATCTTTTATTATCATTTTTAAGCATCAACACCTTTATAATTGCATTTTTTAAAGAGTTTTGCTTTTATAATCAGCTACAGTAACTTCCTTTATGCCCGGAGAATATGATGACAATATAACGAATGATTGCTGTCAATTCATTTATATTTAATGTGGTCCATGAAGCGTATGACTGCTGTCAACACTTATACATCCAGGTTGACAAATATATATAACGAAGATTTCTTTAAAAAACTTAGAGCTATGTGGTTTTTAGACAACAAGCACATACAAGTGTACACATTTCATGGATAATCATACCCTTTTAAAGTAAATTGGCGACAGAAACTTTTTCTCGATACAATCAGTGTATTTTTCGAGAGTTTTAGGAACGTTCCTTTAATTAAGATCAATATCTTAACGCATTTTTTTTAATATTTTTGGAAGAATATTCTGTGATTTTAACTAGTTTTTAGGACTAGAGAATACAATTACAATAGAACGATTGCTTTTAATTTATTTATATCTAACGTGGACCATGGAGCGTATGACTGCCGTCAGCACTTATACATCCAGGATGACAAATATATTTAACGAATATTTCTTTCAAAAACTTAGATGGTTTTTAAGACAACAAGCACATTTATGTGTGCACTTTTCATGGACAATCATACCCTTTTAAAGTAAATTGGCGACAGAAACTTTTTCTCAATACAGTCAGTGTATTTTTCAAGAATTTTAGGAATGTTCCTTTAATTAAAACTAAACAACTATATTTTTTTCAGGCCTATTAGTTTTAGGATCATCAATCCATTTTAGAGGTATTTTCTCTTGATGGGGCGTCAATGATCATCAGGGCCTTCAACTGCGTCCCACGTCTAAAGAGATAAACACAAAATGGTGTTTAGAAATTTGTTCCCAAGGTCCGTTAATGTCTGTTAACATTATTTAACAAGCGAGTGTATGATTGCTGTCAATACCTATACGACCAGAGAGTTCAATATTTTTTAAAAATATTTTTTAAAGATGATTTTATCAGGCTATTTGAGTTAAATGTGAGAAATATTCACATAGAGGAACGTCTTTTACTTTATCAATTCAGTAGGGTAATAAGTGCCTTCATTTGCGTCTCAAGTCTAGCGTGCGAGATTTTTTTCAAGGATGGTTTTTGGATTTAGCTTCAATTCTCAAGGTCATAAGTGCCTTTAAACTTTCTTTATCAAAGGAAACTAAAAATAGATTCACTTTGGCAGTTTTGTTGTGATGTGTATTATTTTGTTGTTGTAAAATAATTCCAGCTTAATCTCGGGTTTTGTTGTTTTTAAATTTTTATATCAACAAGTTTTATTTAAAGTGGGATGTAGTTAAAATTGATTTAACTTCGGGAAAGGCAACAATAAAAAGAGACTAAAAATACATTCCGCAATGGAGCGTATGATAGCTATCAAAACTTATACGTCTAGAGTGACAAACATTAATAAAGAGTATTTTAAGTTAACCTTTATGACTAGTTTCGATGTTGGTTTGGCAGCTCTTCAGACATATCGGAGTGGAGTGGCTTCTCTGTGATCGAACTTTTGGGTTTTTTAATGCAAATGTGTATAAAGTCCAACTACAAACCAAGCGCAACGGAGCGTATAATTTATGTCAACACGTATACGTTTAGAGTGTCAGATACTTTTCAATACCAATTCTATCAATTCTAAGACAACTTTTTCGAGTCCTCAAGGAAAATATTTTATTTTAAGAGCATGACTTGTCTTACCAGAGTACCATTCTGGTGACCTCTGCCTTAAACCTTTTTTAAGAAAACAAAGTCCAAATATTTCCCAAGCATAAGGGAGCGTATGGTTGATGTCAACACTTATACATCTGGTGTGACACAGGCTGTTTAATGCCTATCAACTCTAAGGTAGCTAGAAAATTAGCAACGTTCCAAGTCCTCTTTGGGATAATTAGTGGCTTTAAACGTTGATTTTTTTATGATAATTTCTGCCCTTCACATTACTCTCAAGTCTAAATGTTGTGTCGCCAAAACGTGAAAAATACAGTGATCGCTCCACTTAGAGACCTTTATTCTGGGCAATTTTGAACACGATGATGAGAAGATTCCATACTGATTTGTTAATCGATGGTTTATACTGGAACAAAAGAGAGTAGTTGTGTGTCATTGTCAGCCCGTGAGAGGTTTTATAAAGATTTTAAAAGGGTAATGGGATCTATGCTTGATAAAAAGGATAAAGTATCTATCCCGCATCTACTCAGTGGTCGGCAACTTCTTCTGTGCAACAGGGTACAGCTGCAAAGTAGATGTTTAACCATCTCTATCTCTTTTCTATATCCATACAATTTTCAGTAGTCGACGCCATTGTCATTCCATCTTGAAGTTAGAGATATAGCCTGTCAGTGACCCGTAATAAGTCCCACTGTGATTCTCATCCCTTGCTTATTTCCTAGAATGGAAATGACTTTTACGTTGAGATATCGTAGGCCAGATTGGATATTATGCATCTAGCTTCCAAAAACCTTCTGCAAGGTGCTTTCTCAAGATTAATCTCACGTAATTTACGGATATAGTAGAAAATCGGTGGACGAACAGATTCATCAATAATTAAATCAATCGACTTAAAACCATCCTGAATTAGTTCTGTTGCAAATTGGTTTCCCATTATATTATTATATCCTGAAACCAAGAAAAGTTTAACGACATTTCGTACATCAAACAGTCTTTCTGATATCAAAGATTGTTCGAGTGTTTCCTTAAATACTTCTCAATTCTAACGTAATATATATTTCGTTTTTTATCTTTTTATCAAGCGCCTTTTAATTTTTTTTAATTTTACAAATATTTTTCTCGGTCAATTTATACTGCTGGACCAAAAATTTGAATATATTTTTAAAATTCACCATAATTTCTAATATTAAGTTTTTTTCAAAAACCATAGAATTGATACCATTATCAAAAGTCATTAACTTTAAATTTTACATTAAAGGTTTTCTTCTTGCCTTAACTTATTTTCCTTTGTTCCAAACTTTCCCCTCCAAAAAAATCTGTCACATTAAATATTCCAAAGTATATATATTATTCTTCAAAATTACATTTATTTTCATTAGTACTAAAAGCTGTTTTATGTTAAAAATCTACCACACGCATACTAACACAACGATATCCGCCCCTTCCCACTGCTGCACACACACTTCAAATGTATTTGGCAACAAATGTTATTTATAAGCTCTTTACCCAATCTCTTTGAACATTGTGTGATCTAAAAACCATAGAGTAGGGCGGCCTTTGCCAAAATATTCTGTCTGCTTGCCTGCCTTTGCCCACTTATAGGAATTATTTAATATTACAACACTATTTACAAAAATCAAAAGCGAAACATTTAACAGCATTGACTCTAACCCCAAGTCCTCTTCCATAGTCTCACTCCATTGTTGTTTGGGTTTCTTGATGGCCGTACAACTATGGGCTTGTTTGGCATTTACTTAAGTTTGGTTCGGTTGGTATTACAATAAACTCAAATGTTACAACGTCGAAGAGGAAGAAGATAAAGACGACGAAGATTGGAAAAGAGCAGAAACTAAGACAAGGAAAACCAGCCAGGGAATGAGTGAGTGAATGGATGGTTGGTTTGTTGAATGGCAATGGAAATTGTTGGCTAAAGACCAGCAAAGTAGAGAATGAAAGTTTGTTTTTTTTTCGTTGTGCCTCCTCTGTTAAATGTAATTGAATTAAATGCGGGAAAAACGAAGTGAATTAAATAAAGTATTTCATTCACCATTTGCCAAAACTTTCTGGTGGTTTTCTCGGCTATGAGGTTTGTTTTTTCTTCTTGTTTTGTTGCTTTTTTCGTTTCGTTTGTGTTTTTTTCCAAGTTTGAGAATTTAAATGTATGTCTACAGTATTTAAATGCAAAACAACAATGAGGACAAAGCCGACAATGACAACATTAACATCACAGTCATCATCAGAAGGCATTCTGCATGCCTGCCTTATTGCCAAGAATTAAGTAAGTGGTCTTTGTACGCTTTTTCGACCTTAGTCACAAGTTTATCTTTAGGCTTGACTACACAATGAGTAATGTGTTTCTTATTTCTTTCTTTATGAAGAAGTGGAGTATAAAATAAATATGAGTATGGGATTGTGGGGCTTTACCTTAAGATATTTAATCATTGGTGCCTTTAACTAATTCTCAAGTCTAAAGGGGGAAAATTTACTTGAGGTTTATTTGTTCACTTAGTAAAATGTTAGAATTATTTCCTAAAACAAGTTTAGTGAGTTTTCTAATGCAGAGTTCAAGCATTCCCCAAGTGCAATGAAGTGTATGATTGATGACAATACCTATACGGCTAGAGTGACAAACTATTTTTTAAAATACTTTTGAAGAAGTACGCTTTCTAGGATCATCAGAGCCTTTAATTCCTTCTCAAATGACATATTTTTTCTTTCAAGACTGCCACTCTAGCCCCTTTTACTACTTCTCAAGTCTAAAGGTGAAAAATTTATTTGTTCTCTAAGTAAAATTGTAGGAATATTTCCTCAAAATACTGTAGTCCCTTTACACATGGAGAGTTTAATCATTTCCGTAGTGCTATGAAGCGTATGATTGCTGCCAATACTTCTACGTCTAGGGTGACAAAATATTTTTATAGAAGTAATCTTTCCAGGACCTCTAATTGCTTCTCAAGTGAGATATTTTCCTTTCACTGCTGCCATTAAGAGATTTTGTGTCCATATTATATAGCAGCCGAAGAACCTTCTCCCATTCTTATAAAGCCATTGTTGCCATATAGCTTCTACAGTTCTTGGATAATGCATCACTCTCCTTGCTAGTACAAACTCGACAAGAACTGTTTTGATTGTTGTGGCTGAAAATGTATTGTAGGCGTATAATTACGGACATCACTTATACCAATGTAGCGTAAAAGTTATGTCTGTAGTTATACGCCTACAATGCCACATATTTATCAGATTGATCCATAGATTTTTCAAATAATATATTATTCTATGCAAACCTTCGGCTCTTTACGGTAGACGAAAATATTATTATTAGTGTAATGGTGCATTTAAGTGATGTCAACACTTATACGCCCACAATGACACATGTTAGGAGGAATCTATTAAAAATTTGCGTTAAATTTCCGAACTATTGTTTTTTGTATAATTTTCGAATACTATTTATTGGGCTAAAATAAATATATAAATATTGTAGCTTAAAATTTTCTCTAAGAATAATTCTATCCCCGGCGGGAATTTTAACAGAATTTTCTATTGTCACACTATCAATATCAATCAAAATGATGATATATGTCCACACAGATTGTCCTATAGTTTTCTGAAAAATATTTATCTAAAACAACAAAGTTAGCGCTTTCAGGAGGACTGCTTTAAGGACCCTTGAAATAATATTATTTAGTGAAATGTTGTGTATGAATGTTGTCAATACTTATATGCCTACAGTGATTGAATTTTTCCACCCTAAAATTATCATGAAATAACTGACTCAAACACTAGCTGGTGTTTTCATGAGGACTGCTTTAATGGCCTTTAAAAAAGATCATGTAGTCATATGGTGCGTATGAGTGTTGTCAGTACTTATACATCCACAGTGATTTAATTCTTTCACCCTAAAATTATCTTGAAATAACTAACAAGCAACTCCGTAAAAAGTTCCAACCGCTTTTGATGACAAATAACCGGCAATATTTTCACCACATCGCATGTTTAGCTTGCACCCAAAACTAACATCGGAATTTAACACCTCTTGATAATAAAAAATTCATTACCCAATCTCTCTAAAAAACTCTTTTACCAACCACTTCCAACCTCCAACGGTGGCTAATAACCATAATTTTCAATCAGATTTTACCAAAAAGAGAGTTTATAATTTATATAAGTTCTTTATCAACAACATGCCACATATACAAATCTTTTAATCATTTAGCCTGGCAAAAAAAAAACAAACCAACTACAACAAACCATATCTCAGCAAATATCAACAAGCCACATGCAATTTGTCTTTTGGGGTTTTTTGTACTGGTGTTGTTCCTGTTGCAATGACATTACCACCAACAACAACAACATTAACCACCAACTATACAACAATGGCGGCAGCAACAAATATCCAAGGCTTTAGAGCAACAGAACAACCATAAAATATATACAGTGCAAAAAAAACTAAAACCGGTAGTTATTATAACATATATGCCATATAAACCCGGCAAAACCAACACCATTTTATAAAATATTTTTTGCTGTTGGTTTTTTGTTCATGTTGCCGCCGCCACCGCTCAATTTTCCAACATACTAAGCCAATGATATTACACGGACTTGTGCCAATGTGCCATTGTAGCCGTAGCTGTTGTTGAAATAAATTGAATGCTATCTCAACACATTTACAGAAATGTGTAGACATATATAACAGTGCAGTGGGTTTTACAAGTAGTACGGTTGTGCGTTCGTAGTATGTGTTCAAAACATATATTAAATGTTTATACTAAAAATGCATTTAAAAAGTAATTTGTCTGAGACCGCCAAAATAAAAATCCGCATGAATTTATTTTGTTCAAACAAAAAACAACGTACAAACACACAAACGCAACCATAAAATGGCAATGGTATGGATCAACAATTTTATGTTCTACCCCACAACAAGAGGACATTGGACAGACACTACAGGTTGTTATATGGGGTTATTACAAAGGAGCAATATTTTAAAAACTTTCCTTAATGTGAAGTAAACATAAAGATTACAGAAATTATACAAAACTTTTTTAGATACATTTATAATCCTATGCTAATATATATATAATTTTATATTCTTCTATTTTTAGGTAAGTTTCAAATGAAATTAAATTTCACCCAATAATTTCCCATTGAATATGAGTGAGTAAACAATTAGCAATTTACAATATCTCGTAGAAATTTCACGGAATTTCACGAAAAAAATAGTAAAAAATAATTAATTAATCTGTATTTATAGCCTAAAAAATAAAAATATTTTTTTTAGAGTGCTGGGGCGTATGAATGCTGACAATACTTATACGGCAACAGAAATTATTTTTATTTTTTTTTAATCCGCGTTATATTTGGTTGATATTGCTTAAAGAAATTGTAAACCTGTTCCTTTTTTTTGAAAAACACATTTTATTCTGTTGATATTCCCTCAAACATGTTCTCAAAAATTTTGTTTTATTAAATCCACTCTTATTCGGTTGATATTACTGCAAAAATTTTCTTAACCCATTTCGTACTTGGTGTTCGATTTTTCGAACAGTAAAATCACTTTCTTTCAAAATGATATTTATGTAAGAAAAAGGAAAACATTTAAACAAGTCTGATCTGTCAGCAAATAAAAAAAATTCTTCCCTTGAAACCCCCGCTCCCCCCGATAGTAGGGGTTCATTTTTGAAACCTATATTTTTGGATACTTTTTAAATTAATTTTAAAAAATTATAAAAATGAAATTAAAAAAGTAATCATGGCTGTATCAAAACGGGGAAATTTACTGAAAAATTGTGGGGAAAAGTTATTATAGCCCCAGAGAAGACTTAATACTAAATTCCAACCATATCTAAAGGATAGTGCGGCTAAAACCCTGAAATACCCTAAAATCGGGAGGTACCGTCCTACGAAGACTATATAAAACGTGGACCTGTAGGTCTATTCTGTAACTTTTAACAACTATTGATATTGTTTAAATTTCTTTTGTTTTTGTAACAACAATAAAACAAACAAACGAAATTGCTGTAAAATAAACAATGAGTAAAGTTGTTAAAAAGTTACAGAATAGGCCCCCTGTACTGACAAATTTCTGGAGGAAAGTTTCGTAGCCGCAAAAAAGTCTAAATGTGTATTAAGATACACCCATTTCTTTAGGATAATACAGCAAAATCCCTGAAAACCCCCGAAAATCGGGTGGCAAAAGCTGACATATTTCGGAAAAAAATGTTGTAGGCCCAAGAAGACTCAATACCAATCTTCAACCATTTTGATTAAATAAATTAATAAAATGGCAAATAAATATTTTCTTTTTTACTTCTATATATATGAGGTAGCGCGAAAATTCGAACACAATTTTCCGGAAAAACGAAAAATCGGAAAAAATTTAAGTGTTTAGTTTTCAAAAAATAAATAAAAAAATTGTCTCGGGACGAAATGGGCTAAACATTTTATTTTTTAAAATGCAAGATTTGTTTGGCTCAGAATAAATCGAAAATATCATTAAAAACATATTTTTTAAAATCCTCGTTTTATTACAGTGTTTTATTTAACTTGCTTTGGTGTGTGTTTAGTTCAAATCTGGTAACTCATTTTTAACACGGTTGCAGTTGACCAATCGAACTTAAAATTTGCACATATTTCAGATTTGGATGACAATGCATGAATATTAACTCAAAACCAATACTGGTCCATTCTTACAGTGTTTTTACGGTGTCTAACTTAACCCCCTTTTCAAATCTGGTAACTGATTTTTAAAACGGTTGCAGTTGACCAATCGAAGTAAAACTTTGCACACTTTTCATATTTAGATGACAATACGTGAATATGAAACCAAAATCAATATGGGTCCATTTTTTCCTATAGCCCCCACATAACGGTACCACCCGATTTCCGGTATTTTGAGAATTTTGTCTTCATTTTTAGCCCGAATTTGCCGCAACTGGACATTTGGAGTTCTCAATAGTCCAGGAACCTCCCCACTAAAAATTGTGGACGTAGGTCAAGGTTTTATATAGCCTCCATATAGCGATACCACCCAATTTCAAGCATTTTAATCTACACTTTCTGCTCAAATAAACTGTAGTTCGGCATTTGGGGTACTTAGAGGTCAAAAAAATGTATTTACTAAAAAGTTAAAAATAAAAAATAATTTAAAAAATTAAGTTTCAGTGTTTTATTTGAAATGCACTTAAAACTAAAAAATAATTTGTCGCTTAGCCTCAATAAATATATTCTTTCTCATGATAGAATCTCTCAAATAAAACGCTTGCCGTTTCATTTTGCCACCATCAATAATTAAAATGCAAGCGTTTTATTGAGAGATTCTATCATGAGAAAGAAAATATTTATTGAGGCCAAGCGACAAATTATTTTTTAGTTTTAAGTGCATTTCAAATAAAACACTGAAACTTAATTTTTTAAATTATTTTTTATTTGGCTTAGAATATCTAAAAAATATTCTTACAAATTTTATATTCTAAAATCTACGCTTAATTTGACTCAGAACACCTCAAAAAAATTCTTAAAAAAATTATTTTTTTAAATCCACGTTTTATTTGGCCCAGAGTAAATGAAAAATATTCTTAAATCCACGTTTTTTTTGGCTCATCAAATCAAATATCAAATCAATCAAAAATATTCTTAAAAAATATTTTTTTTAAAATCCTCGCTTTATTTGGCTTAGAATATCTCTAAAATATTCTTAAAAATTTTATATTCTAAAATCCACGTTTTATTTGGCCCAGAATATCTCAAAATATTCTCAAATTTTATTTTATTTTTAAAAATCCACGTTTTATTTGGCTCAGAATACATCAAAAAATTGTTAAAAATTTTATTTTTTAAAATCCATGTTTTATTTTGCTCCGAATACTTCAAAAATATTGATAAAAATTTTATTTTATTAAATCCACGTTTTATTTGGCTCAGAATACCTCAAAAATATTCGTAAAATTTTTATTTTTAAAATCCACGTTTTATTTGACTCAAAATAACTCAAGAACATTCTTAAAAAAATATTTTTTTTAAATCCATGTTTAATTCGGCTCAGAATACCTCGAAAATATTCATAAAAATTTTATTTGATTAAATCCACGTTTTATTTGGCTGAGAACTCCTCAAAAACATTCTTCAACATTTTATTTGGCTCAGGATACCTCATTTTATTTTATTTGGCCCAGAATACCTCAAAAATAATGTTTTAAAATCCACGTTTTATTTTGCTCAGAATACCTCAAAAATATTCTTAAAAAAATATTTTTAATATCCACGCTTTATTTGGCACAGAATTCCTCAAATATATGCCTAAAAAATTATATTTTTAAAATCACGCTTTATTTGGCTCGAAATACACAAAACATATTCTTAAAAAAATTATTTTTTAAAATCCAGGTTTTATTTGATTAAGAATAACTCAAAAATATTCTTAAAAATTTTATTTTTTAAATCCACGTTTTATTTGGCTCAGATTAACTCAAAAATAGTCTTAAACATTTTATTTTTTTAAAATCCATGGCTCAGAATACCTCAGAAATATTGATATTTTATTTTTTTAAATCCACGATTTATTTGGTCCAGAATAACTCAAAAATATTCATAAAAATTTTATTTTTTAGAATCCATGTTTTATTTGGCTCAGAATACCACAAAAATATTAATAAAAAATTTAGTTTTAAAATACACGTTTTATTTGGTCTAGAATACCTCAAAAATATTCATACAAATTTTATATTTAAAATCCACGTTTTATTTGAATCAGAATACCTCAAAAATATTTTTAAAAATTTTATTTTATTAAATCCACGTTTTATTTGACTCAGAATGCCTAAAAAATATTATTTAAAAAATTCACGTTTTATTTGGCTCAGAATACCTGAAAAATATTGTTTAAAAATTCACGTTTTCTTTGACTCAGAGTACCTGGAAAATATATTCTTTTTAAAATCAACGTTTTATTTGGCTAAGAATACCTGAAAAATATTTTTTTATTTTTTAAATCCACGTTTTATTTGACTCAGAATACCTGAAAATTTTCTTTTAAAAATGAACATTTTATTTGGCTCAGAATGGCAAAAAAATATTGCTTTAAAAATCCGGGTTTAATTGGCTTAGAATACCTTTAAAATATTGTTTAAAAAATTCACATTTTATTTGACTCGCAATACCTGAAAAATATATTCTTTTTAAAATCAACGTTTTATTTGGCTCAGAATACCTGAAAAATATTTTTTTTAAGTCCACGTTTTATTTGACTCAGAATACCCGAATTTTTTTCTTTTACAAATTCACATTTTATTTGGCTCAGAATGGCAAAAAAATATTATTTTAAAAGTCGACGTTTCATTTGGCTCAAAAAAAACTCAAAAATATTGTTTTAAAAATCCACGTTTTATTTGGCTTAGAATACCGCAGAAATATTCCTTTAAAAATCATTAAGATCATGGTGCGTATGACTTTTGTCAACACTTATACGCAACATTTGGAAGGTATTTTTTTGAGAGGGATTGTGTCTTTAATTATGATTCTACATGTCCAATTTATCTACATATCTACAAATATACCCAGCAAAATGTTTGTAGCCAAAAAAGTAGTTGAATCATGAGTGCAAGTACTTCTGGACTACGTCTTTTTACGTGAAAGAAGTCATGATTTTTACAAGGGCATGGTGCAGCGAGGATGCTGTCTAATTTGCATCTTCATCACATATTTTGCATGGCTCTATGGAAGTCAGTGAAGAAGCATTTCTTAAGAAGTTTTCGAGTATTTTTGAGCAATAAAAGCGAATTCTCTAGGATAAAAAGTAAGAAAATAACCACAACGGATCATGCTTTTTGCTGTTTAAATGTAGTTTTGTAAAAAACTCATAAATTTTCCATGTAAAATAAATTCGGTGATATAGATACAAATCCGATGTTGTCAAAAGATAAAGAATAGACTGCATCTATCATGACTCTCTGTGGACTGCTTCGGAAAGAAGCTGTGAAAGTACTACTGCATCATGAAGTAGTTTAATTTTATTTTGCTGGGTAATGTTGGACCACAAAGCCCATAGTGCGTATAACTATTTTAAATACTTATACGCCACAGCTACAGAGGTATTTTAAAGGGAGAAATTGAACTTCAAAGCTTAGTTGTTTTTCTCTTTTTTCTTACAAGATCGAAATATAATATTTCGGACTATAATGTTAGATTTAAACCCTATTTTTAACATATTTTATACCCCAAATGTACATAGCAAAGTCCTCTCTCTGCGTATATCACAATCTGAACAAGTAACAAGTATGTATGCAAATTGAACACAATGAAACATTATCAAGGGAAAAATTTTCCCAACTGTTCAATGTCGTGTATGTTGGAAAACATGAAAAAGAAATACTCCAAACAAAACAGGGTACCCTACCCCAAAAAAAAAGTTATGAGACTATAATATACGTGAACAGCTAACAAATAAACCTGTTGGTCTCCATAGACTTTTACCATGCCGTCGTGCATATGAGGTTGTAGAGTCACACAACACACTCATTCACTCTGTCAGCTCGTTTGTAAAACATTACACAATTTCATAGCCCATAGTCAGGGTTACGAACATGATTCCTTCATATGCATACAAACATATTCATAGAGATGTCTCTATGCATTATTATGTATGCAATGGTGTGTGTGTGTGTGTGCTAGTGTGTTTACTGTGATTACGCGAAGCTATGTGTTCACATTACATGTTCACTAATGGTTGAACAAGCCGCAAGCATATCCGGTATTATAACATACTTTGTCTGTATGAGAAAATTGTTGCCTGTCTTCATACCCCCATCCACCATTTGAATTGTGTTGTAGTCCATAGTACGGGAGTTTCTCTATATTGGTCTCTTTGGCCTTATTTGATGGAAGTGGTATTGGTATTACGTTTTGGGTTGGTTGGCTAGCTTGGTGTTACTTCCTACTCCGTTGTTTGGTTTTAAATCCTGGGAATAAACTTAACTTATGCACCGGGCAAGTGGCTAGACGACGTTGCCGGGCATGTTTGCGGGGCTATTGGATACAATTGGGGACATTTTTCCAACTCAGTAATTTTTGAAATGGGCAAATGATAGTAGAGTTTAAATGTTACCAAACAACTGTCCAAATTGGATTTTATGTGATAAAGTCTAGGATTTATCTTGCAAACTTTTTCTTCTTATGTGAACACTGAATTTATTTATAAAAACCGCATGGAAAAATCACAATAAGAACTCGAATCATGCCATAATTTTTCATTTAGAACTTGAGAATGATTAAGATAATGGTACGTATGATTGCCGTCAATACTTATACGCCACACTCGTCCCTCATAAAACTTTATACTTCATACATTAGTTCTAGGCAAACTAAATATTATTGAAAAAAATCATCTAATTTGTCTCTGTTTTGCTTTCGAAAATATGTTTAGAAAAGGTCCTGAGAATGCTGGCTATCTTCGTGAATTGACCCTTTATGGAGATCTAAATATTTTGGACTACATTTACATAGAACATAATACTGTTTATACAAGGTGGCGCAAAAGTAATCCTCCTATCAGAAAATGCTATAAATTTTGCGATTGGCGCCTAATGTCAGTTCTGTTTTGACATTTGTGTAGTAAACACATGCGAAATACACGTTAATAAAAAATGTTACGCTACACTGCTCCAGAACGCGGAATATTGGTGACTATTTATTTGACCAATAATCGGTCGGTTTTCATCTAAAATAATCATGAGTGATGAGGCGCATTTCCATCTTAGCGGGTACGTAAATAAGCAAAATTCACGCTTCTGGGGCACTGAAAATCCGCGTGTAACCTATGAAGAGCCATTACACCCGCTCAAAGTCACTGTATGGTGTGCTGTTTTCGCTGGAGAGGTCATCGGACCTTTTTCTTCGAAGACGTCGAGGGCCAAACGGTTACTGTGAATGGTGAGCGCTACAGAGCAATGATCAACGAGTTCTTTTTGCCACAACTTGATGAAGTGGGATTGGAAAATATATGGTTCCAACAGGACGGTGCAACCGCACACACTGCACGTGCCACAACCGATATGCTGAAGGATGCATTTCCCGGGCACCTAATCTCCCGTTTTGGCAATTTGCCCCGGCCAGCAAGATCGCCTGATTTGACAGCCACGTTTTTATGTCAACAAGCCTCAGACTCTTTCAGCTCTTAAAGACAATATCCGTCAAGAATGTGAGGACCTATCGCCGGAAGTTTTGGCCAAAGTGAGGGAAAATTCCATAAAAAGGGCTCAAATGACAATAAACTGTTGCGGCGGCCATTTATCTGACATCAGAAGACCAAATAAAAATAATCCACAAGAAGAATCAAAGTTTTTAATTTTTTTTTTTAATTACAGCAAAAAGACGTCGGAAGTTTACTTTTGCGCCACCTTGTAGTCCTCAACACCGCCGTTTTAGGTCTAAGAGTCCTTAAAATTATATTTTTAAATTCCTAAACAAGATATTGCCTCACTTCCTTGATCCAATAATAATCGTAAGGGATAATTAAAAAAAGCTCCAGCATTCTCCGAAGAAAAACAATTATTGCAAAAAAATATATTTTCCTTTCTAAATTCCACCTTTCTGACTTTATAACGCTATGATAGTGGGGCGTATGATTATCGCCAATAGTTATACGCCAACAGTTGCACAATTTCTTTAAACAAAACAGGTCTTCCAAATTTTATAAATTGATTTATTGTGCCTTTCAAGATTTAAACCTCAATACTTGAAACATAAGTGATTATATGAGAATGCTGGCTATCATCGGGAATTGACCCTTTTTTAGAGATCTAAATATTTTGGACTACATTCACATAGAACACAATATTGTTTATAGTCCTCAACACCGCAGTTTTAGGTCTGAGAGTGCTTAAAATTAAATTTTTAAAAATTCCTTAACAAGATATTGCCTCAATTTCTTGCTCCAATAATATTCCTAAGGAATAATTTAAAAAGCTCCAGCATTCTCCGAAAAAACAATTGTTGCAAAGATATATTTTCCTTTCTAAATTCCACCTTTCTGACCGTATAACGCTATGATAGTGGGACGTATGATTATCGTCAATACTTATACGCCAACAATTTCTTTTAACAAAACAGTTCTTCCAAATTTTATAGATTGATTTACTATGCCTTTCAAGATTTAAACCTAAATACTTATTCTACAACGCGTGATTATATGTCTGTTTTGCCTTGCGAAAACATTCTTCAACATTTTCGTATTCGTGACCTTAGAATTCTGATTTGCCTTTAAAAAATATGCTTAAGAAATTGACGACTTTTTGGCTACAATGCTTTCAACGAGAGTCTTTTTAAAAGTCCATCATTGTGTTCTATTATGCCTTGAAAATATATCCATTGGACCTCCATAGTGAGGAGGGTATATTAAGTTTGTCATTCTGTTTGTAACACATCGAACTAATCATTTGCGACCCTATAAAGTATTTATATTCTTGATCAGGATAAAATTCTAAGACGATCTAGCCATGTCCGTCCGTCTGTTCGTCTGTCCGTCTGTTGTAATCACTCTAGCGTCCGCAATAATTGAGATAGAGTGCTGAAATTTTGCACCCGAGGGTCTTTTTTCCATAGGCTTCATGTTCGAAGATGGGCTATATCGGTCCACTCTTTGGTATATCCCCCATATAACGGTACCTCCGGATTTGAGGTATTTTGACGTTCTTCGCCACATTTGCAGACCGAATTAGCTATACTTTGACACTTAGGGTTCCCAGTGATCAACAAACTTATATCCCAAAGGAAATGGACATAGGTCCATGTTTTGGTATAGTCCCCATATAACGGTACCTCCCGATTTTCGGTATTTTGAGAATTTTAGCCACAATTTTTAACCGAACTATCTGCAATTTGACATTTGAGGTTCTCAGTGGACATGAAACATCTCCACCAAACATCGTCAACATAGGTCCATGTTTTGGTATAGCCCCCCATTTAACGGTACCTCCCGATTTTCGGTATTTTGAGAATTTTAGCCACAATTTGTAACCGAACTATCTGCAATTTGACATTTGAGGTTCTCAGTGGTCATGAAACATCTCCACCAAACATCGTCAACATAGGTCCATGTTTCGGTATATCCCCCATATAAGGGTACCTCCCGATTTTCGGTATTTTGAGAATTTTAGCTACAGTTTTTAACCGAAATAGCTGTAATTTGACATTTGAAGTTCTCATTGGTCATAAAACATCTCCAACGAAACATCGTCAAAACGGTATCTCCCGATTTTCGGTATTTTGAGAATTTTAGCTGCAATTTTTAACTGAACTATCTGTAATGATCGGTATTTTGAGAATTTTAGCTACAATTTTGTCTATTCAAAAATAATTGTCAATATAGGTCCATGTTTTGGTATATCCCCCATATAACTGTACCTCCCGATTTTCGGGAATTTTCAGTGGTCACGAAATTTCTTCACTAAAACTCGTCAACATTTGTGCATTTTTGAGGGTCTACATTGTTTTGATGAAACTACCCTCAATTTGACTCTTGAAGCACCCTGCAGCTATAAAACTTTTCCGCCAAAAAATTTTAAAGATAGGTTGACTCTTTGATATAGCCCCGTAGGTGGTACCTTACACCTAGCTGAACACATTTTTTTAGATTAGATTAGATAACACTGTGCAACAAAATGGAGGTGAAAGTCTGGGCACGGAAAATTCCTCTTGGGGAAGAAAGGCCTTGGTGAGTATATTATGAACCCCGAAGGACAGATCCGCCGTGAGTCGAACTTCCGCGTTATGGCGTGATGAAATTTTTGTTAGAGACCCTGTGGGCCATCAGGAATTAGCGTTATATCTTTGTTCACTGTTGCTTAAGTGCTCTACAAAAACAACAAACAAAGATATAATGCTAATTCCTGATGGCTTACAGGGTCTCTTGCAAAAACTTCATCACGCGATAACGCGGAAGTTCGACTCACGACGCATCTGTCCTTCGGGGTTTTTAATATACACACACCAAGGAATTATCTCTGCCCCAACATTTGTGTTCACAGTGTAATTTAAGCAATAGTGGGAGGCAGTATCTATATATCCATTGTCGAAAAGTTTTTCCACCTAAAATTGTGAAAGGACCCTAATTATTCCATTTTAATTAAGACTATTTTATGGTGGAGCGTATAAAAATTTCGGCCCGGCCGAACTTAACGACTTTTTACTTGTTCTTCATAAATTATTATAAATTTGCTATACCTGGAGAAATATCAATCTTCTTTTATAGATCTCCTATACCCTAATGTTCAAACTTTATCCGTCCGACCTCCATAGTGATATAATTGACTTGAGTCTGATGCGTATTTGTATTATTTCTTCTTAAATTATAAAATTGCTATACCCAGAAAAATGTTCTTTACAATGTACTTTTTATAGAACTACTCTACATTGATGTTCTGTTATGGCTTGAAAATATATTCGTTAGACCAACGTACGTATAAACTTGATTAGAGGCAAGTGTGTATGATTGTTGTTAACACTTACACTCCCACAATTATAGAGTTTCTTCATAAATTTGCTATACCAACAGAAATTGTCTTTACAACACACTTTTACAGATATCTTCTGTACCTCATAGAGATATAATTGGCAGACTTGTGGTGCGTATAATTGTTGCCAACACTTATACGCCCAATATTGTAGACCTTCATAATGTGCAATCCTAAAAAATCTATTTGTGGAAAAATTTCGATTATTTTTTTATGTAAACCTTAACATCCAATATAATGGATTATTCCCTTCTATTGCAAAAAAATCTCCAGTTTTATTATTCTATTTTTTTTAATTTGTTTTTACTTAAACAATTTATTTAAATTTTTCTATTTACTAACTAAAGGTAGTGCCACAAAAACAACTATTTTTTATACAACTTTTTTGTTCTGACTTAGGTAAGAGTAATAGCATTGACCAAATATGTTTGGCCATAAACAAATAACCTGGACGTTGTTGTGACAGTTTAATGGGCTTTTAAGCGGCTTTGGCCTAAAAGGCATTTTGTAATTCAACATCAAGGCAAAATGAAAAAACCAAATTTTTTGTTACAATAGAAAATTTTTTAATTGATGTGCCATAGGTTGTTATTGTCATTCATCAGTGTTTTGTTTTTGTTTTTTTTTTTCATTTTCCTGTTAATTGTCATTTGTATTTCTGTCTATCCTCGGGGCTTATTTGTCAAATTGTTTGCAATTTTTTGTTATTTAACTATTTTTACCCTGCTATAGATTTTGTTATTTATATGCCATGCCATTAAAATTGTTGTTATTGTTATTTTTAGTGTGTTTGTCATATATTTTAGAATCCGAAACATTTCTGTGATTTTTGATTTTTAATTGAAAGTTTTTATAGGTTTTATTTATATTTATATTTTTATGTTTATTCGTTATTTCTTTTTTTTCAAATATGACGAACAGTGAAAATATGCATTTTATTTTAATGGAAAACAATAAATTTTTCTATGGCCAATCACAATTGAAAAGTTTTTTTGCAACTGCTAAAAGCAATAAATATTATGGTTGAAAACAAATTTTTAATACCCTTAGCAAATAATTTAAATTCGCCCGGAAGTATGCAATAACATTTTTATGTTGCTGTTTTTTGGAAACAAAGCAATGCAGCTGTCGACCAACCGACCGAGGACCACCACAAAACGCATAATAACTCATATCTCGTAATCATAATGATCAGCACCATCATAATCATTTAGTATAGCATTTATTTGAAAATTGTTCATTTGCATGGAAAATAATAAACTTGGAAAAAATATTAGAATTTTTTTTTTTTTTGAAATGAATATACATACATACCTATCCGTACATCTACAGATGTGCTATATTTTATGGAAAAATAGAAGTGGGGCAGCATTGTTGGTTGAAAGGATTTTAGCCAATAAATTTTTATTGGAATGAAATTTGAGATTGATTTAAATTAATAGGAGTATAAATACAACAACAAATATTTCGTGATATATCCTGCCCGGACTACTCAGCTACAAAATTTGATCTGAAGGTCTCTCAAAAATCTTATTTATAAGACCGAGATTTGTGGTATTCTTTAATAAACTAAAATTTGTTCGGAAATTTGCCATGAGAAAAAGTCTCAAGTTTATATTGATACTGGGGAACCTATGTAAATGGGGGTGCGTATAATTATTGTCAACACGCATACGCCATCAGTTACACCCATTCTAAATTATATTTAATCCTTTAAAAAAATATTTATAGATTTGTTTTTGCTTGAACACCTTTAACAATTTTATCAAAAAAACTGCCACAATTGATTAGATGAGAGTCGCCAAAAATTTGTTTAAATTTCTTTCCTTACGGAAATTTTGGAATTGTTGCGTATGATTATTGTCAATACTTATACACCAACACAAACAAACACTCTTTAAAAGGTAGAAATCTTCAAAAATTGTTTAAACATTTCAAGATTTGTTCCTTAAGCCGTTTCATGTATCTCAAGATTTGGTTTTTATGCCTGTGTTCTATTCTACAAAAATATGTTCAAGTTCTTTCCCTTTAAAAATTATGGATATGGTGATGTGTATAATTTTCATCGGAAGGACTTTTTATTCATAGAAAGGACCTTTTATTCATCGGAAGGACGGTTTTATATAGTACGACATATTTCTTCAAACCTAAATTCATGTCTCTCAAGATATAATATAGTGAAAATTTTTATACCCTCCACCATAATATGGAGGGTATAATTAAATATGTCATTGGAGACCCTATAAAGCTTATATTCGTGATCAGGGTAAAATTCTAAATCGATATGACCATGCCCATCTGTCCGTCCGTTGAAATCATGATACAGATCGCAATTTTTAAGATAGAGCTTTGTAATTTGGTATAGAAGTTTATATTACTCCTAGGATGTTTGGTATTGCGAATGGGCTATATCGGTAAACGTTTTGATATAGCTCCCGTAGAACGGTACCACCCGATTTTAGGTATTTTGAAATTTTTTGCCTCATTATAACAACGAAATGACTGAAATTTGGTATTTAGTCTTCGTTGCGGGTATACAACTTTCCCCCAGAAATTTGTCGGTACAGGTCCACGCCTTCATATAACCCCCATAGATCGGTACCTCCCGATTTTCAATATTTTGAATTTTGTAGCCACAATAAACCTCCGAAATGTCTGAAATTAGGTATTTGGTCTTCGTTGGGGGTATAGAATTTTCCACCTGAAATATGTGGGTATTGGTCCACGCCTTCATATAGCCCCCATAGAACGGTACCTCCCGATTTTCGGTATTTTGAAAGTGGTCGCTTCAATATTCCACCGAAATGGCTGAAATTTGGTATTTAGTCTTCTTTGGTGATATAAAACTTTTGTCAGAAATTTGTCGGTACAGGCCCACGCTTTCATATACCTGCATTGGCCTGTTTAATTATACCCTCAGCATTTATGCTAACGAGGGTATATACACTTTCATACGGGCAAAATGTGCCTCATCGAACTAATGGTTTTAGACCCCTAGTATGTTTGGACGAAATGTGTTTCAGACAATTTGGAGTCGATTGAGCAATGTCCGTCCGTCTGTCTGTCTGGCTGGCTGGAGCACACGATAACTTTGGCTTTCGTAATATTTTGTCCAAACTTAGTTTAAGTTCGAAGATGGGTTATATCGGTCCACACCTTCCGGTACCTCCCCCACAAAAGTTCGAAAATGTTCGGAAAATTTGTAAGTACGATAACTCTTGAAGGGAGTAACCGATTTGGTCCATACTTTGCAAATCGTGAAATGTCTACCAAACTTAGATGAGGTTCCAATATGGACTCAATCGGTCCTCTTCTTCGGGTTCCTCCCACACAAATGTTCGGATAAGTTCAGTTTAGGACCTGCTCGCGAATCGCTTTGATTTTTATTTTAGCAACTTGTATTCACTGCCCCCCATGCGACGGTACAAGTTTCATCAGGGGCAAGTCCATACTTCCAGAGAAAAACCCTATGACACCACCGTGAGGTGGTTAGAGCGCAAGATAACTCTCGAACGGATCTGCTGATTCGGTCCAAAATTTGGCCTTAGTAATATTTTGTCCAAACATAGTTTAAGTTCGAAGATAAGCCATATAGGTCCACTCCTTCAGGTACCTCCCCCACAAAAGTTAAAAAATGTTCGGAAAAATTGTCCGTACCGTAACTCTTGAAGGGAGTGGCCGAACTCGTTCATACTTTACACATCCTAATATATCTACCAGATATAGATCAGGTTCAAATATGGACTATATTTGTCCACTCTATCCGGTACCTCCCACACAAAATTTCGGATAAGTTTAATTAAAGACCAGCTATCGTATCCCTTTGATTTTTGTTGGAGCAACTTGCATTCGCTGCCTCAATTAAAATGGTAAAAGTTTTTTCAGGGGCAAGTCCATACTTCTTGAGCAAACAGCCCGAAGAGTGTAAAAACCCCCTATGGCACCATATGTAGTGGCTGGACATCCACTTCCATAATGGTCAATGTCGATCCATTCCTTTAAGTCTCTCCTCCGCAAAACTTTTGATCTTTAATCCTAATAAATATTTTTGTCGTTTATACGCCAAAAATTTTTAAAACCCCCTAAATACATACGTTTTTTGGGAAAACATTGTTTCAATATACACAGGCTGAGGGTATATCTCTGTCGGCAAGGCCGACTGATACTTTTATACTTGGTTTAGTCCGTAAAATCCTCTAGCAATCCTAAGAAATTGCTTGCCAGTCTACGGTTTTTGTCCCCTATTGGAAAATTCTAGAATTTGTGTTATAACACATGACTTACCTAAAACTATGCACCACACATTTGCCTATCTCTCTTTAACGCACTTCCTTGCACACAATTTCAAAACAAAAAACTACTATTTAACATTTCAAACCATTTGCCAATTCGTAGAATCACTTCATTTTTTTGTTTTCAAAACTTTTTACAACTATTCAAATAAATAATGCATACATTTAGGCGTTCGATACACAAAGTGCTTCTTTTTTCTGTTTTCTTTGCCATTTTAGTCTTTTGTTTACATTCTATAACATGTTGCTGGGTTGATTGTTTGTTTGATGGGTTCGTGTAAAAATATTTGTACACCATTTAATTCACATTAAACTTTAACAAAAGGTATGCATTTTGCGTTATTTTTTTCCTGTTTTTTGCTCTGGCATTCATTTGTGTGTTCATCGTTCCTTTCCGTATAATCCACATTGGGGTGACATTTTCCGGGTGCGACAAATGACACCGCGTAGATTTGCCAAGCATGGAAATATAACGTGTTCAACATTCATTCATTTCTTTCTGTTCTTTTTGCTAATTTTACACAATTTAAATTATAGTGCTTTGCAGCAACACCTAAAAGTATGCAACAGTTTTTAAATGCCACAACAAAGTAGTCCTTTGGTAATATAAAATACTATGTAGACGACATACTCCATATGGAGGGAGTAGTGTACACACATACACACCTCTCCAAAGGGTATAATACTCAGCTGAACGGGAATACGTATGTACGTGTGTAAGGATATGTGTACAAAGCCTATCGGAGTACAGAGGATATGTTTGCATAGGTTTTTCTTAAACCAGTTTGTAGCTTTTGCTCTTGATGGTGTTTACTCACCATATGTACATTGAAGAGACCAACAACAACAACAGAAAAAACAACGTGGCATAAAACCACTGTCATGTACAACATACGAATAATAATTTTGGCACGAAAGCCATGTTAACATGTCCCCTGTGTGTGTGTGAGGCATTTTCAAAACAGCCAGTCTGCCAGCCATCTAGAATCTGAATGGAACTGACGACTACACCATAGACCTTACTTGGGGTGGAGAGAGTGCCTAGTGTCTACTGTTGCACGTTGACATTCATGTGCTCTATTTGCTACCTTTTCCAAGAAGTTAATGGGAGAACGCGAATGCAACCAACGAGCTGGTAAATTCTGGCGTTACTTCCGTAGACACACACATACACACGCAAGTGGAGTAGGTGCTTTATATACACTAAGTATGACTAGCACACATGTTTGCTCTTGGCAAAACTAGCCAAGAATCCTAGAGGTTGGTTGGTTGGCATTTGATCTTATCCTTAGGGGTCGAAAAGATATGAATTCAAGGAACTATTAACAGCCAGTGTCACAATGTTTGAAATGAAAGATTTATTTTATTTAGTAATTTTGAAAATTAACATGAGGAGGATATACTGAAATATTGTGGCAGCGAGTAAACAAAATGATGGCCAGAACAGCTGTCATATATTGTTTCTAAGGTGCGTATGATTGTTGTCAATACTTATACGCTTATATTTTGTTCAGAAATGCGGGAAATATGTCAGCTTTATATGTTGTTGTGATATAATGGACAATATATTACGGAAACTGCCTCAGCGAGTAAAAACAATTTCGAACACTTTGCAAAACACCTTGGTCCTTGGAAAATTAAAGGCCTCGACACCTAAGAAGCATGGCATTCTTGCTTAAGTCATATATGGTAAATGACTGAAGACCAAGTTCGACCTAATAAAAAGATTTCAGAATCACATTTGAATTAGGACGGACATGGTCTTTAGTCATTTACCAGATATGACTTAAGCAAGAATGCCATGATTTTTATGGGTCGAGGCCTTAACTCTTTTTCCAGTCTCTGTGGCCATAGTGCTCTTCTGGAAGGTTCGGGATTTTCCTAGGCTCATGATGTCCGAGCTCAATTTGTCGCAATCTGCCAAGGGATACTCGGAGCTGAAGTGTACGGAATGTGAGACGTAATACACCATGACCTTTGCCTTTTTAGACTGGCCAGTGAGAGATCATCAAGCCCCACACAATAAAAGTGTCATCCTTTTTCTCCTCCCTATGCAAGTCCTCCCAGCTCATCACATCCAAAGACTAATTTGGGTTGCGATAGGCTCCACTTTACTTATAGTACCACTTTGGTCAGATGAAGAATTTTATCCTTCCTCACCTCAGCTGCAACTTGCCACTATCCCAAGGAGCCTTTTGACTATTTTGGTGTAGGTTAGGTTAGGTTAGGTTTGGGGATGTGTAGTCAATATATATGTATATTGACTACGCCACTCGGAGACCTTTCGGTCCATTGTGATCATCCATAAAGAAAAAAAAGGAGGTTCAGAATTACCTGAAAAGAGAAGAGTAGTAATAAATGAATTATTAATAAGAAAGAATGAAGATATAATAAAGACAGAGAGGGTGGTTTATTTGGCGATGGTGGAAAAAACTGTCAGAGAAGTAGTTACGCTTATGGGTCGCGCCATCCCAGCCACTTCAGATTTTTGATGATGTTGTTTATGATTGTTGGTTCCATGTTTGAGTAGAAGGTTAAGCTTGGAGGAAAGCGTATTCCTGTTAATCTATACCGCTTTCAAGTTAACATCGGGCAACGACATAAAATATGCTCGATCGTCTCCGTTTCCTCCTCATCTTTACAGAGCCTGCAATAGTCCACGCCATCATCCTGCCATTTGCCGATAAAAGCTCGGATGTTGCAATGGCCGGTAATGACTCACGTCAATACCCTGATTTCTGACTTACTCAAACTTAAAAGCGAAGTTGTTCTCTTTGTTGAAAGATTCGGCCAAATGGCCCTTGACACGTTGCACCTTGGTTCATTATGCCATAGTTCCTTGGCCTGTTCTTCAAAGAACGTCTCCACCTTCCGAAAAACGTGACATATGGGTGGTTTAATAGAAACAGTGATAGCTTGACTTGTTGATTGAGATCCGTGTCTTGCCAGTTCATCTGCCTTCTCGTTTCCCACAATGTCACAGTGTCCCGGTACCCAGCAGAGTCGGACAGCGTTAGTTAGGTTCGCCAAGGCAGTTCTACACTCAAGAACGGCCTCAGACTTGATATTGGGGGATTTGATGGCTTTAAGAGCCGGCTGACTATCAACGAAGATAGTCACCGGTTCAAAGATTTCAGCATCCAGACTTTTTATCAACTCTGCGGCCATTTTGATCGCGAAGATTTCTGCTTGGAAAACGCTACAGCCGCTGTTCAACCTATAAGAGTACTCGAGGCAAAGCTTTTCGCAGTAGACGCCAGCTCCGGTACCTATTTTGGTGTAAGTTTATGGGGCCACTTTTCCAGTCTCCGCGCCTATCTTCTTTTTCTGGAAGGTCCGGGATTGCCGATCGTAGTCTCTAGTCTTTTCGAAAGATTAAGAGAAAGACCTTGCATCTCTTCACATCCAAAGTCTAACTTTGCTTGCCAAATACTCGGAGCATACGCTAGGTTTCGAGTTTCCATTTATAGCTCTTGACTAATACCGCCGCTTTGGTCAGAGGAAGGAAGTTGTTCATCCTTCCTAACCTTCCCTAGGAGACTTTTGGCTACTTTAGCGTAAATTGATGGCGGCCCTTTTCCAGTCTTTGCGGGTTTTCTTTTTGGAGTCTCGAGTCTTTTCAAAAGATTTAGCGGAAGACCTTTCATCTGACCATCCAAAGTCTGATTTTGGTTGCAAAATACTCGGAGCATACGCAACGTGTCGAGTTTGCATTCATACACCTTGACTTTTAAAGCGGCTTTGGTAAGATGAGGGATTTCATCCTTCATTACCACATTCAATTTGCCGTCATCCCAAGGAGCCTTTTTGATCACTATGGCGTAAGTTGATGGCGGCTCCGTTTCAGTCTCTGTGATCTTCTTCCTCCTTTGGATGGCGCGGTGTTTCCTTTCAGAGTTAATGGCTGCTCCTTTCCAGTTTCTGCAGCCTTTCTTTTTGGACTCTCCAGTATTTTCAAAAGACTAAATGGAAGATCTTCCATCTATTGACATCCAAAATCTGATTTTGGTTTCCAAAGATTCGGAGCATACATTAAGTCCCGAGTTTACAGTCATACCCCTTGATTTATAGCGCCGCTTTGGTCAGAAGTGGGAGGGCTTTATCCTTTCTCACCATCTTCACTGCCACAATCTCAAGAAGACTTTTGGCTATCCTGGGCTTTCTTTTTGGAGTCTCCAGTATTTTCAAAAGACTAAATGGAAGATCTTCAATCTATTGACATCCAAAGTCTAATTTTGTTTGCCAAAGATTCGGAGCATACATTGCGTACCAAGTTTACAGCCATACCCCTTGATTTATAGCACCGCTTTGGTCAGATGAGGGAGGGATTTTATCTTTTCTCGCCATCTTCAATTTGCCACACTCCCAAGGAGACTTTTGCCTATCCTGTGTAAGTTGATGGCGGCTCGTTTCCAGTCTCTGCGTCCATCTTTATCTTCTGGAATGTGCGGGGCTTCGTTTTCGAAGTTTTCAGTCTTTTCAAAAGATTGAGTGGTCGGGTTCACTCTCTTCATGTTCGAGTTTATTTTATCGCCCTCTGCCAAATGATATTTGGGACAGTCTTCGCGGGGTTTACTAGGGACATATTAAGTGGGAATCTCTCTTTCATCTTCGATGGTTTAGCAGGGTTCTGTTCATAGGAAGATCTCGCCCTGTCCAAAAGGAGTGTACATTGCGTGGGTCTTGACGAGGCTTACTTGGGACAGGTGGGAAGCTGTTTTTCTTCTTTGTTGGTTTAGGAGGGCTTTGTTCTTCGGGAGATCTTATTCTTATGGGGGATTTCATCCTTCATTACAACATTAAATTTGCCCTCATCCCAAGGAGCCTTTTTGATCACTATGGCGTAAGTTGATGGCTCCATTTCAGTCTCTGTGATCTTCTTCCTCCTTGGGATGTTACGGTGTTTCCTTTCAGAGTTGATGGCTGCTACTTTCCAGTTTCTGCGGGCTTTCTTTGTGGAGTCTCCAGTATTTTCAAAAGACTAAATGGAAGATCTTCCATCTATTGACATCCAAAGTCTGATTTTGGTTGCCAAAGATTCGGAGCATACATTACGTACAGAGTTTACAGTCATACCCCTTGATTTATAGCGGCGTTTTGGTCAGATGAGGGAGGGATTTTATCCTTTCTCACCATCTTCAATTTGCCACAATCCCAAGGAGACCTTTGGCTATCCTGGCGTAAGTAGGTCGCGGCTATGCGGCCATCTTCATCTTCTGGAAGTTGCGCGGCTTTGAAGTGTTCAGTCTTTTCAAAAGATTGAGTGGTCGGGTTCACTCTCTCCATGTTCGAGCTGACTTTATCGCCCCTCACAAATAATATTTGGGACATTCTCCGCGTGGTTCTTGACGAGGTTTACTACTTCTCTTTCTTTTTCGATAGTTTAGCAGGGTCCTGTTCATCGGAAGATCTTGCCCTGTCCAAAAGGTGTGTACTTTGCGTCGGTCTTGACAATGCTTACATGGGACAGGTGGGGAGTTGTTTTTCTTCTTTGGTGGTTTAGGAGGGCTTTGTTCTTCGGGAGGTCTTATTCTCTTCGACGCTTCTGTGTAAATGTGCTTTTGGTCTCTGGATGCTGGTTTTTATTTAGACTGGTCTAGTCTTTCTTCCTTCGTTGAGCCCCTGGCAACTGTTTCCTTTTCGTTGTGAGCTTGGCGATGCTCTGGCTCACTTAATCCACCATCATGTGGGTATCATTATTAGTGAGGTTTTCTCCAACGGTTGTATTTATATTGGGATTTCATCCTTTATTACCCCATTCAATTTGCCGTCATTTCAAGGAGCCTTTTTGATCACTATGGCGTAAGTTGATGGCTCCGTTTCAGTCTCTGTGATCTTCTTCCTCCTTGGGATGGTAAGGTGTTTCCTTTCAGAGTTTATGTCTGCTCCTTTCCAGTTTCTGCGGGCTTTCTTTGTGGAGTCTCCAGTATTTTTAGAAGACTAAATGGAAGATTTCCATCTATTGACATCCAAAATCTGATTTTGGTTGCCAAATATTCGGAGCATACATTACGTCCCGAGTTTACAGTCATACCCCTTGATTTATAGCACCGCTTTGGTCAGACGAGGGAAGCATTTTAGACTTTCTCACCATCTTCATTTTGCCACAATCCCAAGGAGACTTTTGGCTATCCTGGCTTAAGTTGATGGCGCCTCGTTTCCAGTGTCTGCGGCCATCTTCATCTTTTGGAATTTTCGGGGTTTTGTTTTTGAAGTTTTCAGTCTTTTCAAAAGATTGAATGGTCGGGTTCACTCTCTCCATGCTCGAGCTGGCTTTATCGCCCTCTGCCAAATAATACTTGGGACAGTCTTGACGGGGTTTACTAGGTACATATTAAGTGGGAATCTCTCTTTCATTTTCGATGGTTTAGCAGGGTTCTGTTCATCGGAAAATCTCGCCCTGTCCAAAAGGAGTGTACTTTGTTTGGGTCTTGGCGAGGCTTACTTGGGACAGGTGGGAAGCTGTTTTTCTTCTTTGGTGGTTTAGGAGGGGTTTGTTCTTCGGGAGATTTTATTCTTATGGGTGATTTCATCCTTCATTACCACATTCAATTTGCCATCAACCCAAGAAGCCTTTTTGATCACTATGGCGTAAGTCTCTGTGACCTTCTTCCTCCTTGGGATGGTACAGTGTTTCCTTTCAGAGTTCATGGCTGCTCCTTTCCAGTTTCTGCGGGCTTTCTTTTTGGAGTCTCCAGTATTTTCAAAAAACTAAGTGGAAGATCTTCCATCTATCGACATCCAAAGTCTAATTTTGTTTGCCAAAGATTTGGAGCATATATTACGTCCCGAGCTTACTGTCATATCACTTGATTTATAGCGCCGCTTTGGTCAGATGAGGGAGGAATTTTATCCTTTCTCACCATCCTCAGTTTGCCACAATCCCAAGGAGACTTTTGGCTATCCTGGCGTAAGTTGATGGCGGCTCGTTTCCAGTCTCTGCGGCCAACTTCATCTTCTGGAATGTGCGGGGTTTTGTTTTTGAAGTTTTCAGTCTTTTCAAAAGATTGAGTGGTCGGGTTCACTCTCTCCATGCTCGAGCTGGCTTTATCGCCCTCTGCCAAATAATACCTGGGACAGTCTTGACGGGGTTTACTAGGGACATTTTTAAGTGGGAATCTATATTTAATTTTCGATGGTTTAGCAGGGTCCTGTTAATCGGAAGATCTCGCCCTGTCCAAAAGGATCGTACTTTGCGTGGGTCTTGGCAAGGCTTACATGGAACAGGTGAAAGCTGTTTTTCTTCTTTGGTGGTTTAGGAGGGTTTTGTTCTTCGGGAGATCTTATTCTTATGGGGGATTTCATCCTTCATTACCACATTCAATTTGCCATCACCCCAAGGAGCCTTTTTGATCACTATGGCGTAAGTTGATGGCGGTTCCGTTTCAGTCTCTGTGATCTTCTTTCTCCTTTGGATGGCGCGGTGTTTCCTTTCAGAGTTGATGGCTGCTCCTTTCCAGTTTCCGGGGGCTTTCTTTTTGGAGTCTCCAGTATTTTCAAAAGTCTAAATGGAAGATCTTCCATCTATCGACATCCAAAGTCTAATTTTGTTTGCCAAAGATTTGGAGCATATATTACGTCCCGAGCTTACTGTCATATCACTTGATTTATAGCGCCGCTTTGGTCAGATGAGGGAGGAATTTTATACTTTCTCGCCATCTTCAATTTGCCATAATCCCAAGGGGACTTTTGGCTATCCTGGAGTAAGTTGATGGCGGCTCGTTTCCAGTCTCTGCGGTCATCTTCATCTTCTGAAAGTTGCGGGGCTTTGAAGTGTTCGCTCTTTTCAAAAGTTTGAGTGGTCGGGTTCACTCTCTCCATGTTTGCTCTGACTTTATCGTCCTCTGACAAATAATACTTTGGACATTCTCCCCCGCGTTGTTCTTGACGAGGTTTACTAGTTCTCTTTCTTTTTCGATAGTTTAGCAGGGTTCTGTTCATCGGAAGGTTTCGCCCTGTTCAAAAGGTGTGTACTTTGCGTGGGTCTTGACTTGGGGCAGGTGGGAAGCTGTTGTTCTTCTTTGGTGGTTTAGGAGGGCTTTGTTCTTCGGGAGGTCTTATTCTCTTCGACGTTTCTTTGTAAATGTGCGTTATGTCTCCGTCGCAGCCATGCCTCACATCTCTCCAACTTTTGTATTATATAACTAATTAGGAGGATTTTGTTGCCGTTATTGTTGTTGTTACATATGATGCTTCCTATTGTTATGTGATTATTTTATAGAGCACCTATTCTACAATATATTAGTTAGTAATTTAATGTATTATACTCTTTTGTTATCTATCAACACACAAATATATATGTGTGTGTATGTGTGTTTGTACGTGCATTCTGTATTATATAATTCTCTTGTTTGGTAATCCGATTATATTGGTTTTTATTTCTCTGCCATTATTTAAGGATTGTTATTTTGCCCTCCATAGCAACTAAATTTTTTGTTTTCTCTCAAACTCCTCTGGTGATCTGATTTTGTTCAAGAGGAGAGCTTTTGTTGTGGTGATGTGTGTGCATTGAGTTGATTTTAAGTATTGTCGAGTTTGTGTTTGAGTGTTTGAAGAGTTTTAATGTCAATCACTTATACTGCTGGCAATCATCAACATCATCGTCAGCAGAGGCATCAACAACAATAATAATAGCAGCACAATAATAGCACAGTGGCAGCATCAATGTTATTGTCATTTGATGATGATTAAAAATAACAAAAGCTTTCGATTTTTTTTGCTTTGCCCTCCAATAGTTCCACACACATCCTCAGAATCTATTGGCCTCCTCACAACGAAATAGGCCCTCCATTGTATAACATTCTTTTAGGGGTCGGGAGATAGTGTGAGAATTTATATGTGTTTGTTTGTAATGCTTATAACGAAATTTAATTAGCATAATAATGCTTATATAATAATATCACAATAAAATTGGTGTTGCATAATCACACACACACCCACACATATATAGATACCTATACAATGAATATAATAAAGCCTTTTATTGAAAAATACCTACATAATGATATATGATTCCTGTATATATGTCTTTATTGAACTAACCAGATTCAATGGCGTAAAGTTGATAATGATAGACATTGTATATATGTATGTATGTGTATATAATTTGTTTATGTTTTACTAAAAACATATATATCTCATTATTTTTAATGACAACATACAATGTGAGCCAACATTACTTTAAAAGAAAAGAATCCCATAAATGTATTTTCAATATCATTAAAATTGACAATTTGCTTTATTGAAAAATGTCTATGGTAAACATACCAGAGAGAACACAATGAAAAACCACATTAATTTTATTCCACTACAAGGGTCAGAGGGAAGTAAGAGAGAGAGGGAGGTAGATGGGAGTGAAAGAAAGGTGAAATATTACACACTCAATATTCCATATATTTTGTAATAAAAAATAAATTAACATGACAACTGTTGCTTGTTATGGAAATGAAAAATTTAAATTTATTTAGAAAATGTAGCATACAATTAGGGAGCAGCTGGTGGACAAACCATGAACATATGTTAGATTTTTGACGTAAAAAATTTCTCTGAGATAAACAAAAAGAAAATGGGGTTTCCATCATGTATTATGTAGGGAGAAATATATGTCGATTTCCTTACAATTACTTCCACTCATTTCAAAACAATTAAAAAATATAAAAGCATACTTTTGGGAGTTTTGAGATAAACGTTTTTAGAAAAAAAAATAAATAAGACAAATATATTAAAAATAAAAATATATAAAAAATAATGTATAAAAATAAAAACTACTGAATAAAATTAATATTTTCTACGAATTTATTGCATACTTTTAGGTTCTTAGGTATGTTTATAAATCATACTTTTAGGCGTTCAGCAAATCAACTTGTTGTATTTCAGAATTATTTAAAATAAATCAATTTTATTTGATGCATAATTTTAGATTCTCAATGTGTATTGCTTCTAAAGCCTACTTTTAGGAGTCACATTATTCGAATTTCTTGTATTTCCCGAAATATATATTTTTTAAATTAAATTTAGTTTATTTATTTTTTTCCAAAATTAATTATTTTCGTTTTTCATTCTCTTTCTCATTTTCAGGGTGCTTCCTCTAGTCTGGTAGTTAAATTTGCTGATACTGAAAAAGAAAGGCAAATACGGCGTATGCAACAAATGGCCGGTCATATGAATCTGCTTAATCCATTTGTCTTTAATCAATTTGGTCCATATGGAGCTTATGCGCAGGTAAATATAAAAGAAAAAAAAAACAAAAAAACAACACCATAAAATAAAGAAAGGAACAACAGTTACAACTCTTTGTAAGGGTCAAGGCACATAAATACAGACTGAACTCATGTACAAATTATTACTCGCTGATAAAAAGGGTGTGCATGGATAATGAATGCAATAAAAGAATTTCGTGGAATTTTTTAAATAAAAAAAGAAGAATTCAAGTGGTTACACAAAAGTAACATAAGGTGGAATTTGGTCAAGGAAGTCACAAGGAAGAGAGGAAATTACAAAGTAACATAGGGAAAATGAAATGAAAATAAAAAATAGCCACAAAAATGTGAATTAAAAATAAGATGCAATAAGAAACAGTAATTGTTTCCCCCATATGCAAAGATTCTTAATTTTTTAAGTATATATTATTTTTTTAAAAATATATGAATATTAAAAAATATTTTTTTGAAATATTATTTTTGAGGTTTGTTCGGCTATAGGTCTCTTTTTAATAAAACAAAGTTATGTTTGTTTTATTTGTTTTTTATTTCCAATATTTCGGCCGTCTTTGACGGTCATCATCAGGGATCTTTTTTGAAATAAAGATAAACATAAACATTAATTATATAAATTAACAAACAAAAATACAAAAAACAATAGATATTTACATTTTTTGTATTATTCAACTAAAACACAACTTTCATCCTTTGTCACTGCTTATGTTGAACTGATGTTTCTTCTTTGGTTTTGATGTTTTTGGATGACGTTTCGATGTATTTGCGCACAGTGTTCCGTGTCCGACTTATAATTTATTCTTTTTTCTGTAGGAACATTTATTATGTGGAGCATTTCCAACATATACCGTCGTTTATAATTGTCCTCTTGACATAAGATTTTCACATCCTTAAAATTTGGAGTGTGACCTGTTTTGGAACAATGTGCTGCTAGAGCAGTTTTTTGTTCTATTGGTTTGTTGTTGGCCTTTTGGTCAGACTTATGGTCGCTGAGTCTGGTCTTTAGTTTTTGTTTTTGTTGTGCCAACATATGCCTTTTGGCATATGTTGGACTTGTCTCCATTACATTCTATTCTGTACACTAGGTTAGATTTATCATCATTTGGTATTTTGGATTTTGTATTGCTGAAAAATTTATTGTTTGTGTTGGTACTTTTAAGAGCTATTTGGTACTGGTTTTTATTATATAAATTGGATCTAGAGAAACGCTCTGAGAATCCATGCACATAGGTAGATCGTTTGTATATTTTTGTATCTCTTTCTATTTTGTTATGGGTTTGATTTTTTGCTTGTGTTATAAGTTGGTTTATTGTATGTTTTGGGAAATCATTCATTTGTAGAATTTTTCTAACCTTTTTCTCATTTTTGGCAATTTTTGAAATATATTATTGTTTTTTAGCATATCAATATTTAGAAAATAATTTATAAAATAGATAAACGTTTTTTATAAATAAATTAATAAATTAATACGAAAAAGTATTACTTTTTTAAATACCTTAATATTCAAAAAATAAATGAGGGTTCCAAATTATTTGTTAAGATATGTAAATATTTAATAATAATTAAAAAATATAAATATTCAAAAACAATTTTTTTAATTTTAAATAAGTATGAAAAATTATTTTTTAATTTTTTAAAAATAATATTTTTTAAATATCTTAATATTCACAAATATTTTTTAAATGCATGACCATTAAAAATATATATTTTTAATAATTGCGATTGTTAAAAAAACAATTTTTTTTTTGTTGAAAAATATTTTCTAAAAAATTCACAATTATTGGAAAATATTTTTTAAAGAAATAAACGATTATTGAAAAATATATTTTTAATATACGATAATATTATTTATTATTGAAAAAATATTTAAAAAAATCCACGTTTTGTGTTTGAAAATTTTATTCAAAAATATATTTTAAAAATTTTAATAATATTAAAACAACACTTTTAAATAAATGACTATTAAAAAGTACAACTTTTTCATTCAAATTATTATTATTCAAAAAAAATAAATAAATAAATAAATATAAATATAAAAATAAATGAGGGTTCAAAAATATGTATTATATTATGTAAATATTTTAAAATAATTTAAAAAATATAAATATTCAACAACAATGTTTTCTTTTCAATTTAAAAATATTCAAAACCATCGTTTTTTAAATTGAAAATTTGAAGTTTAAGAACTTAAAAATTATAATATACAAAAATTAAAAAAAAAAATATATATTTTTTTAAATATCTTCATATTCAGAGACATTTTTTAAAAATTCAGAATTATTGAAAAAATATTTTTTTTAAAAATTCACAATTATTGAAAAAATATCTTTAGAAATACACGATTATAGACAAAATATTTAAAAAACAACACAATTATTGAACAAATATTTGTTTTAAAAAATCCAAGATTATTGAAAAAATATGTTTTAAATAATGCAAGATTATTGAAAAATATTTTTTTAAAAATCCAACATTATTAAAAAATATTTTTTTTTAAAAATCCACGATTATTGATTTTTTTTAACTTAACAATTATTGAAAAAAATATTTTTTTAAAAAATCCACGATTATTGAATTTTTTTAACTTAACAATTATTGAAAAAATATTTTTTAAAAACCCCACGATTATTAAAAACAATATTTTTTTAAAAAATCCAAGATAATTGAAAAAATATTTTTTAAAAACTCCACGATTATTGTAAAAATATTTTATTAAAAAATATATATTAAAAATTTTAATAATATTAAAACAACACTTTTTAAATAATGGATATTAAAAAGTACTACTTTTTCATTCAAATTATTATTATTCAAAAAAATTAATTAATAAATGAGGGTTCAAAAATATTTATTTAATTATGTAAATATTTTAAAATAATTTAAAAAATATAAATATTCAACAACAATGTTTCCTTTTTAATTTAAATTTTTAAATTTATAAATTTAAAAATTATAATATTTAAAAAAATATTTTTTAAATATCTTAATATTCACAAATATTTTTAAAAAATTCATAATTATTGAAAAAATATTTTTAAGAAATACACGATTATAGAAATAATAATTAAAAATCCACGATTATTAAAAAAATATGTTTTACAGATATTTTTTTAAAAATCCTCGATTATTGAAAAAATATTTTTTAAAAAAATCCACGATTATTGAAAAAATATTTTTTAAAAAATCAACGGTTATTGAAAAAAATTATACAAATTGTTTAAAAAATACAGAATTATTGAAAAAACATATTTTTAAAAATTCACAATTATTGAAAAAATATTTTTAGGAAAAATAATTTAAAAAAATCTACGATTATTTAAAATTTTTTTTTAAAAAATCCACGATTATTGAAAAAATATTATTTAAACAATATTTTTTTAAATCTACGGTTATTGAAAAAAATTATAAAAATTGTATAAAAAATTCCACGATTATTAAAAAAATATGTTTTACAGAATCAAAGATTATTGACAAATATTTTTTTAAAAATCCTCGATTATTGAAAAAATATTTTTTAAAAAATCCACGGTTATTGAAAAAAATTATACAAATTGTTTAAAAAATACAGAATTATTGAAAAAACATATTTTTAAAAATTCACAATTATTGAAAAAATATTTTTAGGAAAAATAATTTAAAAAATCTACGATTATTTAAAAATTTTTTTTAAAAAATCCACGATTATTGAAAAAATATTATTTAAACAATATTTTTTTAAATCTACGGTTATTAAAAAAATTTTTAAAAATTGTATAAAAAATTCAGAATTATTTGAAAAAATATTTTTAAAAAATTCACAATTATTGAAAAAAGTTTTTTTTACTAAATTCACAAATATAAAAAAACATTTTTCAAAAATTTCACAATTATTGAAAAAATATTTTTAAAAAATAAACGATTATAGAAAAATATTTACAAAAAAGTCTACGTTTATTGAAAAAAATATTTTTTAAAAAAGTTCAAAAAAAATATTAGTTAAACAATACATGATTATTTAAAAAATATTATTTTAAAAATCCAAGATTATTGAAAAAATTTGTTTTAAAAATTCCAAGATTATTTGAAGAAATATGTTTTAAAAAATCCACGATAATTGAAAAAATATTTTTAAAAAATCCACATTTGTTGGAAATTTTGCTTTAAAGAAAATCCCCGATTGTTGAAAAAAAATTTAAAATTTTCTTGATTATTAAAAAGAATTCTTTAAAAATTATTATTATTATTATTATTATTATTATTATTATTATTGTTGTTATTATTATTATTATTATTATTATTATTATTATTATTATTATTATTATTATTATTATTATTATTATTATTATTATTATTATTATTATTATTATTATTATTATTATTATTATTATTATTATTATTATTATTATTATTATTATTATTATTATTATTATTATTATTATTATTATTATTATTATTATTATTATTACTATTATTATTGAAAAAATAATAATTGAAAAAATATTTTTTGACAAATCCACAACTATTGAAAAAAATGTTATTTAAAAAATCCACGATTATTGGAAAAAATATAAAAAAGGAAATAGTTCTTAACATCCTTCAAAAGTTACACCAAAAATATGCAAATCTCACCTACACCCCTTAAAGTATGCACAATTTTCTCATTATTCTTAAAACTGGTTTTATTTCATTTGTACCAGTTGGAGATGATTTTTGCATTCAACCTTTCATTAAATTTATTCATAGTCAGTAGTTCAAGATGCATCACCGAATGATGCGTCTTCCGAAATCCGCCATGCTTGGTCAGACCACAATATTACGACAAGTGTCATAAATTTTGCAAATGGCAACGTAATTTTTAATTGCTTCCACCTCAGAATCCTCGGAAGCAGGCATCACAAGATGAATATTATTGTGGTCTTCTTTTTCAATTTGTTTTTCTCACCCGAAAATAAATGAAAAAGGACACAACCTACGAAATAAAAAAAACTGTAATTATGTTCCTTGACTTGCATGGTGACTTTCCTTAATTTATTTTTGTATTGCCTTGCAATATGTATGCAATATTATATAATATAATAAGGCTTATAACCCCCTCAATATTGCCACAATATTAATTTTCTGTTTTTGTTTTCTTTTCATTCATTCCCTTTTAGCAACAACAAGCTGCATTAATGGCTGCCGCTGCCACAGCCCCTGGTTCATATATAAATCCCATGACTGCTTTGGCCACTCAAATACCTCCGGGCATTAATGGTGCTGGCCAGCCTTCATTACCCTCACCGACCATGCCCAATTTCCAGATGGGCGCACAAACGCCTAATGGCCAACCGGGTAGTGCTGCTGCAGCTGCGGCTGCTGCTGCCGCCGCTGATGGTGTGTTTACAAATGGTATGCCACCACAGACACCATATCCAGGACGTAAGTATTAGCCAAAAATTATGTTTATAAAATATTTTATTAAAAAAACAATATTTTAATACAGCTCCTAAAAAACGGCAACAAATTGTAAGAATGTTGTGACATGTTGCCCAGTAAATGTTTTATTTTTATAGCCTACTTTTGGTTGCTATAAAAATTAAAAAGTTGTATTTGTAATATGCACAAAGGAGCTCTATTAAAATTAATTTTAAAAAATTTATCAATATATAAAATTTCTTTACAGACATCTTGTTTTCTCAATAATATTTAATATTACAACTTTTCATTAATAGAATTGTACCTTTCAGCACCTTTACACTTAACCATACCACCCCAAGGCCTGCAAAATGGCGAAGCAGCAGCACTACAGCATGCCTTTGCCACTGGCATGCCACCATTCCCTGGAGTTGGTAAGTTTCGAATTAGGATCGATTTTTCTAGAACTTCTTATACTGCAACAAAATTCTGGCCATGATTAGGATACGTTTTTTTCTTAGGTTATTTTGAAATTTTTAAGTTGGTTTCCATATGCAAAATAGAGAAAAAAATACCAAACAATGATCCTTGAGTTTTCTGTTCATAATATTTTCCATTCATGTCATTCATGTAGAAAAATAAAAATATTAATTTATATAAATACATTTCTGAGTTGAAAAAAAAAATAATTTAGTTTCTTTATTAATTACTGTTCCTATTTTTTTCATATTAATACTTGATGTTGTTAAAAGTTATTTTCTTTTTTAACTATCACTCATGGTATTTGTATTTGACGTTAATACATTAATTGTTTTTAAAACAAAACAACAGAAAAACAAAATCGTATTCAATGTTATTAATTTTTACAAAACAATAATAAAATATTGGCAAAAGAATAAACAAAAATTGAAAACTAAATTCCACCCCCATATTAACCATGGGTTTTTCCAATATTCAAATAAAATATTATTGTTTTGTATTACAACAAAAGAAAATTTATGTTTTGTTTTTTCAATTATTTGTTCTATATATTTTTTTACAATAATAAAAAATATTATTATTATAATTGTTGTGTCATGCCATAAATATTAATTGTTAGTATATTAAAAACAAAATCATAAACAAATTAAACATCAACACACAAAAAACTGCAAACTATTACAACAAAATGTGAAGTGAATTGAGTAAAAAATTTATTAAAATAGATAAATAATCACACAATAAAATCTAATTTATGAATAAACAATAAATATTATAATCACTTAGAGCAAATAAATAAAATTTAATGGGGTTTTAAGTAGGTAAAACAAATAAAAGTTGAATAAGCAGTTTTTAAGGGATTGTTTCATTAAAGTTTTAAATAATTAGGATCGTAAAATTTTTTTACTAAAATTTTTAGTACAATTTATGGCAAGAGATTGGACCTGAACTCACGTGTAATTCAAACTTCTCAACCTATTAATATTTTATAAGTCTATTTCAACTTAATTTGCCCTCAGACTTTGTCAATTATCCACATAAACGTCCTACCAATGTAGAAACGACCATAAATAAAATAATCGTTAACGACTTCGAGCGACATCTACTGGTGAATAGAGGATTCTAAAAATGAAAATTAGCGCAGACATTCATCAAACACAAATTGGTGTTGTTGCTATGCGACGGCAGAGGGGGCTAAAAAGAGCGATGTCAGTATCTTAACAGCCTTTTTCTGTATGTCGAAACGAAAATGTATGCGAAAGAAACACGCCCAAACTTTAATTTTTCGAATTATTTTTGCCTCTGCTTTGGCTTTAAAACAAAAAAACAAATTTGAAAAACACACAAAAGTTTGGGCGTGTTTCATTCGCTCAGATTTTCGTTTCGACATGCTGTTAAGCTACTGACATCGTTCGTTTTAGTCCCCCTCTAACGTCGCATAGCAACAACACCAATTTGTGTTTGATGAATGTCTGCGCTAATTTTTATTTTAGAATCGTATATTCACCAGTAGATGTCGCTCCAAGTCGTTAACGACTATTTTATTTATGGTCGTTTCTACATTAGTAGGGCGCTTATGTGGATAATTGACAACTTAATTACAATTCCTGGTAAACAGAAGATTTTAAATGGTTATTTTATACTTACTCTGTGCAACATGTTCAAGGTAATTTTGTGCAAACATCTTCTAATGCGGTTTTTATGAAAGTACTGACCTAATAGACCAAAACTCTCTTTGGGTTTTGTTTTGTTAGATCGGGTTCGTATTTTACGGCCCTATCTTAACATGGTTAAATATTGACTTTTTAATACAAATCGGTCTATATCTTTGAAACCAATACGAATCTGTCCATGACATCCGCAGCAAACTTGTAGATAAGAACAAAAACAAGTATTTGGAAAAATAATGAACACGAATAACCTCATGTATAGCCTCAAATTTTTTAATATATCTAAAACGTTCATAATTTATATACATTTCTGAAAAGCGGTTAAATTTTTCTTAATATTGTCCTTGCGAAAAATATTCACTGGAATGTAATACACAACTCTTCAGAACATACCATTGTTGCATATTATTCAACGAGAATTTGATAAATATATCAACAAAACATTGAAATTTCAAATATTAGAATAAACAGTCTGTGTGAACGTTGTTTGAAATATGTTTTGTAGAAAGTACGATATGAAATACGGCCTAAACAACATGAAATAAGTGTTTTACAGATGCACATTATGTGGAAAATTTTTGCGAAAAGTTATTTGGTTCAACTCTCAATAGTTTGGCTGTAACTGACCATAATTCCAGAAATTATGTAAACTTTCATATATTTTATCATTTTTGATGCGCTAGGTGCGGTTTTTCCTAGTTCGTCTATTTGACACTTAAGTTCTACTACTTTAGAACCACAATATTGCGGAAGACCGCAAAGCAAAATTCTTATTACTTTTGGAAATAAAGCCCGGATCAATAGAAAAAATGGTCGTTTTAGCCCGATATAGAAGAGGCCATAAAATCCAAACCCGATCTAAAGACCGCAAAGCAAAATTCGTATTACTTTTGGAAATAAAGCCCGGATCAATAGAAAAAAATGGTCGTTTTAGCCCGATATAGATGAGGCCATAAAATCCAAACCCGATCTAAAAACACGAAACCCAACTAGGAGTTTTGTAGTCCCAATATGTACTTTCAGAAATTTCCCACTGGAAGTTGTTTGCATTTTCAGAGTTGCATAGTGTTATCGAATATTGTCTGTCAGTTTGCGATCAAAATGAAATCGTCGATTACACCATTAGGATTTCGGTTTCGACAAGTCAACTGTACACGGTATCTTCACTCTACGCCAAATTGAGGCAATGAAAGTTAAGCAGGTTCGGTAATAGTACCGATTTCTCGACGATCGTGTTGTACATTCCTATAATATAGTTGTGTAAGTTTGTCATCTCTACATAATTCATACGACTATGCAAGATAGCCTTGAACAGTACCAGCATTGCAATTTGTAACTATGGTTTCGTTACCGCCAAAAATCAGTAAATATTAAAACCCTAAATTATGAATTGTAAATTTAAATATACGCGTATGTTAGCAGCACTGTTACTATCGTTTAGTCCCTGCGAAAGTTTGGTTTGGTAATAATATGGTTATTTAAATGTTTTCACTTACCGATGATTATCGGTAATTATACCCTACACCACTATGTGGAGAGGGTATTATAAGTTGGTTTTGGCCAAAAAGTTTGTAACGCATCGAAATAATGGTCGTAGACCCATACTTATATATATCAAAATGAATGTCTCGACGAGCTGAGTCGATCTGGCTATGTGTGTCCGTCCGTCAGTCCGTCCGTCCGTCCGTCTGTCCGTTTGTCCATCTAAACCTTGTAATCACGCTACAGGTCGCAATTTTGATCGGATCGTCACGAAATTTTGCATGTTGATAGGGGTCCCGGAGGGGAAGAAGCCTATTGATTTTGGTGATGGTCGGATAATATTTAGGGGTCGGAAAGGGCAAAAAACTTAGGTGGATAAAAAGACAACGTTTTTTTCAAAATCCAATATCTCAGCTTCTATATGGGGTATACCAAAAGCAAGACCTGACAATGAAAGCAGAAAATATCACCTTTCTAAGGATGTAAAGTAGGTGCTCGTAGGTGATCAACCAACGAAGATATCGCAATAGTAGCAAATAAAACCCCAATTTTAATTTTTGCGATTTTAATTATATTGACAAATATCACAGCTTTGGTTGAAAATTTGCCAAAAGCAAAGCCTGACTATGAAAGTAGAAGATCCCGTCTTTACAATGATGCAAACTAGGTCGGCGTAGGTAACCAAACAACGGAGATATCGCAATGGTCGGTAATACATCCCATTTTTCTATTTTTTTGCAAATCACGCTACAGGTCGCAATATTGATCGGATCGTCACGAAAATTTCAGGGTTAATGGGGGTCTCACAGATGAAAAAGCATATTGATTTTGGTGATGGTCGGATAATATTTAGGGGTCGGAATGGGCAAACACTTATTTGGAGAAAAGTCAACATTTTATTTCAAAGCCAATATCTCTGTTTCTTTAAGAGGTATATCAAAAGCAAAACCTGAAAAGGAAAGTAAAAAATATCACCTTTACAACGGTGTAAATTAGGTTGTCATAGGTGGTCAAATAGCAGAGATATGGCAATAGTCGATAATGCATCCCATTTCCGATTTTTTTGTAATCAAGCCACAGGTCGCAATTTTGATCGGATCGTCACGAAAGTTTAGGGGTTAATGGGGGTCCCACAGAGGAAGAAGCCTACTGATTTTAATGATGGTCGGATAATATTCAAGGGTCGGAATGGGCAAAAACTTATTTGGAGAAAAGGTCTACGTTTTATTTCAAAGCCAATATCTCTGTTTATTTAAGAGGTATATCAAAAGCAAGAAAAGTAGAAAATAGCATCTTTACAACGATGTAAAGTAGGTTGTCGTAGCTGCTCAAACAACAGAGGTATCGCAATAGTTGGTAATGCATCCCATTTTCCGATTTGTTTGTAATCACGCTACAGGTCGCAATTTTAATCGAATTGTCACGAATTTTTTGGGAGTTAATGCGGGTCCCACATAGGAAGAAGCCTATTGATTTTGGTGATAGCCGGATGATATTTAGGGGTCGGAATGGGGAAAAACTCATTTGGAGACAAATTCAAAGTTTTATTCTTTGTGAATATATTGGCTTCTAGTAGAGGTATTCCAACGACAAGGTCTGTCAATGGAAGAAGAAAATATTACCTTTACATTGGTGTAAAGCAGGTTGGCGAAGGTGGTCAAACAAGGGAGATACCACAATAGTCGGTAATGCATCCAATTCTACAGGTCGTAATTTTGATCGGATGGTCACGAAATTTTGGTTGCTTATGGGGGTCCCAGAGACAAAGAGGCATATTATTTTTGGTGGTAGTCGGTTTATATTCCCTAAAAGAAATGTTTACCAGTGAAAAGCTTATGCACGGGGGTAGTGGTGTAGGGTATCACATGTTCGGCCCCGTCCCGACTATAGCCTATGCTCACTTGTTATATCGTTAACTAGGTACAGATTCGCACCGCTAGGAAATAACCTCCTCGAGATTTTATGTTATCTATCGCATGACCTCTCGCTAAAAAGATCAGAAACGATGCAAATCTATACACATTTTTCTTGGCACCCATGATGACACAAGGGAAGACCACTCTAATAAATACCGGTGTTTCACATCTCCAAGTCCACAAGGGTAAAACAGCGGAGTTTCACATAGTTGGAATGTTGAAAAAATGTAATGTCAACGTGCCGGTCTTCCGCGTTCTCTCTCAGTTCATAATACCAATTACTTTTATATCTTCTTCCACTTGGTATATCGAAAACTTTATTAATTGAAATGTTCAATATGATCTATGCAGCGCAGCTTCCATGGAAATTCCTATTGTTTTGTTCTCATTTACCACCTATTTAAAGCCATTCGTTTCCGATTCTTGAAACTCAGCTGTTACATTAGCTTCTACATTCCTTCCCGTCATCTTTTTCATGAGCAAATAAAAAAAATAATTCTGTAATTCTCCGAGGTCAAACCAATTTTTATCTCAAACATCGAATCATTTCTTATCAGATTTTCATTTCTTTCCAATTTTAAAATTATTTCCTGTACACGAATAATGTTTACTCTTGTACACGACTTCTTTAATTTAAGCCGTTTCATTGTTATACTTGAAACCCAGCTTGTACATTGCTTTTCGTTATCTTTTCCATAAGTATATTAAATATGAATATCTTGTCGTATCTTATCCTCATCGGTCTTATGCAGTTCAGTCAGAAACCAATCAATCGGTTTATAGCGGTGTTTATGTCTTCTTTAGTGGGTTTGTGGATTTTCTTTAGTTCGGTCATTTGGACCAGATCTAATTTGGACAAGTTTTTCGTAGGTTCCCACCTTTTCATTATTTACCGACGACTTCAAAAAATTTCTTATAGGAGTGTCAAAGGCGGCGATTACGCCTATTAAAAGATCTATCTTCTTGAGTTCAAGGTTTATTTTGTACAGAATCTGTAGTGGAATTCTGTAACCCATTTTTTGAGTTACCGACAAAATCGGCAAAATTAAAACGGAAAATTATGAGTGAAAAGTATCAATAAAAGTTGACAACACTGTTGCTATCGATGGGACTTAACGACGACTTTATTTTGGTTGTTAACTTACCGAAATTTTTTTAAGCATTTGAATTTTACCGATTTTTGTCGGTAACTCGAAAAATGTGTTACAGAATTCCACTACTGGCGCATTGTGAAGACTTTATCGATGGCGAATGGTAGAGTATGATCAGTTCATGTTGTCTAAGCAAGTAAAATACCATTCATAATATTTATCATCATATACTCATCGGTATTATACAGTTCAGCCTGTGCCCCATCAATCAGGGTATGTCTCTTTGTACTTTTTCTTCTTCAGTGCGTTTGGGGCATTCCTTTGATTTATTATTGATCACAACTTATTCGTGCAGATTTGCAGCACTTTTTACCGATCAGTTTACAGATTTTTGACAATGTCACTAATAAAATTTTGTTCATTCATTCCTATTCTGTAACGCTCTGTCTCTTCTCACTGTCTTCATTATCGATTTTTTATTGAATTGGCGATTGTTCTCCCTGCTTAGTAGAGTTCGGGCGTTCTTAGACCGAGTTCCCCACCACAGAAATTTCATGATATTACTCTACCATGGAACTCTATCTAGGGACGCATAACTTCATGATTTTTATTACTATGAAACCGCTCTAGTATGGACTGGTACTTAGATGGTTCAGTTCAAGAAACTGCCTATGCAGTGCGGACTCTATGACAACGTAACATTCTTAATCGTAACGTTGTGACCGACTTCTCTTCTGTGGCCGAGTTTTTAGCTTCCCATTCGAAAATTTTATCATGGACTTAAAAACATTAAATAATTAAAAGACACCTTAAGCTAAAAGCCAATCTATATATGCCTATACTTTTGTTTGTTTAATCTTCAAGACGCCATCTTACTTTTCCCGTTGCAACATATTGCGGTTTTTGTCTTTGATAATTTTTATGTCACTACCTTCGCATAGAGGGCAACCTTGATCAACCATATAATAATATTTTTCTTTACAAAGACATAGAACTGTAAAGATTGGACATAGTGCATAATGAAGTTTAATTTTACTATTAAATCATAGAGGGTGTTTGTGTATAACAGACAACTAAAAGAACACGACGGCAACAAAAACAAGTATAACATAATTTTATGTCACCATATTGGAACATAATATTATGTTAGACCTCCAGCGCCATCTGCCGATGTATAATAGCAATGTAAATGTCCCATCTTGTTATATTTTATGTCTTTGTTCTTTATTGATGTGGCCTCCCGGGTGCGTTGAGGAATATAGAGGAAGAGAAGTCATAAGAAAAATGCAAGAATCTATAATTTTTAAAAATTTTTAATACTTTTTCTTTATAAAATTTAAGAAGTCTTACAAGATTGTGTGTACGCTAACACACACACACGTGTGTTTCCTCTCTGCCGAGCAATTTTGTTATAGATTATTTTCCTGTGATTTCTAAGCATAAATACAACCTTCTGGGCAATATATTCTCAATTCCGGTGCACGTATTGCCAGGAGCCTGATGTTGTAAAATTCCATAATTAAATTTATTTTGTACTCAATTCCATTGCAGTTTTTTGTGAGTGATGTGTGTTTTTCGCTGTTTAAAATTGTTATTTTCGTTTTTGATTTCTGTCTTAATTTCGTTTTTGGCGTAATTTGTTGTTTACTTATATTTAAACAAAATTAATATGTTATTGTTTTTATATGCGTATTCAATATTTCTATGAAATGTATTAATATAACTGGTTATTATTAAAAATACTGAAAAATATATAAATACACAGGGGAAATCTTTTGCACTAAGTATAAATTTTCCTTTTCGAGAAATTTTCAAAATTTAAGTTTATCTTGATTAAAATAAATTTCAATTGTGAAATTGCCGATTTCTGGTTTTGGTAAAAATTAAAAAATATAAATATAATTAAAATAACATAATAAAAGCCTTGGGCTGGAATAATGTTCTATGACAATTTAAAATATTATAAAAACTAACATTATAAAGAAAATATTTTTAATTTGAAATTTATTTGCTTTATAAAATATTACATTTTCATAGTAACAGAATTGAACTTACAACAGTGTAATATTGTTAATTTTTTAAGACATATCTCGTTACTAAAACTCTCTTAACGAGCTGTGTGAAATCTTTGACAATCATTGTCTTCATAAATTTCTAACAGTTTTCCCCTGTATATTTATAAAACTTTTAACCTCCAAAAAAATACTACAAGTAAATTTACTTGTTTTATTTTTATTCATTTTTTTATACTTTTAACATAACCACATATAAATATTTTTATATATAAAAATCTATAAATTATTATTAAATATTATTATTACTATTTAATTGTTGTGTTGTCTTTTAAATGTTTCGATTTTTGTGTAAAACCAAACAAAATTATTTATAATGCAGCCTTCCCCGCCGTTTATGGACATATTCCACAAGCTTTACCACCACCAATTGCGGCGGTTGCACCCGCTCCACGTGAAGGTAAGAATATATTTTCATTAAAAACAAAATGTAATGTATTTTCTTTATACATATCTTTTGATTGTTAATTTTCATAATTTTTATTTTAAAAATATCAGTTTTATTTGCAACAAGTAGTAGAATTTAAAAAAAAGATTTTTTTTTATATTTACTCTTTAAAGTTTAATTTTAAAACCAAGAAAGAGGTTCGGAATTTAATAAATGTAATCAAAATAATTGTGATTATACATTTTATATCGAATGAAGACGACTATTGCATACTCTTGGGATCAAATACCGCACAAATATCACCAATAAACTATAGTTTATTTGTGATATTATTAACAAAATGTATATCAAGCGTAAAATATGAAAGTCTTACGATCATTTAGCAGGTGGTTTGAAGCATTCCTTTCAATTCAGTCTTGTGTTTCTCTCAAGAATCAGTAAAATCAGTGGAAAATGCTACCAACCATATATAAAAGTCGATCGATTTTGTCAATTCAATCGAAAATGTGTTTTTTTCGCCATCTTTATTTCTTCTCTAAAACTATTACCGGCCGACAACTTAAAAAATAAAAATTCGAGACCATATTTTTAAATGGAATATTGGTGTATGAATTACAACCAAATATTAAATATTTTATTTACAGCTGGTGTGATACCACTACCTGGGTAATTGTGCCATGAGCCATACATATTGCAAGATTATTGCCTCCATCTTGTACATGTCGACAATTCGTTGATGATAAGTGACTCCCTGACTTCTCATAATGGCATATAAGAAAGTAAACATTTCGAAATTTTACATAGGGTTGTTTTATGCCAAAAAAAATAACGTTATTCTGCCTTCAATTTATGCATCTGTCTGTTATACTCCGTTTGCACTTAACCGAATTAACCCAGTGGGTTTGGGTTTCGAATGTCAATTCCATAGCGCAAAGGTCAAATAAATCCTCATAAAGAAGACTAACATGGCAAAATTCTCTAGTGCCAACGACTTTTATGCACAAACGTCCCCTATGATTTAATAGTGAAATTAAACGGTCTAATGCATACTTGCTACTATACATCGGCAGATGGTGCTGGGTGTCTAACATAATGTTATGTTACAATATTGTAACACGAAATTAAGTTATAGTTAATATAGCTCACATTTGTGTACGTTTCTGTTGTAGTCTGTTAAGCCAGCAAAATGTTCGATGCCAAAGATGTCATTCAATCATGGGTGAAAGTGATCTGGCATGTCATCTTTTTAGCATCTTCATCGATGAATTTTATAAGAGCGTGGACCCCAAAAGATGCTATTCATTTTTGGATCCAAAGCATGTCATTTACCCCAATGCTTTTATATGTCATTTTAACCAATGCTTTGGTATGTCATTTTCACCAACCCTTTGCAATGACATTATGATTACGACGAGAGTTTTCACAACGATGGCTGTGATTTCGAGTATCCGACAACATCAAGCCTATTCTAAATAATAATCTTATATATTTAGAAAATTTGTAAAAATAAAAACGCAAAATGTATCTCTATTGGATTGATGGAATGGGTTGAAATGCTGATGAAAAGATCGGATCTTTCACGGCTTCCTTTGCATGGGTTCAAATGCTGATGAAAAGATCGGATCTTTCACTACATCCTTAGCATGGGTTCAAATGCTAATGAAAAGATCGGATCTTTCACGACTTCCTGTGAACCAATACAAAAGATGCCATGAAATCACGTCATCGCAAAGAACCCCTTCCTTCAAATTTTGCTGGGTTGTCGGTTATACACAGACGCCATCTATGGTTTAATAGTGAAATTAAAGTACGGTATGCACTATGTCCAATCTTTATAATATTTAAACTCGAATAGTGAGTGGTACCCATGTTGAGAGTTCATATTATGGGATTAGCCAACAAATATTGCATGCAAAAATATATAATTTTTAGGTCATGAATGACTAAACCACTCATCACAAATGTCAGTGATCCCAAAATTTTGCATTAGAAATTCTGACAAAATTCATTAACGAAAACAATCGTACTTCTTTTAAAATGTCGTCTGAAACAAAGGCATAGAACTGTAAAGATTGGACATAGTGCATAATGCAGTTCAATTTTACTATTAAACCATAGAGGGTGTTTGTGTATAACATACTACTAACAGAACACGACGGCAACAAAATCAAGTATAACATAATTTTATGTCACCATATTGGAACATAACATTATGTTAGACCTCCAGCATACATCTGCCGATGTATAGTAGCAATGTAAATGTCCCATCTTGTTATATTTTATGTCTTTGTCTGAAAATATGGTTGTGAGCCTGAATGACATATAACTACAACAAAATGACACGCTTATATTACGTTTACATATGACTGATTTTAGTTAATCCAGTGGGTTTCAACTGCCAAATCCATTGCTCTTTCATTAGATAAAACCTCATAGAGGAAGTTAACCCAGAAAAAAGCTGTACCAACCTTTTTACCAATACATTTATAAATTCTTAAATATATATTGGGAAATGCATACCTAATATGTGACATTCTTCTGTAATAACACGAAAAATTGTTGCAATTCTCTTTTGTTTTATTAACAATTAATATATTGCATTCAATTTCATCAACAACTCCGAAGAGCTGAGGAAGTATATGTAGGTCGATTCGATTTGTCGCTCATTGATATGCTATTGATCACTACTACGACACAACTTAAAAAGAAGTTGTTCATGTCGGAAATACGTCAGAAATTGTGGCTAGCTTTTACTGGGATGATTTACATTCGCCGAAAAATGTGTATTTAACCTGTGGAACAATTAGAAGGCTTTCCATTACATGCTCAAAGCCAGACTAAACGTGAAAACTGCTTAGATTTCGTTTACTATTTGCTTACCTCTTTAACCCGGCGTTTACTAGGCGTTTACACACAGACAGTATTGGCAAGACAATAGCAAAGTTAGAAACCATTTTCACCAATACATTCATACTTTTCTCTATACACATTTAAAAATTTATAAATGTATTTGTGAAAAAGGTTTGTATTTTTGCTATAGTCGTGCCAAATACTGTAAATATACTGTAAACGCAGGGTTACAAATGCCAGTATTGGCAAGACAATAGCAAAAATACAAACCTTTTTCACAAATACATTTATAAATTTTTAAATGTGTATAGAGAAAAGTATGAATGTATTGGTGAAAATGGTTTGTACCTTTGCTATTGTATTGTCAATACTGTCTGTGTGTAAAAGCGTAGTAAGTAATTTATATTAACAGATCACGGGAAAAGTGCAACATCAAGACATATGAAAATATTCTTTTAGGTCGAATATAATTTTAATGTTAATTTTCTCGTTGGAGTTGAGCTTTTTTCCCTAGTGAACATGTTAACATCCTACAAGCTCTCAAAATCAATTTGACAAATTGAATTTATTCAGCTGGCTGTTTTACAGCAGTTGTTTTTTATGGAACACTTTATTGAGCTATGATTTGAATCACCCTTTCTATTTTTTTAAATAGCTCCATCTGTAGGTCAGCATTCATGTAGTCAAAGGTGGCCTAACATAATGTGATGTTACAATATTGTGACATGGAATTCACATTGGTGTACGCTTTTGCTTCTGTTGTGTTCTGTTAATTGTCTGTTATACATAAACGCCCTCTATGCTTGAATATTAAAATTGAACTCCATTGTGCATCATGTCCAATCTTTACCATTGTATGTCTTTGATGTAGTGCGATTTGATTATTGGCTATACAAAAAGTTGTGTATGAGTGACTGGTAGATCATCGACTCAGGCAATGTGTTAGAAGCTAAGATCTTCAAAATATCTATTGAATTACCATTTAAATTTGTAACGATCGTCATCTGTACTGATTAGCGGCGTTACTGGCTTACTTCTAGGCACAAATTATCAATAAACGAATTGACATCTTTGCCAAATGGACTTCCGAAGGTTCAACAATTATTGGAAGTACAAAAAGATATGTTATAGGATAGAAAATTTCCTTCAAGTGGCATTGGCATTATTCAAGTTTAAAATTACATAATGTATATATATATAAAAATATAAAATGAGTGACTGATATACATAACAGAATCGCGCATTACATTTGAAATCCCTTTATATTTAATGAAGAGTGTCATCTACATGTCAACATTGGCTATAACGACATTATTAGTCATTAGATGAAGTTAAATTGTTTAGCATAATTTTAGGCAACAAATATTAGTAAACGGACTGAAATTTTGTAAGACGCCTTTCAACTTTAAAAGGAATGTACAAAATATATTGTGAGTGACAGACTGATCGTCAACGCACAGACAAGATACTACAAAGGGGTAAAATGAGCTACATGTTTTGGAAATTCCTACCAAGAATTCACAATATACGTTTAGGAGTCATATTAAGAAATTGACTTTTCTATGATTATAATTGCAAACAATTTAAAATTCAACAAGAATCATTAACATTGGAATCTTTAAACTGTTCAAAAGATAAGAAATATGGAACTTATCTTATATTTTTAAAACTGAGCTAAGATTAGAGCCTCACTCGACTATTAAATACACATTTGCCATTTGTCCTGGTAACTATTATTGCGAATCATCATCCTTCTCTTCTTGTTTTTTTTTTTTTTAATTATCCTATAAAAGTGATGCCTTTCCTTCTAAAAGTGCAAATTAAATTTAACTTAACTTATCTTCAGTTTCCTAATGAGGTCAAATTTGTTTTCCTCTAGGGGAGTTAATATCGTTCATACGACTGGGCTTGTCGGCATTCATTTCGATTTGGGAATAATATTCTGCATTATATAACTTGTCCTGCATACATTACGATTTGTTCTTGACTGCACTTGTCGTCAAGCCAATTAATTTATTCACATTTTTTCAACTAAACCACATGGCTCTATCATGATTTTCGATTAATCCAAATGCCGTGCCATAACAAAGAGTGAAAAGCCATTAGCTAACAATTCCGAACCTTTTTTTACAAATACCTACAATTATAAAAAATATATATTTAATATAAACACAAATGCAGACATAAATATTTATAAAACAAAAAAACACAAAAGCTGGCAAGTGTGTCATACAAATGTCATATATAAACATAAATATGCAAAACCGTTAACAAATGTGTTTAACTAATTTGTAAAAATAGAGAAAAAAACAAAACGAAATGGCCATGGTAGCAACAGCATTAAGACCATTTTTCAATTTCCTGTTGAAATTGAAGTTTACAAAAAATAATTAAATATGGCTTTCATATAAGTGGATACTTATGTTATGTGTTTTTTATGGATTTATAAAAAATGGGGTATTAATATTTATTTAGTATTATTTTTTATATATATAAATATGAGATTTTTGTTGTTGTTTTAATTGGCATATTACTGTTGGTCATTTTGTCAACAGGCGAGGAGGGTAGTGCTAAAAAAACACAACTTCAAATAAATTTGCAAATCCAACAGCAAAAAAAAGATGCCTTATGTTTTAATGGTCATTTGGTTTCAAGCACTATGCCTGGCTGATATGACTGTAATTTGTTGTTATTTTATTGTTAAAATATCCAAATATTTACCATTAAAAGTATACAAAACACAAACAAACATTTAAATGTATTTGTAATAAAAAGTATTGGCCAGATTGACAAATACCATTAAAGGTTAAAACAGAAACAAAAACAAGGGCTATTTATTTGAATTTGCCATAAAGAGAGGAAGCTATGGCAAGGGTTAGGGACATTTGAAACTGCCATGTTTTTAATGGTTAATGTTCCGTGGCGAGCTTTTTTTTGTTGCAGTTACTTGCCGGATTCAATATATATTGAAATTATCCAAAAAGCTATTAACAAATATGATAAAAATAGACTAGGACTGAAGGGGAAAAGTGAGAGCATGGCAAGAATTAAATAGCTCTTCACAAATCCATTAAAAGTTCTCATAAAATAACATTGCAACGGTTGTGTACTTTTTATTTATATATATGACATTTGTTTTGCTTCAGTTTTTGCTCTTAGCCTAAATGTATGCTTTAATAAATACATGGTTTTTGTTAAGTATTTCAATAAGTGTTTATGTGTGTCTGAGTGTATGTTTAGTTGAATTTCAATATATGTGTGAGTGTTTTTTTTTTATAAAAACAAGGACCAATATTTCTTGTTTTTGTTTAAAAATAAAATAAAAAAATTCTTAAAAATGTAAAAATTATTTAAAATTTCCCCACCCAAAAAGCTTATGCATGTTTTAGCATGTTTAATTATATTTACAAAAATTTAAGAGCAAAAGTATTTTTATTTTCCTAATTTCCTTAATTTTTTTGTTTGCCCATAATTTGCTTTTATTTTTATTTGAAAATATTTTCTATCCTGCCCCCTTTTCTCTCTCCCTCTGAAATTTTTCGTATAATCTAAGAATGCGAAAAAACCAACAAGAACAACAGCAACGCTCTCATATATCATAGAATTTTTTAAGTTTTCTCATTATTCAATTAAATTTTGAAAAAACAACAACAATTTTTTTCTTTCTTTCTTTTTTTCTTTTCTTGTTTTTTTCTTCTTTCATTTTTTTCTCTGGTTAACAACTATTTTTTATCTGAACAAAATCACAAAAAAACTCAAACTATGTGGCCTTAACCAACAAAGATTTTCTGATGTTCCCAGGATGTTCGATTTCCGGTCCCGAGGGATGTAATCTGTTTATATATCATTTGCCGCAAGAATTTGGTGATGCTGAACTTATGCAAATGTTCCTGCCATTTGGCAATGTGATCAGTTCGAAGGTGTTTATTGATCGAGCCACAAATCAAAGCAAATGTTTTGGTAAGTAACACAAAAAACACCCCCCCTTCCCCCGACATTACAAAAATAAACAAAAAATTAATTTCTTTTGCTACTTCCCAGGTTTTGTTTCATTTGATAATCCTGCCAGCGCTCAAGCTGCCATTCAGGCCATGAATGGCTTCCAAATTGGCATGAAAAGACTGAAGGTACAATTGAAACGGCCCAAAGATGCCAGTCGACCTTATTAACAATCGGAGTTCCTTCAAATGTTAAATTGTTTTCAATCTCAGTCTTTAAATCTACAAACCTTCACCAAATTGTTTATGCAGTTCTATGTTTTACAAATCGATTCCTCCTCTTTATCCTCGAATAACAACAACAATAACACGACCACCCCCAACAACAATAACAACACCACTCAAACTCCATCACAGTTGCCACTACCACAACCATCAGCAGCTCCAGCACCACCATCATTAACACAACCAACTCAAGCCCGCCTTCTCCAGCAGCAGCAGCATCAACACCAACAACTACTACAACATCATCATCATTATCAGCCATCGCCGTTACATCACCATCAACCTTATCATCTCCAGCAACATAATATTTTGCTTCCCTGGCAGCGTTAGTAGTTGTGGATACCAAGACCCGCTAGAAAAAAATATTTAAAAAAATTACAAAAAAAAAAATCTGAAAAAAGCGGGAAGTTATCCAAAAAGATCACAGAGGCATCAACAATACATTAACCACTGAAAAATAGGTAAGTTTAAATTTTTATTTATTTTCTTACAATAAAAAAATATGGTCTCCATGCATTCGGCTCCTGAAGATAATATATCGCCATCTATATTTCAAAATTTACATTATTAGTTGTTGAATTTGAATTAACTCCAGCTGTATTTCAAATTTAACGCTCTATGGATTCTAGTGATCAAGAAAAAAAATCGTTTGTTAGAATTTTCTGCAGGACATCATATTTTTCTTCTCTCATATCAATAAGAGGAAACATTCTTATGGATGAGTCCCGACAGCGTGTCACAAATCACTTCACCTCATAAAGAAGGCATCAACGTTCTCTTTGAGTCTTATTGGCCTTTCCATCTATATTTCAAATTTAACATTATTAAGACCCGATTTTTTTCGGTAACTCAAAAAACGAGTTGGAGAATTGCACTACTGATCTCCTTAATATGAGGGAAGTCTTTCCTTTCCCTTCCGGGATGTTCATAGATAATATTTTATTTTTATTTTATCACCATCTACATTTCAAATTCTACATTACTATTTATGGTTTTTCTGCAACGCCATCTATATTTCAAATGCAGCGATGTGTAAAGCTATTGGTTTGAGGACGTACTAGTTCAATTGAAGTTTTCACTGAGGAAAGCAACTGAACGAGTTCACTTAAATTCGCTGATTTTTAATCAATTCAAGAATTAAATAACGAATAACTGCTGGAAATAACCAGGAATGGCATACGAATTAAGAAAACTTTTGACGCAAGTTTGAACCACTAAAGCTGCGAAGCTGGTTCCCTCTTCAACGAAAATGTAAAGAGAAAATAATTTTCATTTTTACTTTCTACTTTCTATTTTTACTTTCCCGTCGTACTATAGCTATCCAGTAATATTGTGAAGTCTATGAATGAACGTACTAGTTCATTTTACACCATTCTCATCAGAATAGTTGGGAACTACCCTGCAAAAATTTGGGAACCATATGAGCCGAAAAATCTATTACAAAGTTGTGTAAGCAAGTTACTCTCTGCGTTAAATCACTTATTTAACGCATTACAAAACCGAGAGCTGTGAGTTCACAACTTAGCAAAATGCGAAGAGTCGTTGATATACATGTAAACGATTTCCATGCTCAATCCCATCAACGGGCAAATTAAAAAATGTAGAGTGAAAATAGTGAACTTAAATTTACCTCAACAGTTCTAAAGGCCTCGACACATAAGAAGCATGGCGTTCTTGCTAAAGTCATATCTGATAAAAGACTAAAGACCAACTTCGACCTAATAAAAAGAAAAGATTTCAGAATCACATTTGCATTAGGTCGAACTTGGTTTTTAGTCATTATTTTGTAGGCTTATTTGTCTATTTAAAGGCCCCCACTCATTAGTCAGTCTGACTGCCAGCATTTATGGTAGTATGTGTAAATTTTTGAAATTTTGAGAATGTATATGTGAGTTTTCCAAGACTGATGAAAATCAAAATAGTTTTGATTTCAAAATGAACCCCCATCAGTCTGGGTGAATTGTGTTTATTTTCAAATTGTCAATAAATAATTTTGAAAAACAGAAAATAATGTTGGTGTTGGAATACAAAAAACGTAGAATTCATTCATTTTTGGAGGAGAAATTCAAGATTTTTAGACTTGACTGATGGTTCGTGCCCCACACTTGTCAGTCACACATACAGAAAGGGTTCATCGGACTGACGGCACAGACTGATAAATGAGTGGGGGCCTTTAGAAGGCTTATTTGGTGAGACATGTTCTGGTTAAATAATGGGTTAGTATTCCGATTTGACATTAACCTGAAGAAGACCAAAAATGCCGTTTTATTGCTCGCTGGTAAGGCCAACTCGTCTCTGTTTTGCTTCAAAAGCTCATCACATCTTGGTGGTCCCAACAAGAGACAACCTCCTAAATCACATGTTTTGTGTCACGCAGTGACCGTACGTAACTTGAAAACGGCATGAATTTATAGACAGCAAGAGAGGCCAATTTCTAATATTAATAAATTTGTTTCATAGCCTCATCCTAACTTGGTGCTTGCAACAAAAGATGCACTACATTTATAATAGCACATGTTTCGTGTCACGTGATTACAGTTCATTTTTCGAGTAGGTTTTAAATGAATATGAATACGAAAGAATAATGTTGGGATTCTTTTTATAGACATGAACAAAAGGGGGCAATTTCTAAAAGAAATAAAAGGCTCATCATAACTTGGTGCTTCCATCAAGAAAGGCACGACACTTCTAATAGCACATGTTTCGTGTCACGTGGTTACAGTACTTTTTTAGAGTAGGTGTTAAATGGATACGAATACGGAAGAATAATTTTATAGACATGAACAAAAGGGGGCAATTTCTAACAAAATAAAAGGCTCATCACAACTTGGTGGTTCCTGCAAGAGAGGCACGACACCTCTAATAGCACATGTTTCGTATCACGTGGTTGTAGTACATTTTTAGAGTAGGTGTTAAATGGATACGAATACGGAAGAATAATTTAATGTTATAGACATGAACAAAAGGGGGCAATTTCTAAAAAAAGGGGCTCATCATAACTTGGTGCTTCCAGCAAGAAAGGCACGACACTTCTAATAGCACATGTTTCGTGTCACGCGGTTGCAGTACATCTTTAGAGTAGGTGTTAAATGAATACGAATGCGAAAAAATAAATAATGAAAGAATAATTTCTAAAAAATAAGTTTGTCCCAAAGCTCATCGTAACTCATTACTTTCAAGAAAAGATGGCGCATGTCGTGCCAGCTTTGAAATAACATGTTTCGTGTCACGCGGTGTCAGTATATTTGTTAGCATATGTTATGTGATAAATTCGAATCATTTCGTGGTTCCACTTATAAACATGAACAAAAGCGGGCAATTTGTAACGCTAATAATTGTCGTGCCACTCTTAAAATCACGTATTTCGTGTCAAGCGGTTACATTATATTTTTAGCTTTTTTTCTAGACATGAACAAAAGACTGCAATTTCTTAAACAAATAAGTTTATCTCAAGGCTCATCATAACTTGGTATTTCCAAGAAAAGATGGCGCATGCCGTGTCATCTTTAAAATCACATGTTTCGTGTCACGCGGTGTCAGTACATTTTTTTAGCATTTGTTAGTTGATAAATTCGAATACCCATGAATCATTTCGTGGTTCAACTTATAAGAATGAACAACAGCGGCCAATTGTAAAATTGGTAACATCAGATGGCGCTTGCAGTGTCACTCTTAAAACCGCATGCTTCGTGTCACGAGGTTAAAGTATAATTTTAGCGCGTATGTTAAATGATGCATTGCAAAACGCTCGAATAATTTTGTGCTTTCATAAACTGATATGAAATACAGAGAGAATTTCATAAACTTAACAAACAACTTTGTCTAGAAAGTTCATCATAACTTGATGCTCTCATCAAAAGATGGCGCATGTCGTGCCACATTTTTTAAATCATATGTTCCGTGAAATGCGGTTAGTGTAAATCATTTTGTGCTTCTTTTTAAAAAACACGATTGCTTTCAAAACTCATAATAACTTCGAGCTCCCAACAAAATATGTGACAAAATATGTGCATATCGTGCCACTTCTAAAATAATTTGTTTCGTGTTACACGGTTACAGTGTATTTGCTAGCGTGCTTTATAAATGATCAATCCCAATTCTTGTACTCTCAAAATATTATATTATCATAAAAATCTTTCAAGGATAATCTTACCAGGCCTTCTTAGAAGACAGAAGACCTCTTGAGGTCTTTTATAGAAGACATAAGACTTCTTGACTTATTTCATAGAAGAGGTCTTTTATTGAGGACAGAATATGTCTTGGGGTCTACTGTAGAAGACAGAGGGCTTTTGTAGACAGAAAAGAAGAGAGACCAAAGAAATAGTTATAATTCAAGCTAAAGAATTTATCACTTTCTTACAACCAATTTATCATTTTAGTTATCTGTAGTCGGAAAAAGTTCTTTTATTGAAGATAGAATACGTCTTGGGGTCTACTATAGAAGACAGACGGCTTCTGTAGACAGAAAAGAAGAAAGACCAAAGAAAAAGTTATAGCTCAAGCTAAAGTATTTATCACTTTCTTACAACCAATTTTTCATTTTAGTTATCTGTAGTCAAAAAAAGGTTTTGCCTCCTCAAAGGCCTCTACATTTCGAAAACCGTCTTGGGGTCTTATATAGAAGACAGACGACCCCTAGTCTGTGAAATAATTTTATTTCTACAAATTTACATTCAAAAGCCCACATACCGTGGAGCAAGAAAAAAGGTGATACAATAATACCAACCAATGTCTTCATTTGTTGTCAAAACATATTTTTAATCAAAAATAAATAACAAATATTTCGCTTCTTTAAAGAATATCTGTGTACAACGTTTTTATTTAAGCATCGCGAAGAATACATATTTTACCGTTTTCTTCTACCTTTTGTGGAGATTTTGCGCAACAATTTCTGACAGCAAATGAAGACTACGGCCTGAATTCGCCTTTAGGACACTGTTGGGCAGAAATTCTCGGCCTCATACACAAAAGTGTAAAAAATACATGAGTCTCTCGCAATTTGCCCACCATTGCTTTAGGATCACCTTTTAAAATTCGACTTGCCCACTAACAAACCTTCTTAAGTGGCTGCCAACTGAACAGTTGCCGTATAGGCCAAACAGGGAGAATATTTTCAAACGGGCCTCTCTTGTAACTGTATCTCCAATCTGAGTACTGTTCAAGACAAGATCTAGTTTCAGTTTGCTTCTTAAGAACATATTTGCTGTCTTTATAATGTATATTTATTTCGCCAAAAAGTGGGCTCAAAAATTTATCAATCTCAAATAAAGCGCCTAGTGTTAAATTTAAAATAAAGATGACATTATATCCAAGTATTGTACTATTGGTTATAATGCCACCTATACAATTTGCTACGTCGCTTTTTTAATTTAAATACATACTTTTTATAGATATCTGATTTGTTTCTAGGTGCCTTTTTTGACATGACAAAATTGTTGAAACTCGTCAATTTTAACTGCCTGCATTCAAATTCGGAACGAGGATTCTAGTCTAGATCTATTTATCACACCGTACCGTGTTTAAAAAGCAAACTGAAATTATAATGCCACGTTTGAATTAATCTTCCGGCTAAAAGTAGGCTCACAAATTCATCTAACTTAAGCAAAGCACTTCGGAGAGGGGTTAAATGTGAAATATAGATGACATTATATCCAAATAATGTACTAATACCACCTATACTTCAAATTCAACACTATTATTAACAATAATGTACACTAAAAAGCAGAACAACGGGACCTTTTTATTCGACAATTTCATATATTTTCGATGTCAGAGTACAGATACAAGCCAATATCGAGTTCCATCTTGCTTTTAAAAAACAACTATCCAGCATTTGTAATGTATCTATAAACAACGCCTAAAAGTAGACTCGGAAATATGTCTATATCAAACAAATACCTTAGTATTAGTGCCAAAGACATACAATGGTAAAGATTGGACATAGTGCATAATGCAGTTCAATTGCAGACATAAAATGGTAAAGATTGGACATCATGCATAATGTTGCTAAATTGTAATCTTCAAGTATAGAGGGCGTTTATGTATAACATACAATTAACAGAAACCGAACCGTACCCAAATGTGAACTATGTTGAATATAACATAATTCATGTAACAATATTGTAACATCACATTATGTTAGACCCCCAGTGCCATCTGCCGATGTATAGTAGCAATGGAAATATCCTATCTTATTATATATCTTTGTCAATTGTACTATTAAACCATAGAGGGTGTTTGTGTATAACAGAGAACCAACAAAACCCGATGGCAACAAAAACAAGTACAACATAAATTTATGTCACCATATTGTAAATTAACATTATGTTAGACCACCAGCGCCATCTACCGATGTATAGTAGCAACGGAAGTGTCCCATCTTATTGTATTATATATCTTTGATAGTGCTGAATTTGAATTATAGATGGTATTATATGGAACTATTGTACTAAAGCTTATAATATTGCTTATACTTCAAATTTAACACTATTTTCCAAAAAATTGTGTTGAATTTTCAATGATGTATTTCCAAAACTCGTGGATATTCTTACACATTGGCATCAATTGTTGCATTCTTTAGCCTGTCTGTAGACGATCTGTCAGTCCATCATCAGCTCAAATTATTCAGGTGGATTTTATAGCCTCTAATCATAAATATGTATTATATATATTTTTAATTTGTAAATTTTTTTAACTACACAAAGCTAATATTTTTCCAATTTACTTTTCAGACCCATTATACCAGCAAAGAAGTCCCAACTCCTGTCATTCTTACACTTAAATATACTATATATTAAAAAATATATATATTTTACACAGAGAGTAAATGCAGAAAATGCTCCCCCAGGAAAAAACCAACCCGAAATTAAGCAGAAACAAACGGAATTAGATGCCCCGATGCCGTAGAAGAACAACAAACAAAAAACAACAGCAACTAGAAAATCATAAATGGAAAAATAAGAAAACACTGAACTTATAACTTAACATACAAAATGAACAACAATTTTTTGCCAAACAAAAAGAAAATATTAAAAATATATATTATTATTATATATACACAAGTAGTATATATAGACGAGAGAGACGACGAGATAAGGAAAGCTAGCTGGATGGTAGCAAAACAATAAAAAAAAACCCCACTACCCAAAAAGTAAAACAAATGCTAAATAGAAAGACAACAAACAGTTAGATGCAAACATAAAACATTTTTTTTTGTTATACTACAAACAAAAGAGGAAGAATTTGAAAAAAAAAATATGAGAAAAAAACAAAAAAAAATCAACAAAAAATAAAAAAAAAATTATAAAAAAATAATTTTTATTTTTAATAAAAATTAAAAAAACAAATAAAATAATGATATATATTATTAAAGAAAATAAAATGACTGGCAAGTGACCAAAAACGATCTGGGTTTTCAAACAACAAAAAAACAAAACAAAACATAAAAATATTTAAAAAATAAATAACAAAAAAAAAAAATAATTTTTATACAAACAAAACACTATAATGGGAATTTATAAGAAATGATATAATATTTGCGAAAAAAATACAAAACAAATACAAGTAGAAAATTAAACCAAACCAAACAAGAAAAACTAATTTTACAAAAAAATATTTAAAACATGGATACTTATCAAAACCACAACAACAACAAACAACTGATAATGAATATTAAACAAACAAAAAATTGTTGATTTAAAATTATAATTAAAAATTATTAACAAAACACAGCTGAGAAAAATCCTATGAGAAACAAACAGAAAATTCCAAAAATTAACGCAATGGATGAAAGGATATGGGGCAAAGGAAGTAAACAAGTAAAATATATGAATTCTTAATGCTTTTGAGTTCTGGACACGGAACCAATTCAACTTCCAACAATTCCCCTAATTTTCGTCTTGTCTTCAATACCCTTTCACCCTTTTGTGTTATTTTATTAAGGAACACAAGAAACAAAATTATTAGCAAAGATTAAGAGCCGTTATTAAGCTGCAGAGGAGTAAAACTTTTTAGCATTTTAGCTTAGTAATTATATATTAAAAATAACAACAACTAACTGCAACAACAACAACAAACGGAAGATGGAGAATAAGAAGGCAGAATTGCATTCAAAAAAAAAAACCAAAACAAAAAGAAGGCCTGGAATGCATGCAGCTGGCAAAGCAAAGCAGTTGATAAACTTGAATATATATTAACAAAAAATTTCGAATTTAATTAAATTTTAAGTAAAACAAGTTAAAAAATAAAACATATATATATATACATAATATATTAGGCAGTAGGTGAATAACAAGAAAAAAATTTAAAAAATATTATTTTTAATAAAAACAAAAAATAAAAAACTAATATTAAATAGAACAAACAAAAACAATTATATACACACATATATTACATTATTTATAAAGAACAAATATAGAAATTAAAAAACTAAAAAAATAATTCCCTCAATTCCCTCCCATCAAACAATCCCAAATCCCCAAAGTATTTTTTTTTTTTTCAATTGCAAAATTTCCTTCTCCCTCTTAACAAAAAGGTTCTTGGACCCTAAACTTAAAGATAAGAATAAGAAACACAACAACAACTATATCATTTTTCTCTTAACATTATAACAAATGAAAAAAACAAAATAAAAAATTAAATTTTTAACACTGTTATACAAAAAATTTTTAAATATTTTTGTTATTTCCCAATCAATTTAATTTCTTTATTTATAAACCCCTTCCCTTAATTTCCTAATAAGAACAACAACAGTATTGTTTATCACAGAATTCCATTAAGTCGTCTTTGTTTGCTTAAAACCAAAAAACTACAAGTACTTAATTAATTTTTTATTTAATTTTTTTTTACAACAAAATCTTTATTACATATTAAACAAACAAACATATATTTATTAAAATAAATCACAAACAAACCTTAGACTTAGCTTGCTTACAGAAAAAGAATATATAAATACAGGTATATTTGCTAAAAACAAAGATAACAAAACTTATTTATAACAATAATAAATAATAATAAACAATTTAAAGAAAAGCTAAATAGCAAAAAATAATTAATTAATTAATAAATTATTATCAATCCTATACAGCTACTTATTATATTTGCACATTTTTAGAAGATGAAAAAAATTAACAATTTAAAAAATTAACAAAAAAAAATCATATACAAAGCCTTTTTTAAACAATAATAATTAAAAAATAATTTTCTTATAAATATGATTTTAAATTAAAAAAAAAAAAATAATTTGTTGCAAAAATTTTTTGTTCTTTTTTGTGGAGGCAAATAAAAGAAAAATTTATTAAAATATTTTTATTTGGAGTGGTAATTAAATGAAATTGTTATAATATAAAGGAAATGTTAAAAACTGTCATGCCAAAAAATATGTTTAAAGGAATAATACAAAATATTGAAATATTTAAATTTATCATCAACAATCACAAACTGTTAGAGAAAGAAAATAGTATTTTCCTATGTATTTGTGAAATCTGTTATACTTACATCTCGCAAAACTGCTATACCAAAATTTCCCAAAATCTGCTCTTCATTTTCTCAATATTAAATGTATAACAGTTAAAAACACTTTGAATATCAATTGGTATAAAAGTAAAACCCCACAATATTTAACTAAAATGGTCACTAAGTGGATAATAATAATTTTTGGAAAGTGTTATAAATGCGGTTTCGAGAATTTTTATTTCAAATATTTGTGTTGAAGCATGACTCAATCATTGCAACAACAGTTTCTATTTCATTATTCAGATCCAAAATAATTTAATACGGTTTATAACACTTTTGTTTTCTGTTATAAAGTCATGCAAATTCAAATAATTAATTTTTGGAAAGTGTTATACATGCGGTTTCGAGAATTGTTATTTCAAATATTTGTGTTGAAGCATGACTCAATCATTACAACAATAGTTTCTATTTCATTATTCAGATCAAAAAATAATTTAATACGGTTTATAACACTTTTGGTTTTTGTTATAAAGTCATTCAAATTCAAATAATTAATTTTTGGAAAGTGTTATACATGCGGTTTCGAGAATTGTTATTTCAAATATTTGTGTTGAAGCATGACTCAATCATTGCAACAATAGTTTCTATTTCATTATTCAGATCCAAAATAATTTAATATGGTTTATAACACTTTTGGTTTTTGTTATAAAGTCATGCAAATTCAAAGAAATAATTTTTGGAAAGTGTTATACATGCGGTTTCGAGAATTGTTATTTCAAATATTTGTGTTGAAGCATGACTCAATCATTGCAACAATAGTTTCTATTTCATTATTCAGATCCAAAATAATTTAATACGGTTTATAACACTTTTGGTTTTTTTTATAAAGTCATGCAAATTCAAATAATTAACAAATACAAACATTTTTCAAGCTAATAACAATTTGTATAACAGCAGTTGAAAACACTTTTGATAAAAAAAATTTTTTTATAAATTCACTAAAAATTTAAATAATCTGAAAATACTTGCAAAAATAGGGTTAATTTAAATTGTATAACAGTTTATAACACTTTGTATAACAGTAAAAACTTGACAACATTTAGCTAAAGTGCTCATTTAATGCATAACGTTATTTTAATATTTTTGAAAAGTGTTATACTAGAGTTTTCGAAAATTGTTATTACAAATATTTTGTCATGCTTCAAAAACATGACAAAAATATTTTCTATTTCATTATTCAAATAAAAAAAAAAACAAATCATATATTCGTCGCAGGTTTCAAAGTTATGACAAAAATATTTGTTTATAAAATTATTAACATAACCTGTTTTATAAAATTTATTACACTTCTGATGAAAAAAAAATTGTTATAATTTCACCAAAATTTAAAATAATTTAAAAATACCTGCAAAAATAGGGTTATTTTAAGGTGTATAACAGTTTATAACACTTTGTATAACAGTTGGTACAACAGTACAAATTTGACAAGATTAAACTTCTGATAAAAAAATATTTTTGTTATAAATTCATAAAAATTTAAAATAATTTAAAAATACCTTAAACGGGTTATTTTAAGGTGTATAACAGTTTATAACACTTTGTATAACAGTTAGTACAACAGTAAAAATTTGACAAGATTAAACTAGAGCGGTCACCTAATGCATAACGTTATTTTAATTTTTTTGGAAAAGTGTTATACTTGCGTTTTCCAGAATTGTTATTTCAAAAATTTTTATCATGATTCAAAAACATGGCAAAATAGATTCTATTTCATTATTCAAATCAAAAACTAAATAATACAGTTTATAACACTTCCGATTTTTGTTATAAATTCATCGAAATTAAAATAATCAACAAATACTTAATTTCGGCCAGTTTTTATTTGGTTGTATAACAGTTTATAACACTTTGTATAACAGTAAAAAACTTGACAACATTTAACTAAAGTGCTCATTTAATGCATAACGTTATTTTAATATTTTTGAAAAGTGTTATACTTGCAATTTCGAAAATTGTTATTTCAAATATTTTATCATGCTTCAAAACATGACAAAAATATTTTCTACTGCATTATTTAAATCAGAAAAAAACAAAATCAAGTATTTGTCGCAGGTTTCAAAATTATGACAAAAATATTTTTATTAAATTATTAATATAAACTGTTTTATAACAGAAATTTATTACAGTTTAAAATACGTCTGATAAATTTTTTTTCTTATAAATTCATCAAAATTTAAAATAATTTAAAACTTCTTGCAAAAATAGGGTTTTTTAAGTTGTATAACAGTGTATAACACTTTGTATAACAGTTAGTACAACAGTAAAAATTTGACAACATTAAACTAAACAGGTCACTTAATGCATAACGTTATTTTATTTTTTTTTTTTTTTGGAAAAGTGTTATACTTGCATTTCACGGAATTGTTATTTCAAACATTTTTATCATGATTCAAAAACATGATATAAATAGTTTCTATTTCATTATTCAAATAATAAAACAATCGATAAAATATTTGTCGCAGGTTTCAAAATTATGACAAAAATATTTTTATTAAATTATTAATATAAACTGTTTTATAACAGAAATTTATTACAGTTTAAAATACATCTGATAAATTTTTTGTTTCTTATAAATTCATCAAAATTTCAAATAATTTAAAAATACTTGCAAAAATAAGGTTATTTTAAGGAGTATAACAGTTTATAACACTTTGTATAACAGTTAGTACAACAGTAAACATTTGACAGCATTAAACTAAAGTGGTCACTCAATGCATAACGTTATTTTAATATTTTTGAAAAGTGTTATACTTGCGTTTTCCAGAATTGTTATTTCAAAAATGTTTATCATGATTCAAAAATATGACAAAATAGTTTCTATTTCATTATTCAAATCAAAAAAATAAATAAAACAATTTATAACACTTCTGATTTTTGTTATAAATTCGTCGAAATTAAAAATAATCAATAAATAGTAAATTTCGGCCAGTTTCATTATTCAAATCAAAAAATAAATAATACAGTTTATAACACTTCTGATGTTTGCAATAAATTCGTCGAAATTAAAATAATCAACAAATACTAAATTTCGGTCAGTTTGTATGTGGTTGTATAACGCTTTATAACACTTTGTATAACAGTTTATAACACTTTGCATAACAGTAAAATTTAAAAACATTTGTAACATGCTTCAAAATTATGACAAAAATATTGTTTTAATTTATTATTTATATAAACTGCCGACGAATTTATAACAGTTTATTACACATCTGATAAAACGTTTTTGTCATAAAGTCACCCAAATTTAAATAATCTGAAAATACTTGCAAAAATTGGGTTATTTTAAATTGTATAACAGTTTATAACACTTTGTATAACAGTTGGCATTACAGTAAAAACTTGACAACATTTAACTAAAGTAGTCACTTAATACTTGTGACAAAATATTTGTTGCATTTTATGTGAATAATAAGTTGTTTATGCCAGTTTATAACACTTCTGATAAAGAATCTTTTTGTTATAAATTCATCAAAATTGAAAACATGCAAAAATAGTTTTTTAGGTGTAGAACAGATTACAAGACTTTGTATAACAGTTAGTAAAACAATAAAAACCGGCGAATTTATGCATAAAAAATTAATCATAACCAAAATGTTTCCAACAGTATAACACATTGTTACACCTTTTAACTTTTGGTTACCATTCCCTATAAAAATTTTTGAAATAAATTTTTCTAATTTAATTATTTAATTATTATAATAATTTTTTCGATTTCTGAAAATCTACATGCCCCTGCCCCCACGCAACATATTTACAATCCTGCTGCAAAATGAAGGAAATCTACAGCTAAATAAGCCAAATATTATTAAATCAAAAACAAAATTAATAACTTTAATAAGAAAATTATGAGAACAAATAATTACTACTATTGTATAGCAACAACAACAAAGTTATTAATTAATAATAAAAAATCCAAAAAAACCTAAATTATGATTAGTATTGAAAACCAAAAACACACAGAAACTATTTTAGTATTATTAACAAAATTATTATTATTATATTATTATTAAAAAAACCAAAACAATTGAAGAGGAAAGCTAAAAGAATTATTAAAAACAAATTGTTGACAACAAAATAATAATTAATGAATGATTGAACTTTTTTGAATTTTTGCATTATTGAAAAAAATGAGAAAAAAACCAAACCCAAAAAACTAAAGTTGCTATTTCTTAAAACAAAACAAAAAACCAAAATAAAAAACCAAAAACATATGTTATTTAAATTTGTAAATTTCATTTTAAGTGCAATAATTTGTTAACACATATTAATTATATTATTAAACTATTATTTTTTTCTCTCTCGCTCTTTTTTTTTTTGTAATTCTTTTATTTACATAAAAAATAAATTTATAAAAATATGAAAAATAATAAATAAAAAATAAACCTTAAAAAATCAAAGGTTTCCGTCCGTTGTAAACAAGTTATTATTTTTTTGTTGTTGTGACACACATACAAGAGAACAAAATATTATTACATTTTAAAGCAAAAACAAAATGGGAGAAAAGAACGCTTGGAGTTGTTTTAAAATGCGTATTAGGGAGAGATACAAATTTCTTATTTTATATATCAGAATATTTTTGAATATTTTGTAGGTGAAAAGGAAACTTTTTTCCTAGCATAGAAACTGTTATACTATAATTTTATATTTAATAGGGCTTCAATTTGATTATATGATAATGGAAATTATTTACTTATCATTTCCAAGATGAAGGGAAAAACATGTCAAATCGCTTATTTTTGTCCATCAACATTATCTTGAAATGTTATACTATAACATTGGATTGGATTAATTTTGAAAAAAGGCTTATACTACAATTTTATGGTAAATAAGGGCTAATTTTTTTCAATCTGACAATAAAAATCTATTTTAATACTTTGGAAGGTGCAGCGAATCGCTTAATTTGAAACTGTTATACTATAAAATCGTAAGATTGATCAGCAAAATTCAACCAGTTATGCACTGATGAGGCTTTTCTAAGGAATTAAACCTATATAGCGATTTTACGGCACTATTATCGATACTGTTATACCATAATTTTAAAGTTAATAGGGCCACAATTTGGTGATCTTATAATGAAAATTATTATTAAATAAATTGTATGTTGCTGGGAGAAACATTCGGATTTCCGAGGCGCTTATTTTGACTATTCATAAACTGTTATACTGTTATATAAAATAGATTTGTGAGGTAACAACTTATCATCTGATGAAACATAACACTCTTATAAAAGAAAAAAAAACATGGGTAAAAGCGGATGGAATTATGTAAAATATATTATAACGGTTCATAACACGTTATTGCAATTTCAAAATTATAAACAACCCGTTTCTATAAATCTAAAAGCCCATATCTAAGAGTCCCTTAAACTCACAATGTTAATATCAAGAAATAAAAAGACATGTATAACAGTTTTTAACTGTTGTATTTTTTATGAAAAATTTTTAGTTCGTTAATTTTAATTCTTTGGCAGTTAAAAAAAAATACTGAAATTAACCTTATAACAGTATAACAATTTTAATAAAAATATTATTAAATATTTAAAAAAGCGTATTTCTTGTAAATTTTGTGTTGTGTAGCAGTTTATAACACTGTATAACAGTTTTCAATTTTACAAATTTCCGTAAATTTTGTGTTTCTTGCCCATACACAATAACAGATTTATAAAACTGTTGTATAACAGTAGAAAAAACACCGTATAACAGTTATACAAAAATAAAAATATATAGAAATAAATGTTTAAAAGTATTTCATATCATGGCAGTCCTTAAAAACCAATCTTTCGTTATCAGAAATGTTTTAAAAATTGTGTATAACAGATTAATAAAACGATTGTATAACAGTATAAAACACCGTATAACAGTTATACAAAAATAAAAATATATAGAAATAAATATATTAAAAATATTTCATATCATGGCAGTCCTTAAAAACCAATTTTTCTTTATCAGAAATGTTTTAAAACATTTGTATAACAGTTTAACATTTTAGCAAACCTTGAGTTTTGCTATTTTTGTAAAAGGATTGTATTTGTGTGGAAATTCTAGGAATTTTAAATAAAGAAGATTATTAAAAACGTTGTATAACACTTCATGACACTGTATAACAGTTTAATTTTTTGCAACAATTTGAACGTCAATGCACAAAAAGTAATGTATATGGAAGCTTGCAAAACTCAGTTTTAATTTGAAATTAAAGAACAGTTGTATAACAGTTTACCATTTAAAATAACCCACGATTTTTTCTTATTAAAAGTATTTTTATATCCTTGGGGCAGCTCACATTTTAAAAATTAATTTTATTAAAATTTTAATGAGCTTTTTTCAAAAAGAAAGTACATTAAAAACGTTGTATAACAGTTATGATACTGTATAACAGTTTTATTTTTTTTTGCAAAAATTTGAGATTTTGAACAATTGGAGGAATGTACAAATTGCGGAAGTTCGAAAAACATTCTTTTACTTTAAATTAATAAAAAAAGTAGTATAACAGTGTCAAATTTTACAAACACCGTGTTTTTTCTTAAAAATTAAAAAAAAAAATAATTTTAGTAAATTTTAATGGTAATTTTTTATGTGGAAGTTACTTGAAAGCATTGTATAACAGTTCATAGCATTGTGCAACAGTATTGATTCCCCAAAGACACACAAACAAATTATAAGAAAAAAATGTATAACAGATTTATTTATTATAAACGCTGTGTTCTTGAGAGCTTATTTAGAAGTCCAGAAATTTCAAATTTTATACAAGAATTTAAGTTGTTTGCGAATCCTTAAAATTGTATAACAGTTTGTAAATTTGTATAAGAATTTTAATTTTTTCAAAAAAAAACTCATTTTAAGCAACTTCCCTTTTAGAATTCCGCAAAACACTGTTTAAATCATGGGGAAAAAGTTGTATAACAGTTTTACGTATTATAAAAACTACGTTCTTTAATGAATTTCATTTTTCGGGAAGTGCAAACGTCGTATAACAGTTTATGACACTGTATAACAGTTTAATTTTTTTGCAAAAAATTGAGATTTCTAACATTTTGAGGATTGTACAAATTGCGGAAGTTCGAAAAAAACATTCATTTACTTTAAATTAATAACACCGCGTTTTTCTTAAAAATTAAAAAAATAATTTTAGTAGATTTTAATGCTAATTTTTTATGTGGAAGTTTATTGAAAACATTTTATAACAGTTCATAACACTGTGCAACAGTATTAATTTCCCAAAGACACACAAACAAATTATAAGAAAAAAATTTATAACAGAAATTTCACATTTTATACATTTTTAAGCTGTTTGAGAATCCTTACAATTTTGTATAACAGTTTGTAAATTTGTATAAGAATTTTAATTTTTTCAAAAACAAAATCATTTTAAACAACTTCCCTCTTAGAAGTCCGCAAAACACAGTTTAAATCATGGGGAAAAAGTTGTATAACAGTTTTACATATTATAAAAACTGCGTTTTTGTAAGTTTAACTGTATTATAATAGTAGGGAAGTTCATAAATATTTTAAAAATAATGTTTATGGGCAATTATTGAAAAAAAATCTGTTATACATAACTTGGAAAACGTTGTATAATAGTTTATGACACTGTAAAACAGTTTAATTTTTTTCAAAAATTTGCTTTTTCAAGAATTTAATTTTTCAGGAAGTTCAGAAACAACTGTTTCAATTGCAAAATCATGCAAAAAAGTTGTATAACAGTTTTACTTATTATAAAAAATGTGTTTTCTAGCTAGAACGTATTTTATTCGTGGGAAAGTCCTCAAAAATTTCAAAACAAATGCCTATGGGAAATACATATAAAAGATTTTTGTATAACAGTGTACAACAGTGGGAAATATTAGAAAAATGCATGCTTTTAAAAATGCTAAATTTTGCTTTGGAATACAGAAGATAAACTTAATTAATGTTTGTGCCCATTTTTGTCATGGGAAAAAATAAACAATGGGGTATAACAGTTTGAATCTTTACAATAAACCCTGTTTCTGTAGAACATTTAGAAAAACATGCTTCGGAATCCACTAAATTTGTATAACAGTTTATAAAACTGTATACCAAAATTTAATTTTTTAAAAAAATTCGTAGCTTCAAAAATTTGTTGCCCTCCCCATAATTTTTTTCAGACAACTTAAGCTTTCTTTTCACACTTTTCACCACAATTATTTGCCAAGTTTTGGTTATTTTTCAGCAAAAAAAAAATCTGAAATTGTTCTCTCTCTTATGCCTTAAGTTTGCTATTTTACTTTAACACAATTAAACAAAAAACATGGTTCTATTACTTTGCAAATTTTGTTTAAGTTGGCAAGTAGACAAGTAATTATACATATATACATACAATTAATTATAAAGAAGAAGAAGATGAAGAAAAAACCAAACTCTGTACATATAATGGCAAACTGAATGGCGGATGAAAGTCCCCCCTTAAAACCACCCATAAGTAGCAGTTATTCTTAGCTTAGGAAAGCATTAAAAAATAAATACAAAAACAACAATGTTTTCCTAAAACAAAGAAACTCTACTAGAAAACAAAAACCAAACCTATATATTATTATATTATACAATTTTATAAAGAAAATAAAAAAAATAATTATAAATTATACTATTAAAAACAAATTTAAATTCACAAAAATATATACAACAAAAACCAACACACACATACATATATTGAAAATAAAAAAATACAAAACTGAAAACTATAAAATTATTATTTAAGAAGAATTCTAGAAACCCCATCCCAAAAACAAAGCAGAAGCAGAAGAATGTAGTTTTTTAGAAAGGCCTATTTAAAAATAAAATAATATATTATTATATAAAAATATTATGAAAGGGGGAGGGGGCATATCTACTCCCTTCCCTATAAGAAACCAAGGAAACACTTTTTTTCAATACAGCAACAACAACAAATATTTAATAAAATATTAACAACTTTTTATAAGGCCCTTATGCGACATTAACAAATAACACTTTAACAAAACATTTAAAATTTATAACAAAAAAAAAAACAAAAAATACACAAAACCCAAAGTTATACACTCTAGTCAAATTCAAGTTAATTATTATAATTAAAAAACAAAAACCAAAACTTTAAACTTAACATAAACCACAAACAAAAATATTATATTATATTTAAATTACCAAAAAAACAACAACAACAACAACATGAAGAAACGGAGAACAAAACTGAAGAATGGAAACATATTTTCTCTTTTTGTATTATAAATACTAAATTGAAAATTTGTAAAACCAAATAAAATGAAATCCGCTAATAAACCACACAAAATGAAAGAAAACAACAAATCAAGAACCAAGAAAACAAACTTGGAAGAAAACTGATTTTGGCAAAATAAAATTCAAAAGAAAAAAATAAAATAAATTTTGCAAATTTTATTTAGAAATATTCAAAAACAAAAATATTAAAATCACACTTATACACCAAACATACACACATGAACACCCCCACCCACCCCCAAAAACATCATAAAGTACGTTATATTTATAATTTTAATTTATAAAAATTAAAAACTATAAAAGAAAAACAAAACCGAAAGAAATAAATAAAAAATAAAAATTTTGAAAAATCCACAAAATACAAAAAAACATTTGTTTTACTTTTTTCTTCTACCTTCCTGATGACAAAATTAATTGGGCATTTTATTGTTATGTTGGCTTCTTGTAAGGGATCAATTGTTGCAACATATTCGCAACATGTATTTTCCAATTGGTTTGTATTGCTTTTTTATTTATTTCTTGTAATAAATTGCTATTATGTTATTATAAAAAGAAAAACAAACTAAAACCAAAACACCTACACAAATGGGCTGTGATTTGAATATTTAAAAACACACAATAGAAACAATTACACCAAAAAAAACATTTGCAAACAAATTTAAAAAAGACGTTTGGTATACAATTTTCATTCGTATACCGACTTTTCCAATGATTTGTTGATGCCTGGAGCATGTAAATGCGCACACCAATAAAAAAAACCCCATATTCAAAGACAATATAGGTATATGTACGTCTTCAATTATGTGGTCGTATACATTTTGCCGTTATGTATACGCATCATTGCATATTAAGGGATAAGAACGATTGAGCAAACTTTCTAGGAAATATGCGTTATGAAATAATCGGTTCCGTGACATAACTCCAAAACGATTAAAAACTACACAATTTCAATTAATTTGGTAATTTTTAATTTATTTTTTATTTAATAAGGCGATGTTTTTACCAATTAAGAAAGTCAATTTATTTTAAAAACATCAATTACGATTTTTAAAAAAGAAATGCACAGTAAGCGAAAACTTTTGAAAATATCACGTATTTTATAAAAATAATTTTCTACACAATTCAAAAATATGCAAAGTTTAAAAAAACAGCAGAAGCGAAAATGTTGCTTAAAAAATCGCGCTAGTTTTTAAAAAAACTATTTTCACAACTTAAGAAAATCGAAAGTTGTAGTAAAAATGTGCAATTACTTTTCGAGAAATAGGCAATTTTTTTAAACTAACAATTTATACTTATTGAAGTATAAAATTCAGGATCAATTCTAACTTCTTCTCTAAAATATGCAATGGTTCTTTGGCATATCAATTGAAAATAATTGTAAATCTCAATGATAAGAAAAAAATAATTTTGAAAATAAAAAAAATTGTTGGGAGTTAGTCCGCATTTTTTTTTCTGGGAGTTATTTCCGCAAAACTCAAAATCGTTTTGGTAGCTAAAAATCGAAAAAAAATCTGGAACATCACTTTTATTTGATATTTTTGTTTGTTTTTGTTGTCACTTGTACATTATATGTGCCGCCTCAAGTTTTATGACCAGTTTCTCTAAGACGATTTGCATTAATACCATACTACTGTTATTATAGAAATTTTTGTTTGTTTGAAAACAAAAATGAATCAAATATTTTTCAAAAAACCGAAGTTGATTCATTCGAATTGTCTTAGAAAAACAGGAGCTTAGACTAGTTTTCTCGACAAGATGTATAGGAAGCTGGGGTAGGAAAGTTGTTCCAAATTGTAGCTATGTCATTCTGTTCCATAAGCAAATCAAATACAAAAAATATAGCGATTGGTGATTTCATTTATTCTTTGTAATAATATCAAAGGTCATTCAAATGTCATTCCGAAAAATTGGTGAAAATGCATTTCAATTTATTAATGAAAGTTTATTTTACGCTCTTGTCGAAGATGATTCATTTAAATAGATTTTAGAAAAACTTACGTTTACCGACAGTTGGCAAAAAAAAATTAAAAATCGTAAGTTTCTCTTAATAGCCGCTTATTTGAGACTTTCTCGTATGGACAGGTGGAATTCTCGGAAACGAGAATAAAAATTTTATTTTAAAGAATAATTTTTCTCCTTTATAATAACAAGAATAATAATAATAATACTAATAATAATAATAATAATAATAATAATAATAATAATAATAATAATAATAATAATAATAATAATAAAAATAATAATAATAATAATAATAATAATAATAATAATAATAATAATAATAATAATAATAAAAATAATAATAATAACAATAATAATAATAATAATAATAATAATAATAATAATAATAATAATAATAACAATAATAATAATAATAATAATAATAATAATAATAATAATAATAATAACAATAATAATAATAATAATAATAATAATAATAATAATAATAACAATAATAATAATAATAATAATAATAATAATAATAATAATAATAATAATAATAATAATAATAATAATAATAATAATAATAATAATAATAATAATAATAATAATAATAATAATAATAATAATAATAATAATAATAATAATAATAATAATAATAATAATAATAATAATAATAATAATAATAATAATAATAATAATAATAATAATAATAATAATAATAATAATAATAATAATAATAATAATAATAATAATAATAATAATAATAATAATAATAATAATAATAATAATAATAATAATAATAATAATAATAATAATAATAATAATAATAATAATAATAATAATAATAATAATAATAATAATAATAATAATAATAATAATAATAATAATAATAATAATAATAATAATAATAATAATAATAATAATAATAATAATAATAATAATAATAATAATAATAATAATAATAATAATAATAATAATAATAATAATAATAATAATAATAATAATAATAATAATAATAATAATAATAATAATAATAATAATAATAATAATAATAATAATAATAATAATAATAATAATAATAATAATAATAATAATAATAATAATAATAATAATAATAATAATAATAATAATAATAATAATAATAATAATAATAATAATAATAATAATAATAATAATAATAATAATAATAATAATAATAATAATAATAATAATAATAATAATAATAATAACAATAATAATAATAATAATCACTCAACATGGGAGGTCGGACTCGATCTTCATACCGCCTAAAAACCCACCTCTGGGAGCTCCATCCACCTCGGCACCGCTTTAGCATTACTTCGAGGTGGCTCCCAGGTCCACAGAACCTTCTTCTCAATCTTGCTTGCGTTCAAGCTCCGCATTATTTCGTATAACAGTTTCCATTACTAGCATTGTCCAAATCTCTCTTTTTGCTTCTCTGTAGTACCTCACAGTACCTTGCAACAGTGATCCAGTTTTCATTGCTCATCAGCATTTTCTCTACTACATTTTCGGCAGATAATGTGCCTGTCTGTTGCTCTGCTGTGGCTCGAAGATTAAACCATCGGCTGCGTGCAAAAAAAGTGTGGTCCGCATCATCTATAGTATCTTCTACTTCATAAAGACACAAGGGCGAGTTGCATTTTCCTTGTTTAAACAAGTATTTCCGGAAATACCAATGTCCGGAAAGCATCTGCTATCCACCCATGTTTTAATATCTGGGATAAGCCTAACAGTCCATCTGCCACGATTCTCTCTGTTCCATATTGTTTGTAATTTTCCAAAAGTTTCTAGTTTTATTTGCCCAATATCTGCTTCTGCATACTGGGAACATTTCTTTTCGTTTAATTTGAGACGCTCTTCTGCCATTAAGTCTACAGGTACCATACTCGCTATGATCTGTACGGCTGGTCCTGAAACTGTGCGGTATAGAGATGCAACTCGCATTGCCGCTGTTCTTTGCAAAAATTTTTTGTGGTCTACTCTTAGTAGATAGACTCGGAGCCCAAACTTCACCTCCGTATAGAAGAATGCTATTGCATGTTTCCATTAATAATTTTCTTTTAATTGCTGCCTAGTGATTGTGGTAGCTTTTTCACTAGCTCGGTTTATCTGCGACGAAAAGGTAAGTTTATTGTCTAGCTGTATTCCAAGGTAGGTGGCCGCTTTCTAAGTGCGGATAACGACGTCGTTTACTCTCATTTCGACTTCAGCGGGTATATGTTGCCTAGTGAATAGCACCAGTTCAGTTTTGTGCATAGCCAATTCTAAGCCATGGGTCTCTAACCACGTTTTGGCTCGGATCATTACTCGCATTAGTTTCCGTTTGGGCATCCTCTGTTGTTCTTGCGTACTGCGGTTATGTTATCTCCATACCCTACTAGAAAAGTGCTGTCAGGCATATCTATTTTCAGAATATCATCATAACTTATGTTCCAGAGGTCAGATCCTAGGATGGAGTCCTATGCGGCACCTGACGTAATCTGTTTTTTCTTTTTACCCTCGCTTGTGTTGTATGTATGTAAGTACCCTATCGCTTAGGTAACTTTTGATTATTTTCAGAAGGTAAGCAGGAACTTCAAATGTTGTCTCCATGGCATGTATCACGTCTGACCATCTTAGGCTATTAAAAGCGTTATTTGCATCTAGGGTGGCGAGTAGTACTACAGGTTTGCTATAGTTATTTCTTTGTTGTGCAGCGTAGAACACATCAACTACTTCCTTTATGGCTCTTTTTCGGCAATTTTCCAATTCCTTCTATAATCTGCAATCACGTCGAGTAGCTCGTCCAGTTGAGAGACTCGATTTTGGACATCTCTACTGTTATTGAGCTGCTTGTTGATGGCCTATCTCATTTTTCGGAGCACATCGTGGCATTTCGCCAAGGCTTCCTCTTCCGATGCTCTCATTTGGAGAATGTGTTCTTGTTGTAGAGAGTTCAGTGTCGTCACTATATATTTTGCTGCTGGGGTAGATTGTGGAGTTTCCCCTACTTTTATTTCTGCTGTGTGCGAGTTAACTGGTATACGCATGATCCTCGAACTAGCTCGGAAAGTGAACTCCCCTTCCTCAGAGTTTTTTGCGGCTGTCATCATTTTATGCTGTTGGGTCCCAACTCAGATCCGCTGTCTTCACCCGTAATGCAGTTACCCTATATATGACCCTGAGGGTCTTTTTGCAAACATGGAGATCTTCTCGAGGTTTGACATAGGGCCTTATGAGCACTTATGTTCAGAGCCAGGTCGGGAACTGATCAGGACAATTATGTCAACTGACCCTGCAAGGCCAATTAAATGACGACGGAATGAAGAGCGTTCTGTAAATCCTTGCAAGGGTTTTAGTGTGACGGAGGATAGGAGCCACATTAATCTAGAAGCCATTTCGACGGTGTTTCACTCCTAATCAGTATCGTGTTCCACATTAGTACATAGTACTAATAATAATAATATTTTTTTTGCGGGTCGATATGGGAAATTGCTTTACGCATCTGACGATGTCGTCACAATCTCACAATCGTCGTATGCCGGACTCGAGTCTTATACCGGCTAAAAACCCACCTCCTTTCACACCGGGGAATACCTCCACCTCGGAACCGCTTTCGCATTACTTCGAGATGGAACCCCTAATTGGTGTCGGTGCACCATTTCATCATGCTTTTACTTGCGTCCAGGCCCCTCGCTTCTTCATTGAGTACTTTCATCAAGATCTATTTTCTTTTCTCGCAGAACATTTTCTGCAAAGACCTTTATAGTAATTTACCTCGCCGTGTTTTCTGTTAGACCATAATCGGATATCAGGGATCACCTTGTGTGTCCATCTTCCTTTCGTTCCGTTCGTCCACCAAAGTTGCCATATATCCATTGTTTCATCTGGTATAACAAGTGTACCTTCTGATTGGGCTACATTTTCTAATTTTGCGATGTAAGCCTTTCGTCTCTTCATTGCCTACAAATGATGGGAATCATGCCAGCTATTACCAGAATGGCTTCTGCTGATACGGTGTGGTATGCTGATGTCACGCGGAACGCAGCAGTTCTTTGTACACATAATAATTTTCTCGCTCGCGACTGCTTTTCCAGCGTCGGTGACCAGATTTCACATCCATATAGGAGTATGCAATTTATCACCTCCATGAGTAATTTCCTTCTGATCGGTAGGGGACTACCAGTGTTTGCCATCAACCTACTGATTTGAGCTGTTATTTTTGCCGCCTTTGTTGTTGAATGCTCAATCTTTTTGGCGTATGTATCCTAAGTATTTGACGAAGCGCTTGGTGGGAATTATTAGGTCACCAATACGCATATCGACTTCTGTAGGCATATGTCTCCTGGAGAGCAATATGATTTCGGTTTTTTGCATCGCCAGTTCTAGGTCATGATTGTCCAGCCAAGTCTTTGCACGGATCATAGTTTGTCGAAGTTTCCGTTGTGCTTCGTGGGTGCTTCTTGCTTTGATAACTGCTGCAATGTCATCAATAATAAAAAATACAATTCTAACGAAAATACGTACTATTAGAATTTAAGGAATATTTATTTGGGTTCTCAGGTATTATGATTGAAATAATTAATTGCGACCCTATAAAATATGTATATTCATGATCAAAGTAAAATTCTGAATCGATACAGACATGTTCGTTCGCTTGCTGTAATCCAAAGATTTTGTACAGATGGTTATTTTATTTTCAGATGGGTAAAGTTCGAAAATGGATTATATCGATCCACGCTTTCGTATAACCCATAAAGGTTTCACCTACTTTTAGTATTTTCAAGTTTTTACCCACATTTTCTGACCATATTATCTGTACATTGATGTTTTGTAAGACATATTCTGCCCCAAAAATTCCGCATTTTGATAAAGCCTCCATATAACAGTACCATCTGATGTCAGGTATTTTCAAATTTTGAATTTGTGACCAAATAAAATTTCTTAGACGAAAACTATCGAAAGGAATGACTCGAAAACTTAATTCCATTTCCAGGGTGGACTATGGAGATTGGAAATTTGAATATATATATTTATGCTAAGGTAATCTAATGCAACCGCAGATATGGGCCCGAAATGGGAGAAGGGAGAGGAATGAACATGAAACAAAAATTGAATTCCTTGGACAATATTTTTGGTAAAGTACGATGTTTGATATACATATAGATATATGTATATTTTAGGTTGTATTTTATGGTGTTAAATCATACGCTGACTTTGAATATATCGCAGAGCGTACTAGTATTGTCAACACTCATACGCACCTCTATCCGAATATGAAATCAAAAATATTTTAGTACAAAATTTGATTATTTCTTTTGAAATGGGGAACTCTAAATTGAAGGATGAAGATCATTAGGTTTAGGTATTGATGGCGTGGACTGTATTAAAACTACCCTTAACTTAAAACACCCTATGGAATATGAAAAAAAAAATCCAAGTGCGTATTAGTATTGTCAACACTCATACGCAATTGGTCCCATTTCTGTAGTTTATATTTCTCTGAATCCGAATATGTAATCAATTACAAATTACAAAAGTCTGTTACAGGGAAAAACAGAAAATGTATTAAACAAATTCCCAAAATCCTATTTTAAAGGGCATTGCATTAAAGAAATATGTAGGGATTCTGATACATCAATTCAGTTCTGTTGGAGTTCATGGAAGACAAAAATATGTTTGGCGTTTTAAGATCACTTCGTAAAGTGATTTTTTGGGAACTTTTCTTTTGTAGAAAATTTCTAAATTGAAGACAAATATTATTTTGTTACCTGTTAAATATAAATAATTTTTGTTTGCTTTAGCCACAACGTAACATATTAAATATGAAACTTTTAAACCATGCGAAATTATTAAATTATCATAATCTCCATGGGTATGTGTTATGTCAATACTCATACTATTTTTTGAGTCGTATGAGTATTGACGTAACTCATACGCAAGTTATAAATTATTTCAAGTCCAAATTTTCAAAGGGACAAAAACTATAAATTTTGAAAATTTTAGCTTAAGAAGTTGATGTAGAAATTGGATTTCTACATTTGGATATCATACCATTAAATTGTATGATTTATACTTATACAACCTTAGTACATATTTCAATTTTTAAAGTATTTTTAATAATTACTCAAAAAGATCGACGCACGATAACAAAGGAACGGTTAAAGAACGAACGATTCCTAATCTACGGCATTTTCATATGCTATTCCAAGCATTTCAATTATAATTAGAAACATTTCACTTTTAATTTGAGAATTCCCATTGAATTTCGAATTATTTCATTTATAATTTAACCCCCAGTTTTTGTAAAAATTTTTATTCTTCTCACACGAATTGTCAAATTTTGTAGATCGATTTACTCGCTTTAGAGCAAATGTAGAGCGCTGATTTTTAAATGAGGAATCCTTAACGATATATGGAACGGGTATACGAAAAATTAGATGTGTATGTCATCTGGAGGCTGAGCTATGAATGCCTAAATTATTACGAATATAGACGAACGAACAAAAATAAGTTACAAAAACTGGGGGTAAATTTTTTTCATTTTTAATTTGAATTATTTTTATTCTAATTTGAATTTTTCCACTTTTAATTCAATTTTTTGGAATTTGAATTTTTTCATTTGAAATCGAATTATTACATTTAAAAATCGAATTATTATATTTGAAATTCCCATTATTCCATTTGTAATTGGAAACATTTTATTCGTAATTCGAATAGCCAGCAGCAAAACAGATTAAAATAACCACTTGGACCATTTTTTGCAAAGAGCTATCCAGATATCAGAGCTAACCGTCTGTGCAAGATCGAGCATGATTTGAAGAGTTTTAGTTCTTCAAAATATCAAAAAAAATTGTGATTTGATGTCAAACTCCTAGAATATTAGCTATAACTCGTTGAGTTTTAGAGATATCAACATATTAATTGAAGATCTCTACTTGTCGTAGCATTTAGAAGGTTTCTCTCATATTGAATACCGGTCCAGTTTTGGATATTTTTCAGCCAGGAGAGTTCTCTACGGTCTCCGGTTCGTCTATCTTCAATCACTCCTCTAATAATATTTTGCAGTATTTTGTATTTACTATTCCGCATATGGGACACATATGATACTTTTCGGGTTTTAAAAGTTCTTATTAGCTCTCTATTCACATACATTTTTCCTCATTTTTCAATCGGTCTGCCCATCGAATTTTTAGTACTTTTTCGGTATATCCATGCCTCAAAGTATTCGATTCTATTCTGGTCTATTGCTTTTAAGGTCCAAGTCTCTGCTCCATATAGAAGAACAGACCACAAGTAAGATTTGATAAATGAGTAAATGAGCGATATGTATGTATATTAGGGTTATGACTCTTTGCCATTTTTTTCTCAAAAATGATTTCCTGTTGTGAGAATGCCTATTTTTTTTGCCGATTATTGCCTAAAATAAAATTCATTCCATATTATTATAAAAAAGGTTCCGCACAAACCACTTTGAAAAAAAATTAAAAAATACCATGAAGTGAAAAAAAATCGCAAATAATTATTTCCTGTTGCACGAATGAATGACCTTTTACCTTTAAAAACTGAAATAACTTTAATTCCATTTACATATTGAAGAACGTCCCGTAGAAACCACTTTTAATTTTTATGATATATGAAAAAATGTTATATATAATATAAATGATATGTATGTAATATTACGATGATAAAATCACTGAGAAACAAACGGTTATGTCGTGTGACCCTATCTGTTTACAGTGACTTCAAAATTTTTCAAAAGTTCTGAAAATAAAAACTTTAAAAGCTTTTTTATCGAATCACTTTATAATTAAGATTTTATGTAATCTTAGGTAAAAACTCATCAAAATATCATGTCAAAAGTCATAACCCTAATGTATATGCAATACCCTATTTTGCTCTCAGAATATATTTCCTTCAGAAAGGTATGTTCTCTGTGTATGGCATGCTTTGATATCGAAACGGTATTGGTCCTACGGAGAAAATAAAAAATGTTAAAAAATGTTCAAATCTTCGAAAAATAAAATATAGAAAAAAATCAAAAAAATTATTTTCGAAAATTTCCAGTGATAATCACTGAATTTTTTTCTAAGGAAAATCCATTAGCACTGAAAACTGCAAATTCAGAAACCAGTGATAATCACTGAAATTTTTCTAAAGAAAATTCCAATTTTCTAAAAAAAATACTGTGATAATCACTGGAAATTTTTGTAGAAAACAGTTCCTTAAATTTGTCTTAAGAAATTTCCCGTGATAATCTCTGAAATCTTTTTAAAGAACATTTTAGTGATAATCACTGAAATCTTTTTTTAATAAAATCCCAGAGATATTTTCTAAAGAAAAAGAAAAATCAAGGCATGGATTCTTGTTCTATGAAAATTTTAAATGAAAAATATTTTCTTTACAATATTTTTCATTTGACATTTATTTCATTTATAAAACTTTTTATTTGACATTTTCATAAAAACAGAATTGAGTCCCAGTTCTTGTATACAAATGTACCTAGGCATCAACATAATCCATTCAGAATTTTCACTTAGTCCACCAATATTTCTTAAAAGAAACGATACATACACACATACACATCATATTGTTTTACAAATGTTTTTGTTTCAAAATACTAATAATCCAAACAGACAAAAAAATCGATAAAAAGCCATGATATTGAGAGACATATAATCAAAATTACAGCGAACAATTTAACCAAAACTAAAAAAAAGAATAAACAATTCGACGATAGTGATGTTGAAGTGTTAAAAAGAAATGTGATTGAAAATTAAACTAAAAGAAAAATATAGTATATGCAAACAAAAAAAAGTACCTTAGCAAAAATTGGATAAAATTGACAACTAAATACAAAAAAATGAAAACAGATTGAAAATATAAAAAAATATATTATTGATTGGAAAATAATACTTTGTATTTTCATTTTAAAACATAAGCCAAAATCAGTTTTCTTTCAAATGTTTCCAAATAAAAGCGAGCCATAATGAAATTTAAATTCTCTGGTTTAGAAAAGTTTTTTTTCAACAATTATTCGATCATATCAATGTTATGTGTTTTTAATAAAAAAATTTTGGTAATTTTTTATAATTTATATATTTTTTATGAATAGGAAATCATAAAAAAATTATAACTGGCATTTTTTCTTTGATGCTTTCTTTGGGAATTTTTCTGTAATTATCATTGGAATTGTCTTTTGAACAATGTCTGTGTTTATTTTTGAATTTTTTGTTTCAGAAAACTTCAATTTTCTTTTAAAAAATTCAGTGATTACCACTAGAATTTTCTTCGGAAATTTTTCTGTAATAACCACTATTATTTTCTTTAGTTTATCATGAGAAAATTAAGAAAATTGAATTAAAAATTATTTTCTTTTATAATTAAAATAATTTATTATTATTTTAAAAATTATAAAACAAAATACTATTTGTAAGTTTGTAAATAAATAACAAACAATACAGTTATCTTTGACGTTCCTTAAAAAACAATGTTGACATATCTTAAATGTAAACTCAAGACAAATTTGGGAATATTTGCGAAAAAAAGACTTAAAGTGATTAAACGGATATGAATAATGACAAGACTTTGGACCAGTATTTCTATTTCTTAAATATTCCATAATTTGTTTTTGAAATTTTCTGCAAAAATTAAATGATCAATGTCAGCATTGTTAATGTACACAACAACAAACATACAAATAACAAATAAATTATTAATAATCATTAAAAAAAAACAAGTAAATAAATTAACTCTTATAATGCAAAAGATATTATAATGCTAGTAAAGAAATAATTATTAAATAGTTTGTAGGCTAACTTAGCATTCTTATAGAATGTTAATAAAAAAACCAAAAAACATAACATAAGAACAAAATCAGAAAACTAGTCCATTTTTAAACAAAATAAATATCTAATAAAAAGTTATAAACTGTAAATATTATTTAGTAACTAAAAACTAACCTAATTTAACAACCAACAACAAACAAATAACTATTAGTACTAAAATTTAGCATTTTTTTTAGATTAAAACCAAAATTTTATGCAAATAAAATTTTGATAAAGAAAATATTCAATAACAAGCCTCTGAATTATAAGGTTTACAACTATTTTGCACTTTATATTAAAAAAGAAAAACCAATACAAAAACAAACAACTAATATAGAACAACAAGAACAACAAGCAAAACAGGAAAAACAAACATTTTCTTAAAAGGAATTTTGCAAAAACACAAAAATACCAAAACAAACTTAGCAAATTTTGCCTTTTTATCATTAAAAAAACAAGGCTTTTTAAAAACACAAACAAACCAACTGAAAATTGACTACAGATTGTAGAGTATTAAAGAAAAAGAAATATGCAAAAAATAAATTATTATTACACAAAAAAAATCTTTATTTAAAATCTCAAAAATTGAAATGAAAAAAATTAATAAACAGAAATAAAAGAAACAAAATCATAAAAAAACATATAGGATACAGGGTACTAAATGCAATTATTACACATACAAACATGCCTACTCTTAATGAAATTAGATTGACAAGAGAATGTAGAGAGTATTTAATTATGTAAAAACAAACACACACACACACACTTTTGCTCTAAAACAATTTTAGTTTGCTTATTTGTATTGCTTAACTGGCTAATTTGGAATTGAAATTTATTGAAAATACTTTATAATATTCAAATAATATTGTTTAAAGTTGCATAGGTATTAAAATATTTTAAATTGTTGTATTAAGCGTATGAGTGTTGTCAGCATTCATACGATCTGAAGTACTTTGAAGAGATTTTGTAGTACAGTCGAAATCGCTAATAACGTCATATCGCCCTTTATATTCCACCCAAATAAATATCTCTTATAACGTCATATCGGTTATAACGTCGAACCATACGAGAAAGAAAACTTTCTCTCAATATTTTGTGGTATGTATATTTTTTCAAACTCAAATAACAACAACAATATGCGTAACATGTCCGAAGATGGGGTTGGACAACTAAATTACGACTCACATGGAGGCACTCTCAAGTCAGTTAAGCTTGAATTTTTGCCACCCAATGTCACGTCTGTTTTACAACCCATGGACCAGGGTGTAATAAAATCATTAAAATCACATTGCCGGAAACGGAAAATATCCACTATCCTTGCAAGAATAGAAAAGGATCAAAGTATGAAATTAAATGTGTTGGATGCCATATTATTGTTAGACGAAGCGTGGAAAAATGTATCGTCATATGTCAATGCTAATTGTTTTCATAATGCGCGATTGTCAATGGTCCTTTTAACGATTCTGAACAAATTTATCTTCATTCTCATTTCTCCCAGCACGTAGAAGATATTGATGAATAAGTTGCTTCTATGACAATGTCATTACATAGACATAAAATTTGAAGATGAAGGCAATTCTAACAAGGAAATTGATGATATTACAGAACCAGCATTTCATTTACCATAAGTCTCTAACTGTAGAAACCCTTGTTGAAAGATAATTTCCAATGATCCTAAATTGTATGTGATCTAATTACCTCCACGCTTTTGAATGTGGACGTCAACAATTATTCGATTTGATTTAAATATTAAGTATTTTAACTTGTTGTATGCAGCGTATGAGTGTTGTCAACATTTATACGATCTCAAGTACTTTGAAGATATTCTGTAGTATTTCCTTAAGGTCTGTGGATTTCTTTGGCGAAGTATAAAACCTACGACTGCCTTCAATATTTTTTTCTGAAATTCAATCGTGTTATGTGAGTGTAGTTGTTGAAAGATAATTTCCAATGATCCTACAATTTCTGTGATTCAATCACCTCCGAGTTATTGAATTTGGACGCCAATAATTATTCGATTTGATTAAAATATTATTTTAACTTATATTATGAGGCGTATGAGTGTTGTCAACATTTATACGATCTCAAGTACTTCGAAGATTCTGTACCTTTTTCGTAAGGCCTAAAGACTTCTTTGCCGATTTTGGCACAAAGTAGTTTTGCTAGCAAAGTATAAAAACTACGAATGCCCGGCAATATTTTTTTCTATAATTCATTCATGTTACGTGAGTGTAGTTGTTGAAAGATCGTTTCCAATGATCCTGTGATTCTGTAATTCAATCACCTCCTCGCTATTGAATTTGGACGCCAATAATTATTCGATTTGATTTAAATATTATTTTAACTTGTTCTTTGCAGCGTATGAGTGTTGTCAACATTTATACGATCTCAAGTACTTTGAAGAGATCTGTAGTTTTTTCTTAAGGCCTAAGGATTTCTTTGCCGATTTTGGCAGCAAAGTATTTTTGCTAGCAAAGTGTAAAACCCACAACTGAAATACATTCATATTACTTGAGCGTAGTTGTTGATAGATAGTTTCCAATGATCCTACATTTTCTGAGATTCAATCACCTCCTCGCTACTGAATGTGGACGCCAATAATTATTCGATTTGATTTAAATATTATGTTAACTTGTTGTATGCAGCGTATAAGTGCTGTCAACATTTATACGATCTCAAGTACTTTGAAGAGATTTTGTAGTTTTTTCTTAAGGCCTAAGGATTTCTTTGCCGATTTTGGCAGCAAAGTATTTTTGCTAGCAAAGTATAAAACCTACGACTGGCCGGCAATGTTTTTTTCTGAAATTCATTCATGTTACGTGAGTGTAGTTGTTGAAGATTGTTTACAGTGATCCTAAATTTTTCTGTGATCTAATAACCTCCGCTCTATTGAAGTTGGACGCCAATAATTATTCGATTTAATTTAAATATTATTTTAACTTGTTGTATGCAGCGTATAAGTGTTGTCAACATTTATACGATCCCAAGTACTTTGAAGAGATTTTGTAGTTTTTTCTTAAGGCCTAAGGATTTCTTTGCCGATTTTGGCAGCAAAGAATTTTTGCGAGCAAAGTATAAAACCTACGACTGCCCGGCAATATTTTTTTCTGAAATTCATTCGTGTTACGTGAGTGTAGTTGTTGAAAGATTGTTTCCAATGATCCTAAATTTTCTGTGATTCAATCACCTCCTCGCTATTGAATTTGGACGCCAATAATTATTCGATTTGATTTAAATATTAATTATTTTAACTTGTTGTATGAAGCGTATTAGTGTTGTCAACATTTATACGATCTCAAGTACTTTGAAACGATTTTGTAGTGTTTACTTAAGGTCTGTGGATTTCTTTGGCAATTTTGGCAGCAAAGTATTTTTGCTAGCAAAGTATAAAACCTACGATTGTCCGACAGTATTCTTCTCTGAAATTCATTCATGTTATGTGAGTGTAGTTGTTGAAAGATAATTTCCAATGATCCTAAATTTTCTGTGATCTAATTACCTCCGCGCTATTGAATTTGGACGTCAAAAATTGTTCGATTTGATTTAAATATCAATTATCTTTACTTGTTGTATGCAGCGTATGAGTGTTGTCAACATGTATACGATCTAAAGTACTTTGAACAGATTTGGCAGTATTTCCTTAAGGCCTGTCGGACTATTTTATCAGTAACAAAACATATTTGATGACATTTTTCAATGACCCGCAGATTTATACATATTGACGATATATTACATTTTTTATAATATATTGGTCAGTGGATTTCTTCGGAGATGTTGACAGCAAAGTATTTTTGATAGCAAAGTATAAAACCTACGACTGCCCGGCAATATTTTTTTCTGAAATTCATTCATTTTACGTGAGTGTAGTTGTTGGAAGATGGTTTCCAATGATCCTACATTTTCTGTGATTCAATCACCTCCGCGCTTTCGAATTTGGACGTCAATAATTATTCAGTTTGATTTAAATATTAATTATCTTAACTTGTTGTATGAAGCGTATTAGTGTTGTCAACATTTATACGATCTCAAGTACTTTGAACAGATTTGACAGTATTTCCTTAAGGCCTGTCGAAATATTCCATCAATAAAAAAACAGATTTAATAACGTTTTTTCATTCACCCTCAGGTAGCTATAGTTCAACCTTGTATACATATGGACGATATTTTTGATTTTTTTAAATTTAATGCTCAGTGGATTTCTTTGGAGATTTTGACAGCAAAGTATTTTTGATAGCAACCCAGCAAAAATTCGGATCCATTAGTCATTACGTAACCCATTACAAAGTAATGTAAACAAGCTTCTTTTCCCATTACAAGTAGTCTGAAAAGTAATGAGATACTTCTTAAAAAATTACAAGGCAAACCTACTTACTTTGCTATTCACTAAGTAATGAGGACGGTGGCACAGTGAGTGTGTGTCTGACTATAAATCCTAGGATTGTGTGTTCAACGCTCACTGTCGGCCCGCGAGTTTTTTTTTTAATTAAAAAATAACAGTCCGTGGTGCACTGCACATTTAAGTTCTTAAGCAACCCTTAATGTTCGTGTGCGTGGCATAGTATGTAGTGCCTTTGGCTAGAAATCAGAGGGTTCGTGTGTTCAACTCGCACAGCGAGCGAAATAAAATAAAATAAAAGTAAGAAGTGTGATGAAAATAAAAAAACTCTACATCAACTGTTCTAAAAATAGAATTTTTTTTAACTTACTTTTCAACTTCTCGTGGCCACAGAATAACTAGTTATTCTAGTGGTCATAAAATAACTACAAACTGAGTGCGACATGCACTTGTAAAAATATTGGGGAAGAAAGGGGGTTTGCGAGTAGGTACGGCTGCCAAAAATCCCTTACAAAACCCATGATTTTGGGAGGACTTTTTTTGCTGGGAAGGTATAAAACCTATGATTGTCCAGCAGTATTTTCTGAAATTTTTATGTTAGGTGAATGTAAAGGATGACCCATTTTGAGGTTCCTAACTAAAAAACAAAAACCCTTGTTGTATGCAGCGTATGAGTGTTGTCAACATTTATACGATCTCAAGTACTTTGGACAGATTTGGCAGAAAACGTAAGGCCTGTCGAAATATTCCATCAATAACAAAAGAGATTTAATCGAATTTTTTCAATGACCCTCAGGTAGCTGTAATTCAATGTTGTATATATTGACTATATTTTAGATTTTTTAAAATTTAATGCTCAGTGGATTTCTTTGGAGATTTTGACAGCAAGGTAAAAACTTATGATTGTCCAGCAATATTTTCTGAAATTTTCTTGTTACGTGAATTAAAAAGGTGACCCATTTCGAGGTTCCTAAAAAACCCAGTATATTCAAATTGAATGGGAAATGTTTATTATCATTTGAAAAAAATCTTTGGTATTTAATTTTTTTTTCAAGTTTATGTCTATCAAATGTTGACTGTGTCTACGTCTTCGGCGGTATGTCCATAGAGTCCAATAACTCTTTTGAACATGTCGTCCGGTAACTGACGAATGATTAGTGTGATGTTTTTCTCCAAAGCCTAAACGGAAGCGGGGTTGTTCGCATACACTTTAAGGCCTTGACACATAAGAAGCATGGCATTCTTGCTAAGTCATATCTGATAAAAGACTAAAGACCAAGTTCGGCCTAACAAAAAGATTTCAGAATCACATTTGAATCAGATATGATTTAAGCAAGAATGCCATGCTTCTTATGTGTCGAGGCCTTTAGACTATATATTCCCACAGAAAAACTCTAACGGTGTGATATCACACGATCTTGGCGGTCAATCGATCCGCCGAAAGAGTAAAATTGTCTGTCATCGAAGTGTTTTGTTAATAAATCTATTGATTAATGGCATGTGGGGGAAGCGGGCCGTTTTGTTGAAATCAAAATGTCGCCCAAATCACGAGTTTCATTTCCAGACATTGAATAGTTGACTATCATGGCACGAGGTGCAGCGTATTTTTCGAAACGGTGCCGCATGCAGGGCAGATGTTCTGCGTTGTACGAATTGATCTAATTTGGTGGAGTTCTAGTATAGTGTTATTTCTTAGAAATTGGTTTCTTAGCGTCGCGAAGGCTGGGCAATGACAGAGATAGTGTTCCAACGTTTCGTCGTCCTCTCCGCTCTGCATTCGCAAAATTGGTTGTGCAGGTGTGCTTGTAGCCCTAGGTGTCCTGTAAGGATGCCTGTCAGTCTACTAATGTCCTTTTTATTCATTTGAAGGAGTTCCTTTGTTTTATCCTCGTCTGGGTTTCCCCAGAGGATTTTTGTATTTTTCCCTTTCTCTTCAGTGTTCCAGAGGGATGTATGTGCGTTTTCTGCCCATGCCTTTAACTCTAGACGCGCCCCTTTTAAAGGCTTAGCGTTATCTAGGCTTATCGTAGTTTGCTCCCTGGCTTGCCTTGCCAAGGAGTTAGCTATCTCGTTACCCCTAATCCCTTTATGTCCTGGTACCCATATAATGTTAACCGAACCATGGTGGGAGTAGTCGTTGATTGATTTTTTGCACTGCAGGACAGTTTTTGATTTCAACGTCTTGTTTGTTATTGCTTTAATTGCTGCTTTACTGTCCGTTAGGATGTTTACAGTGATTGGCCTTGTGTTAGCTTTAAACCAGTTCAGACACTCTGTGATCGCTCGGATTTCGGCCAGTAGGATCGTATTATGTTCCGGCAGTCGAAGGGAGATTCTAGTTTCATGGTCTTCGATATATAGACCCAGACCCGTTCTCCCCCCTAGAACGGCCCCATCTGTGAACCCACAGCTTCCAGTTGGCATCCGTTCCAGGGTGCCATCGATCCACGTGTCCCTGTTCGGTATTAAAATGTCACACAAGGCGGATTCAATTGTTTAAGGTATACGGTCTGATACAATATGATCTATTGACTCACCCGTTAACCTGTAATATGCTTTGGTGGTCTCTTATCCACTCGCTCATCGACTTAAGTCTTATAGCTGTGATGGCTACCTCATACTTTACCTGAATTTCTATTGGGTGCACAAATAAAATTGTCTCTAAAGCCCTAGTTGGTGTAGTCCTCATTGCCCCGCTAATACTTAAGCAGCACGTTCTTTGGACTTTTTGCAGTACTTTCATTTGCATTTCTTGTCCGTAGCTGTCCACCATACCATAGAAGCGTAAGTTAGAATCGGTCTAATTACGCTTCTGTATAACCAGTGTGTCATCATAGGATTGAAACCACATTTTGAGCCTATAACCCTTCTGCAGGTTGACCAACATCTGTGGGCTTTATTAACCCTTTCCTGAATATGGTCTCTTCATTTAAGTTTCCTGTCTAGAATTACTCCCAGGTACTTAATTGTTGGAGAAATGTTTATCATCTTATCTAGGAAAACGGGTTCATCGTAAGCGCCTATTTTCGTTTTCCTAGTTAATAGACATAGTTCTGTTTTTTCCGGGTTGACATTTATACCTTTCGGTCTAGCCCAGTTGTATGCTATTTTTAGAACCGTTTCGGCCCTTCTACAGAGTATATTTGGATTCTTTCCCCTAAGAAGTATTATAACGTCGTTTTCATAGCAGATGGGTTCAAATCCCTCGTCGGTTAAGATCCTTAGTAGACTATTTATGGTGGTAACCCATAGGAGAGGTGATAGTATTCCCCCCTGTGGCGTCCTGACCAACTTTGTTTCTTTTTGTTACGTCTTGTAGCGCGCAGCTTATCCATCTATTCCTTAGCATGTGGTCTATCCAGTGCCTCAAGGCCCGGTTTACCTGAAACTCGTCTAAGGAGTGGATTAGCGTTTCGGTGCTGACGTTGTTGAACGCTCTTTCGATGTCCATGCAAACTGCGAGTGTATACATCTTCATCTCGAAGGTTCTCTCTATATATATAGAGAGAGAAATTTCACTATAAGTCATTAAAGAAATGAAATCTCTATTTGCGTTACATACAAAGGAAATATCGGTATCAATTTTGCCAAAATACCAAGAAACTAAAATAGGGTTGCAAGCTTCTACCATTTCTACAGTTTTGGAAGATCACTTGGAATCCTTGCATTTTAGGTGTATAATGTCTTTGGCAACTTTACTGACAAGAATGCGAGGGATATTTTTCTTAAAAAATTAACCCTCGTACGAGTCATAAAAGGGGTCTTTTTGGTCCCTTTTTCTAAAAATCTTTAAAATCTTCTATAAAATGTAATGGAATCAGAACAAAATATTCTAGAAATTTGTTCGCCATAAAATTTTACAATAGGTCTTAGAATACATCAAAACTCTAAATTATGACCAAACGCCAGAAAGTGACCCTATCCTATATTCTGACATTCTGATTTAAAGAAAATCTGTACATATCTGCAAGACAAAATATCACATAAAAACGAAAAGTGCAAATATGTGCAGGTTGTTTCGATGGGAATTGGTAAAAAACTCTTCCCTTTTTATGAAATGATAAGTTACACAGCCCAACTCGATCTCACTCATAACTATTTTCATAATTTATTGTTTTTTTTCGATTTTTGGGCAGGTTTTTTGGAAAATCGGACACTGAGCGACGCACCGGTAAGATCTTAGACTCCTCATGCAAATTGTCAACTGGAGACATCCAGTTAGAAAACCACACTGGCGCCGCATAGCTTACCACAGACCGACCTATAGCGTTATATGTGATTAACAAGGTTTCATTATCCGCACGCCAAGTGCTGCCGGCTAGGGACTTGAGGACATTCTCGCTGTTTGTTATCTTATCGCATACAACTGCGGCACGCGGACAACTTATACATGCTATCGAACGTGACCCCCAGGAGTTTGGGGTAGTTTGTGGTCGGGACAATTGAACCCGCACATTACTTGAGAGTTTCATTTGCGTCCATGTGGTGAACATTGTAGCTGTTGACTTAGTGGTGGATATTTTCATATTTCTCGCGTGAAAGAACTCACTAAGATCAACAAGATAGGCGTTCGGACTGTCACAAATGTTATCAACGATTGAAACTGACGCCATGAGCGTACAATGATCCGCGTACGTAATTAACTAAATGCCGTCGGGATGGTGTGGAATTGCAGAAAGGTGAAGGTTAAACAGTTCCGGAGTTATCAACCCTCTTTGGGGAACTCCCTGCTTCACTCTACGGGGTTTCTGAGTTACACGTATAACTGGCGACCACACAAATAGTTAGTGACCCAGCGTTGCTGCTTCCGGATCCCGTATTGATGATCCGCAACTGTATAGCACGCTCTGACGCTGGGGGAAGGTAACGCCTCAAGTATCTTTGGTGATAACACTGTGCAACATTTTTAAGGTGATCTTGTGCAAACAATTCGAATTGAGGATTTTTTGAAAGTACAGACCAAAACAACAAGAAACCCAAGTTGGGTTTTGTTGTGTCAGATCCAGCTCGGATTTTATGGCCACATCTATACATGGTTAAATATTGAGTTTTTAAAGAAATTCGTGGCTATATCTCTGAAACCAATGCGAATCTTCTTCTGACCTCTGAAGCAAATTTGTAGGTAAGGACAAGAATAAAATATTTGGAGAAATAATGAACTCGAAAAACTACATTTATTGCCTCAAATTTCAAAATATATGCAAAAATGCCACAATTTTTATACATTTCGCACTGTATCTCCAAAACCGTTAATTATACCCTACACCACTATGTGGGGAGGGTATTATAAGTTGGTTTTGGCCAAAAAGTTTGTAACGCATCGAAATAATGGTCGCAGACCCATACTTATATATACCAAAATGAATGTCTCGACGAGCTGAGTCGATCTGGCTATGTGTGTCCGTCCGTCAGTCCGTCCGTCCGTCCGTCTGTCCGTCTGTCCGTCTGTCCATCTAAACCTTGTAATCACGCTACAGGTCGCAATTTTGATCGGATCGTCACGAAATTTTGCATGTTGATAGGGGTCCCGGAGGGGAAGAAGCCTATTGATTTTGGTGATGGTCGGATAATATTTAGGGGTCGGAAAGGGCAAAAAACGTAGGTGGATAAAATGACAACGTTTTTTTAAAGTGAATATCTCAGCTTCTATATGGGGTATACCAAAAGCAAAACCTGGCAGTGAAAGTAGAAAATATCACCTTTCTAATGATGTAAAGCAGTTGCTCGTAGGTGATCAAACAACGAAGATATCACAATAGAAGCAAATAAAACCCCAATTTTCATTTTTGCGATTTTAATTATATTGACGAATATCACAGCTTTAGTTGGGGACATTCCAAAAGCAAAGCCTGCCTATGAAAGTAGAAGATCCCCTCTTTACAATGATGCAAACTAGGTCGGCGTTGGTAACCAAATAACGGAGATATCGCAATAGTCGGTAATACATCCCATTTATCCATTTTTTGGAAATCACGCTACAGGTCCCAATTTTGATCGAATCGTCACGAAATTTTGAGGGTTAATGGGGGTCTCACAGAGGAAGATGGCGATGGTCGGATAATGTTCAGGGGTCGGAATGGGCAAAAAACTTATTTGGAGAATGGTCAACGTTTTATTTCAAAGCCAATATCTCTGTTTATTTAAGAGGTGTATTAAAAGCAAAACCTGGCAAGGAAAGTAGAAAATATCACCTTCACAATGATGTAAAGTAGGTTGTCGTAGCTGCTCAAACAACAGAGATATCGCAATAGTCGTTAATGCATCCCATTTTCCGATTTTTTGTAACCACGCTACAGGTCGCAATTTTGATAGGATCGTCACGAAGTTTTTGGAATTTTGTGCGGGATAGTCGGATAATGTTTAATGATAGGAATGGGGAAAAACTCATGTGGAGACAAATTCAAAATTGTATTCTTTGTGAATATATCGATTTCTAGTAGGGTTATTTCAACGCCAAAGCCTGTCAATGGAAGAAGAAAATATTACCTGTAGATTGGTGTAAAGTAGGTTGGCGAAGGTGGTCAAACAAGGGATATATCACAATAGTCGGTAATGCATCCAATTCTTCCATTCTACAGGTCGAAATTTTGATCGGATGATCACAAAATTTTGATTGCTTATGTGGGTCCCAGAGAGAAAGAGGCATATTTTTTTGATTAAAAACCAAAATATGTTTGGTGGTAGTCGGATTATGTTCCCAAAAATAAATATTTACCACTGAAAAGCTTATGCACAGGGGTAGTGGTGTAGGGTATCACATGGTCGGCCCCGTCCCGACTATAGCCTTTGCTCACTTGTTTTTTTCTGCTTATTTTCTTTTGGAAAAATATTCCCTGTAATGTAATATACAACTCTTCATAACATGTCATTGTTGTAAAATGCCTCTATGCCTTTGTTTTCAGTACATTTTTCAACGACGATTTAATAAAAATGTCAATAATGAAGTTAAGTCCAAAATGCGAGAATAAACTGCTGGTGTGAACTGTGTTTGAAATACGTGTTGTAAAAGATATGATGCAAAATACCACTGAAACAACATGATGAAAGCATTTTACAGTTTCAGAATGTTCTAAAGATTTGTTGAGAACTTTATTTGGAAGATTTCTGCAAAAGGTTACTTGGTTCAATTCCCAATAGTTTAGCCGATACTGACCAGAATTTCAGCAATTATGTCAAATTTTTTATATTTTATAGTTTTTGATGCCCTACATGGAGTTTTTCTTATGTGATTTTTTGAATAGATAGTTCTACTAGTTTAAGGCTACAATATTGCTAAAGACAGCAAGGCCAAATTCCTATTCGTTTCTGAGATAAATGCCTCATAAATGCAAAAAAGTGTAGATTTAGCCCGGTTTAGATGAGGCCATAAACTCCGAACTGGATCTGACAGGACAAAACCCTACTATTAAAAGTTGTTTGCATTTTCGGTGTTGCATAGTGTAATAGTGAGATCGGTTTGTATGATTCGCCTTTGATAGCATGCTTGCCAGGTTTCAGCCGCGGGACTAGCGATAGGTTGAGGACCTTGCATAAATATTCGACTCCGGGGTCGTCCAGCTGTTTTAGCATCACCATTAAAACTCCGTCAGGTCCAAGAACTTTGGATGATTTCGGATCTGCAACATCACCCCTCGTAAATTGTGGTGATTCCTACTCGGCTGAAAACAACGTAAAACACTCCTCTTCGTCCGGTCGCTATTGGGGTGCTCGTTAAATTGTCGACAAAAATAGATCGCGAACCTCTTCGGATCTGTCATAGCCACGGCGTAAAAAAAGGGTTGGTTGGTGAATTCTCTGAAACCTTGTCAATTGACTTTCCCATGGCTAAGAATTGTACGGCGTTCAGAGGTTATGAAGTTGGGTGGCCTATTAATGGAGACCAGGTGACACGATGTAAATGTCAGGCAGTCTCCTCAAACCCTGGTGGGTGTGTCTTCTATCACGACGCAAAATGTGGAGCTTTCTATTTGATCTGGCAGCGCTAGACCTCTCTGGTCATTTCCTAGGGCTGTGTAGTGTTCGTATTCGTCTTTATTTCTACAGGTCGTTGTTGTTTTTGTATACCTAAGTAAAATGGCTGATTTGCACTATAACATACGCATTGAGTATTCGTTTTGGCCGAAACTTACAGATCCTAAAATTTCTACCAAAACTATAAAATCCGGCAACATCTTCGGGTTTAAACGTTCAAAATTTGCACTTAAGTGCAATTTAAGTTACTGGACGGGTCCATTGCTGTTGGCGTAATAGTGCCATAGTTCTAAAATTTCCAAAGGTGACAAACCAAAATGGTAGATCTGCACAATAACGATGGAAGGGTGTGACTATTATTGCTTCAACCTTTGCAAATCGTAATGTTTCTCTGAAACATACATCAAGTTCCAAAAAGATCTTCGGGTGTCACCCTCACAAAAGTCGAAAACTGAGATTAGGTACAGTTTAAGAACTGTTCGAGAATTATTTTTTTTAAATTCTCATCGAAGGTACTCCCAGTTATTCTGACTACAACGATATAATTTTTTCTTGAGCTTCCTGGCAAAATAATGCAAATGGTCAAATCCTGTTTGGACAATAACTATCGAAGGGAATGACTCAAAAACTTATATCCATTTCTAGATGGACAAGGGAATGTGGAACTTTTAATATATAAGGATTCGTTCTTACCGCATTTAGATTTCCCGCTCCTGTTATTGTTTTTGTACAGTTGTCATGTAATCATTGTTCATTAAAACAAAGGTTCGTGTACTAGGAAGGGAGAAGAATGAACACGAAACAAAAAATGAATTCCTTGAAAAATATTTGTAATAAAGCACGAAGTTTTATATATATCTTATGACATGAATATCTTTAAGTTTTTTATGGCGTTGAGTCATACGGTATACACTTTGCTGACTTTGCAACACACTTTGCAATGTGAATAAATCTCAGTGCGTATTAGTATTATCAACACGCATACGCACCTATTCTTTCATTCGAATATTAAATAAAAAAAATTTTGGAAAAAGTTACCTAATATTGATTGATAATAAAATTTATTTATTGATTAATTTTTATCGGTAGTACGAAATTCTTTATGTCTTTTGAAATGGAGATCACTAAATTGAAGGTTGAAGATCATTAGGTTTAGGTTTTGATAGAGTGGACTGTATTAGCTTCGCCTTCTTTGCTACACTCTATGGAATATGAATAAATCCGAGGGCGTATTAGTATTGTCAACACTAATACGTACCTTGTCTCATTTCTTTAGCTTATATTTTTCTGAATCCGAATAGGTAAAATGTTCGATGCCAAAGATGTTATTCAATCATGGGTGCAAGTCATCTGGCATGTCATCTTTTTAGCATCATCATCGATGAATTTTATATGAGTGTGGACCCCAAAAGATGCTATTCATTTTGGGATCCAAAGGTTGTCATTTACACCAAATTCTAATGAAAAGATCGGATCTTTCACGACTTCGTTTGAACCAATGCAAAGGATGTCTTGAAATCACGTCCCATCCTTCAAATTTTGCTGGGTATCAATGATCGCAGTGATTTTGTACGATTTCAGAAAAATTACAAATGTCTGTTATAGGGAATAGCAGAAAATGTAGTAAACAATTTCCCAAAATTCGATTTTTAAAGGGCATTGTACTGAAAAAACAGAAAATAATTATGCAGGGATTCTGATGTATCAATTCAGTTTGTTGGAGTTCAGGAAGACAAAAATAAGTTTGGTGTTTTTAATTATTTTTTTTAACTTTACCTTTGTAGAAATTTTTTAAATTTAAAAGAAATCATAATTTTCCGGTTAAAGGGTTAAAGGGAACTTAATATATTAAAAATTTAAAGGTTACAAAATCATCATACGCACCTTGCGTTTGTGTTATATCAGTTCTCATATTATTATTTTTTTTTTGAGTCGTATGAGTATTGACATAACGCATACGCAAGTTAGAAATTATATCAAGTCTAAACTTTCGAAGAGACAAAAACTATAAATTTGAAGAACATTAGCTTAAAATGTTGATATAGAAATTGGATTTCAAAATGTTGAGTATTGACATAACTCATACGCAAGTTAAATATTGTTTCAAGTCTAAACTTTCGAAGAGACAAAAACTAAAAATTTGAAGAACTTTAGCTTAAGATGTTGATATAGAAATTGGATTTCAAGTTTTAAAGTATTTTCAATAAATGTCCATTAATCTTTCCTAAGTTCCAAAATTATTTTTGTAACAATAAGCTTGATATTTTTCTTTTATTAGCTTTAATAACTATTTTTTATTTTATTTTTTCAAGGTTATTAAATGAATAAAAAAACATATATATACATGAACAATAATTGGTAGTGCTTGTAATAAAATTTAAACAAAATAAATTCAACTAAATAATAAAAAATGTTAAAAACCAAGCTAAGAAAGTGCATTTACTAACAGAATATAAAAACAACAACAACACTAATATCTTATACAACAATAAATCAAGTGAAGGGAAAGATAGAGATATTAAACAAAAATTGGATATGAAAGAATTTCTTGTGTTAAAATATAATTTTTAAAAGTTTTATTTTATTATTTTTATTTTTTATTTTTATTCATTTGAATAACCACAGTTTTTGTATATAATTGAAATTTATATTTTAAACATTTTTATTTCATGAAAACTACAGCTAGTAAAGTAAAATAAAACAAAATTATATAGAAAACAAAAGAAACAGTAATCGAATTTATACTGTAAATAAAAACTAAGTACTTATATAATAATATAAAAAAATAAATAAATAAATTACAAACTAAAATATATATTTATTAATAACGGTTATATATACAGATAAAGATAAATTACAAATGAACAAAGTAAAAAATAAATAAATAATAATAAGAAATCTCCCCCCAAAAAGCAAAGCAGGTTTTTATGATAAAACAAAAAATTGAAAATACAAAAGGAATTTAAAATACGTCTCTTTTGTTAATTATTCTTTTGCTTCTATGTTTGATTTTCTTGAGTTACATTATGGCTAATTTAATTTCAAAAATTCCGTCCGTGTTAAATAAAGGAAATTTCAATTTAATTAGAAATTTGTTTCAATTTTTTTCTTTCTATTTTTTTTAAAGAATAGCAACTAAACAAGAGCAACATCAACAAACAAACAACAATGTAATGTTTAAAGAGCACCTTTAAATGAACAATAAGAATTTTAGAAAATTTGTAATAAAAGAAATGAAACATAATGATACACAATACAAACTTGAAATACAGAATTCACAGATACCAGAACAAGAAAAACTGTATTTTTAAAGAAATTATCTAAAATCTTTGAGAGCAGTATTTACATTTGCTTTGTTTTCCAAAGAAAAGGGCATTGGTTTGGAAAAAAAATAAAAATAATATTTTAATATTGTTAACTGTTCCGGAGAGGACTCCAAATTAAAAATAATGTTTTAATATTGTTTACTTTTCCGGAGAGGACTCCCTTTTTGGTGGTAATAATTTGTCACAAGCATCCTAATATTATTTTTAGCTTTTTTCGACATTGAGGTCGTATAAGTATTGTCAACACCCATTCGTTTCCATTATTGTGATCTTAAAATTTAGAATCGTTGCCTTTTAAAGGTTAAATATATAAAAAGGAATCCATAGAGGCAAGTCACAAGTAAAAATTCTCTCATAATTCTTACTAAGAAATTATCTCCTAAAATAATTTCCCAGGAAATAATATTGTGTCTGTTCCAGAACATGTAATAATTTACAAATTTTTACTACGATAACAATTTTTCTTTTATGTTATCGCAATAAATAGTAAAAATTAGATTCTTGAAGTTATGGAACAGACCAAATATTACATAGAAGGTGCTAACAAAGAATAAAATTTCAAAATAGAGTATTCGTAATATTAATATACACCTAGATATGCGGATGTTGCTGCGTATAAGTTTTGTCGTTACTCATACGCCGCACAGTGGTTCAGAATCATTTTTCCTGGTCAAAATTCTGTAACTTTTGAACGGAAAGAGATATTTTCATAATTCTTTTTTTGTTAGACAGATAACACAATCAGCTTTCCGGTGAATTATAAGCAGTTAAATTCGGTGTGGTAGTTGCAGAGGAATTCACGGTCAAATTAAACTTTTGATTTTTTTACTATTTTTCAGCAAAATATGAGAGTTTTTGTGCTTTATATATCTTCCTATGAATTAAAGATGGTCAAACGCTAACTAATAAACAATAAAATTACAAAAAAACTTAAAAAAAATCGAAAAAAAAATTTCGAAAATTTTTTTTTCAAAAATTTTTAACAAAAATGTTTGTTAAAAAATTTAAATTTTTTCAAAAATTAAAAAAACTACTCCTTGGGTTTTCATAAAACTTATACAACTCGTATTAAAACTCATATACTCAAAAAATGTTTGTGTCAAAATCTGTAATTCATATAAGAAACGGTATAGAAAAACACACATTTTTCCTATGTAATTTCAATAAATTGCAAAAATTGTTAAACGGACGGAACGGGACGGGGACAAAAGTATATATGGGCTGAAAGAGGAGACTCTCGCGCATCTTTTTGTGGAAACAGAACATTGTTTCATGTTGTTCCACAAAAGTTCTAGTCCACTAAATGTGGAATTTCATAAAATTTAGTACATGAGGAAAAATCAAATAGCTCATGTTGTGTAAACTCTACGGTAATTTACCAACACGATTTTTAAAGTCCACAATCCTACCTACCTTACAAAAAACAGTGAACACAATATCTGTTATAGTTTCCGAGAAATAGCTACGCCTTTCTCCAGAAATTTGCAAATATTAGGTATTTCCCAAAAAATTGGGAAAATATTCGTCTTTAGGGTCACACCACGCCCACCCCTTCCAATATTTTGACCTAATTTTTCGGTTTCCTTAGTTTCAATATGTTTACTATCGAATCCCATATAGAAAATAAATATCATTGACAAAACAAAATTTTGATTTTTGGCCAGGAAAATCGATTCCTGAACCATTGTGCGCCGACTGAGTATATAATGCCTAAATTCAATGTTTTTAGACAATAATGTATATATTTTTCAATTGTTCTCAAAATTTCCACTCGGAATCAATGGAAACAAGCTAGCTAGGACGGAGGACACATGAAAATGTTGTCGATGAGACCTAAATATTTAAGGTAAGCTTTGAATGGAAGAACGCCTAGGAAATCCCACATCTTCGTGTTGACCGACTTATTTTAATTTTTAATGCCTGTATTTTTTGTCAAATAATTGGAGTCCGACGTAAAAAATGTATCGTTGATATCCAATTTTAAATCACAGATCCATGAAGTACGTCACCCTATTCTATAGGTCTTCTTTTTAGAAAGTTATTATACCCTCAGCCTTTAGGCTATGAAGGGTATATACACTTTCATACGGGCAAAATGTGCCTCATCGAAATAATGGTTTTAGACCCCAAGTATGTTTGGACGAAATGTGTTTCAGACAATTTGGAGTCGATTGAGCAATGTCCGTCCGTCTGTCTGTCTGTCTGTCTGTCTGTCTGGCTGGCTGGAGCGCACGATAACTCTCGAACGGATAAACCGATTCGGTTCAAATTTTGGCTTTCGTAATATTTTGTCCAAACTTAGTTTAAGTTCGAAGATGAGCTATATCGGTCCACTCCTTCCGGTACCTCCGCCACAAAAGTTCGAAAATGTTCGGAAAATTTGTACGCACGATAACTCTTGAAGGGTGTAACCGATTTGGTCCATACTTTGCCCATCGTGGAGCGTGTACCAGACTTAGATCAGGTTTTAATATGGACTCAATCGGTCCACTCCGTCGGGTAGCTCCCACACAAAATTTTGGAAAAGTTCAGTTTAGGAACATCTCTCGAATCGCTTTGATTTTTGCTTTAGCAACTTGTATTCACTGCTCTCCATACGACGGTATAAGTTTCATCAGGGGCAAGTCCATACTTCCTGAGAAAATAGCCTGAAAGTTGCAAAAAAAAAAACCCTATGACACCGTGTGAGGAGGTTGGAGGGCAAAATAACTCTCGAACAGGTCTGCCGATTCGGTGCAAAGTTTGGCCTTAGTAATATTTTGTCCAAACATAGTTTAAGTTCGAAGATAAGCCATATCGGTCCACTCCTTCAGGTACCTCCCCCACAAAAGTTCAAAAATGTTCGGAAAATTGTGCGTACGATAACTCTTGAAGAGAGTGGCCGAATTGGTCCATACTTTACACATCCTAATATATCTACCAGATATAGATCAGGTTCAAATATGGACTATATTTGTTCACTCCATCCGGTACCTCCCACTCAAAATTTCGGATACATGATCACTTTAAGACCTGCTTTCGAATCACTTTGATTTTTGTTGAAGCAACTTGCATTGCTGCCTCAATTGCGATGGTAAAAGTTGTTTCAGGGGCAAGTTCATACTTCTTGAGCAAATATCCCTGAAGTTCTAAAAAACCCCTATGGTACCATATGTAGTGGCTGGAGATCCATTCTTTTTAGTATCTCCTCCGCAAAACTTTTGATATTAAATCCTAATCAACATTTTTGTTAGTTCAAACGCCCAAAATTTTTAAAACTCCCTAAATACATGCGTTTTTTGGAAAAAAATTGTTTCAATATACACAGGCTGAGGGTATATCTCTGTCGGCAAAGCCGACTGATACTTTTTTACTTGTTTATATTTAAAGCTCTTCAACTACTTCATTTACAATGTTTGAGGTTTAGTTCTTAGTTCTCAACGGATTGTAAAGGGATCACATGACAGACTCATACCTTATCTGATATCTGGCTTGATGTTGAAAGATTCGAAGATACGAAGGCTAAACGATAACTATCTGGCCTAACAATGAAAACGCGAATATTTACCATCAACAACGGTTTTATTATTTTCTTAAGGAGTCTCCAGCATGATTTATACCGTTTTTCATGCGCTCAGACCTATTGGCGAAGCACTTTTTCCACTCCGATTGAGACACCTCCATAACATGCTTTTTGAACGCTTTTACAGTAACTTCAAGCAATAAAAATCGTTGACCACGCCTTTTTTTCTTGATGTTTTTCGAATATCTCAGAAGACTTCAGGTAAACAAATTATAATGTAGCACTCAGAATTAACCGTCCTATATTTCTCAAGTCGTATAGTCGCCACACGGTCAGTTTTTCTGAAGTAACAGGCAACCTTTTCTTTCGAAGTACTTGTTACATGAACAACTTTCGTTTGCTTTGGCTCGCTTTCGAAGACCCAAACGGCCAATTCCTGCTTTGTTTCAGGCTAATAAGTATAGATCCTAAATTCGGCATCTGTGACGATCTTATAAACGTCGTTTAAAGCACCGCGATCGATTTTATGCACAATTTCTTTGAACCAATTAACAGGAGCCGTTTTTTGAGCAATTGTCCACTTTTGCTGGATCTAAGGAGAAAAATCCATTGCGGCCAGGTGTTTATGCAATGTCAAATGTTAGTTGCTCACGGATGCCTCTATCACACGGTATTTAACATGGCGATCTGGCATTATCCGTTCATGCACGGCATATTTTTTCTGGCACAACGACCGATTTTGGGCAACCCTCACAACTTTCGTTTTTTGACGAGTGCCGACCACGGTTGAATTCATTAAACCTGTTTTTCAAAGTCCTGAAGGATGGTCTTTTATCGACAAAAAAAGATTTATTTTGATCTATACACTCTTGCGGTGATTATCCACGTCGAAAATTGTGAAAAATTCTTGGACGAAAATGTTCAAAGTAAATTCCATTTTTTTTGCAAAGTCACTGTAAACAACACATAACATGGTCGTAGGGTAAACTGTCCTGAGTAAGTCTAGGCTAAAACCTGTTAAACTTTCCAACAACAAATTCAAATGACGCCTGGCAATTTGCGGTGTTGCCTAGGCCAGGTATATATAGATAGGCAATGGGTGCTACTGTCGTTCAAGCAACAAAATTACATTTTTCGCATTTTTCTTAATTTGGCTCTGGCTCTGTAACCAGGACTGGAAATGTGGCTGATTTGATAGGTCGTATCCACAAATCTACCGGAATTAATAAAGTAAATTTGGCAGGGCAGTTGAAAAGTTACAGTGTGCGATGCAGGTCTGTACCACATACTGGTTACATGATTTGCACGGTGTCACCAATCCTTGCCCTGATGTCAGGTTAAAAAATCGATACAGATCTATGGTCTTTAGCGATTTTTACCTCATAACAGTTGTTATCCATGCATATATGAATTTAATCAAATTTTTGTAGGTGTGCTAGTACGTATTAGTTACGTCAATAGGTATACGTACCATGTATCATAAAGCATACTCAGACATTACTTCTAACAGCTTTGATCGTATTGGGGTTTCCTTCAGATGCACCGCTTTATGTGTATATATTTATATCATGGCACCTAGGACTGTATCTATGTGAATGATATCCAAATCTGCTGCATAATATAACTGTTGATCTATGGGTTCTCTTCTATAACGTAGGAAATTTAGAGGGCTGAACCATCCAAAAACTACTCTGGTCTGCAGTGGCAGCTTACATTCTTCAGCTGCGTAAGATGGGGATGTACTTCGAGGACAATATACACACGATAATTGTTTATGGCATCTACGACTTCATCTGTGTGATTGCTATTCAAAACTGCTTTATATACTTGCTGATCTAGGGTTGGGTCTATGCTGTAACGTTGTACCTCCCTCTATAGATAAGATGTGGTGAACAAGGTTTCTTTTTCGACGCTCAAGTGCCTGCCACAGATAGCTGTGGTATGCGCAGACGGAATGAACACACTGTTGAATGTGACCCTAGAACAGTGTTAATCACCACTGGGCTCGCGAGCCGTGTCTGTGTGAACACACACAATCTCAATTGTGGTGAGTTTGAACGTTGCTCTCACCACCGATCATCTTCTTTGTTTTAGCAATGAATTAACGCTCACGATGTTTATCTAGAGAGGGATAGATAATCTCGTGTGTGTGCCCAACACAAACGCAGCGGTTGAATTTGTTGTTGCTGGTGAACACTGCCCTAGAATGTTGGAGTAGTTGGTGGCCGAAATTTACCTCCAGAATCCATGTGGTGAACATATTGACCTTAGAGTTATTGACCGCCACTTTGCAGGCGCGGAAAAACGTTTCAAGATCGATCAAATAGGTGTTGAGCTTTTCACAAGTGGCATGAGGGAAGGTGCCCGACGGCAAGATCGTACAATCATCCGCATACATTACGATCTCAATGCCTCATCGAGGGGATGGAATACAGGAAATGTAGAGGAAGAACAGGAAATTTAGAGGAGATATCACCCCACCTTGGGGAACTCCCTGTTTGACTTTTCGGGGTTTAGACTTCTTGTTCTTGTTGTACGATGGGCGTCCAAATATGTAGCATGGAGTGCCTGACATTATCAAAGGCTTTTAATAAGTCAAGCGCCACCATCACTGTTTTATCACACGGCCTGGTTGAATCAAATATGATTCACAAATATGTGTGGAGATGGCATGCAGCGCTGTTGTCGTGTTGTGCTGTTTGCGGAATTCACGCTGATGATAGGCAACTGGGTAGCTACGACGACAAAATCCAAAATGGCCTGTACGATTCACCTTTTCTGGCATTCCAGACCTCGGACACACTGTGTGTGGTTAGCGATAGGTTGAGAACGCTTTGAATATCTTAGCGTTCCTAATGACATTTGCAACATAACCCATCGAAAATTGTGTTGATTCCTCACACGGCTTGTCCTGGTTGAATCCTCGACAAATATGTGTGCTGATGATAGGCAACTGGGTAGCTATTTATGACGATGGGGAGAAGAAAATCCTAAAGAGTCTTTGCTTCGATGACAAAATCGAAATCGGCCTGTAGGATTCACCTTTTTTGGCATTTTTGCCATTTTTCAGACCTCGTATACACTGTGGGTGGCTAGCGACAGGTTGAGAACGCTTTGGACGTCTTAACGTTCCTAATGGCAATTGCATCATAATCCATCGGAAATTGTGTTGGTTCCTCCCCGGCAGAAAGTGATATAATGTGATGTAGTACACTTCACTTCGCCCTGTCGTTCTCGGAGTGTTCGACAAATTGTCGATTAATTAATATGCGCAACACTTCGGATCAACACAACTTAGTTCTTATGATACTTCTTCTACAGTGACTTAACCGTTTGCCACTTGCTCCGGCTCCATCGTTTCAACGCTTCCGATGATCTAACCACTTGTTCCGACTGTGCTCACCGACTAACCTACTAACGTTCATTGTCAGCCCCCTAAAAATGGGGTCATTGGGGCTGGCTCGAGTTAGCTTTTCACGATCATATATCGAACGGAAAGAGATGATATCCCGTAGCGTCCCTTCTGCTACCCGAAGATCCTTTCTGCTATCAAAAGGGTCGAAAGATCTCTGAAGCGGTAAGTGGTTAACTCTTTGAAACAAGGCAGTCTGAAGATGGAAACAATTATAGAGAGATCCAAGAGAAACGACGGATTGCCACATGACTTCATTGGTTGGATCTGGGGACACGACGGCTATGTCTAATTCCGATAGGGGCGTCCTTACTGGCCATCTAATATGTAAGGCTATCAATGTGCTTGGAATTGAAGTGGTGTCGTTAGACACTCCGTTCAGCCTAGACGATAAAAGAGGTCCCATTTCATTGAGCTTCTAGAAATCGGAGTGCACTCATTGATCTCCTCGAGGATGGTCGTGGGAAATATATGTACATATGTGCAGGCATGCCAAGTACTGTCGTGATTTTTGACGTCAGAAACCACTGTTTACGCACGGAGTTCGTATAAAAATTGCTACAGATCTATGTATGTAGCGATTTCTACCTCGGAACAGTTGGCATTCATGCATATGTGAATTAAATCAAATTTGAGTAGTGTTAGTACGTATTAGTTACGTCCATACTTATACGTACCCTGTACCATAACGAATACTTAGTCATGAGGGCCTGGGTACATAAGTGTCCTCGCCTGCTTGCCTTGCTTTCCTGCTTCATTTCTGACATAATAAAAATGAAAGATAAAGAAGGTCTAGCAAATTTCTAACTAGGTTGTCCTTTTCTTTTTCATTCTTTTATCAGAAGCAAGCAAGGCAAGCAGGCGAGGCAGCTTATGTACCCAGGCCTTTACTTCTAACAGCTTTGATCGTATTGGGATGTCTTACGGTTGCACCGTTTTATAGGTATGTTTTTATATTAATAATAAAATCATACTTCAGTGTGTGAGCCAGTAGGTCCATATGTATCGATAATTATACGTACCGTGTTGAACTGTTGGATGTAGTCTTAAAGTCGACAAAAAGTATCTCCATCTTTTGCCTCTTTCTGGAATTTGTCTAAAGTGGAAATTTGGTATACTATCAATTCTCGCCAGGCCAAAAACCTCATTGATACTGCTCGATTTTTTCGATAATCACATGCTTTTAGTCGCAATACCCTCCATATTATTTTGCATATTTTATTACAACGGCAAGGAGTCCTAAATTTTTTATAAACAAATTTCCCAATTTTTTTCCTTTTTTCCAAATCAAGAAGCCCTGTCAAAATTAATTTTCTCTCTATAAAATTTTATTTCAAAAAAATAAAGGTGTTTTGAAAGTGATTTGTCTTTTAAATATGCAAACACTATGCAAAAGAAAAGTGAAAAAAGAACAGAACTCCTCTAAACTATAACCCACCTATTACAACAAGATCATTCAGATTCGCACTTCACCATAACCAAACAAATAAATCCACTAAAATCTCCATTTATAACACAGACTAAAAATACAAGAAAAAACCTATAGAAAACAAAAATTTTTCAAAATTCATAGAAAACCCGAATAAGACAAAAAGAATTTTTTGCACATTTTATTGAGAAGAAGAATAAAATTAAAAAAAGAAAAAACAATGAACAATAACCCTATAAATACCACATAATTATAAAAATAATAAAAACAAACAATAAAGTGGTAAATAAAATAAAGAAATATTAGTAAAATGGTTTCAAAATAAATATTAAACAAAAAACAAATAGCTAAAAAACAAAACAAAAATAAAGTAGTTTTCGATAAATTAACAAAAAAAATCAATAAGAAAAAACATAAAATTCAAACGACGGGATATTAAAGAAAACCAAAACAAGAATAAAAACAAATGAAATAGTTTACAACAACAACAAAAACAAAACCGAACAAACGGAAAAGCGATTATAAATATATTTCCTAACAAAACTATTACAATATTAACAACAACTAATAATGAATGAATAACAACAACAACAAAATCCAAAATAGATATTGAAAACATGAAAATAAATATGACACAGGGACGCAAAACAAAAACAAAATCAACAGCAAACCAATTTTTGTTTTACATTTTAATAATTTTTAAATTATATTTTTTCTTTCCTAAACTCATATATCACAAACTCTCATTATATTTATTAACCAAAATTAACAACATGAACAAAAATACTGCGGCTTTTATAAAACCATATCAGCTTAAAATACAAAAAAAACTATTTAAAAAACAAAACACTAAAAATATAGATTCACTAGATTAAAAAAATAGCAAATTAAAATACAAATCTTAACATTTATATTCTAATTAAATATCATTTCATAGACATTATTTTCAATAACATAAAATGAATTTAAATCTCTTAATACTAAAGAAAAAATTAAAAAATAAAAATGCGCTTGTAAATTAGACAATTTTTTATCACTTTGTTTTTAATTTCAATAAATTTTATTTTAATTCAAATTCGATTTTTTCAATGAGTATTGAAAATGACCTTTAAAGAGAAAAATTAAAAAAATCAATTTATATAGAATATACCTCGAAATCTGTAGTTCAATGTTCAAACCACGTCCTACTGTGGTCTCAATTGTTTGGAGGAAAACACCAAAAATACTTGTACATGATATAAATAGAAAAAATACCATAGATCGATATATGTAAGTACTATATAAATGAATATTGTCAATAAGTCCAAACTTGGCTCATCGGCCATATAAAAGGACCTATGATTTAGAGTGTTGCGGCAATTTTAAACAAAATTCTTCATCGTTACAGGTGTAAGTTGGTATTTAATTCCTAATTTATCAAGTCCATGAAAAAATATTTTTCAAAAAATCCACATCTGTTGAGCTCATGAAAAAATATTTTTTAAAAAATCCACATATGTTGAGGTCCTGAAAAAATATTTTTTAAAAAATACACATCTGTTTAGCTCAGTAAAAAATATTTTTAAAAATCCACGTCTGTTTAGCACATGAAAAAATATTTTTTTTTTTAAATATTTTCATCAGAAAATATTTTTTAAAAAATCCACGTCTGTTGAGTTCATCATAAAATATTTTTTAAAAAATCCACGTCAGCTGAGATCATGAAAAAAATATTTTATTCGTTTTTTTTAAATCGTTTTTGAGCTCTTGAAAAAATATTTTTTAAAATATTTTTACAATTGAGCTTATATAATCGTTTTTGAGCTCTTGAAAAAATATTTTTTAAAAAATTTACGTCTGTTGAGCCCATGAAAAAATATTTTTTAAAAAATTTACGTCCGTTGAGCCCATGAAAAAATATTTTTTAAAAAATTTACGTCTGTTGAGCCCATGAAAAAATATTTTTTAAAAAATCCACGTCTGTTGAGCTCATGAAAAAATATTTTTTAAAAAATCCACGTCTGTTGAGCTCATGAAAAAATATTTTTTAAAAAATCCACGACTGTTGAACTCATGAAAAAATATTTTTTAAAAAATCCACGTCTGTTGAGCTCATGAAAAAATATTTTTTAAAAAATCCACGTCTGTTGAGCTCATGAAAAGATATTTTTACATCAGCCCACGTTTTAGTATAGCCCCCATATAACGGTACCTTCCGATTTTCGGTGTTTTGAGGATTTTAGTTGCAATTTTTAACCGAATTACCTGTAATTTAACATTTGAAGTTACCATTGGTCATAAAACGTATCCACCAAAAATTGTTAACATAGATCCAGGTTTTGGTATAGCCTCCATATAACGGTTCCCTCCGATTTTCGCTAGTTTGTACCTGAAATGTGAATTACTTCCTGTAATTTAATATTTCAAGTTCCCAGTGGTCACCAAACATCTCCACCAAAAATTGTTAGCATAAATCCAGGTTTTGGTATAACCTCCATATAACGGTACACTCCGATTTTCGATATTTTGAACCTGAAATGTTAAATTACTACCTGTAATTTAAGATTTCAGGTTCCCAGTGGTCAACAAACATCTTCACCAAAAATTTTTAACATAGATCCAGGGTTTGGTATAGCCTCCATATAAGGGTACCTTATGATTTCCGCTGCCATGGATGGCGTATGATCTCCGAGGACAATATTCATACGATAGGCTTCTAAAGCCACAGCTACTGGATCAGTATAAATATTTCTCAAAACTAATTGAAAAGCGTGTTGATCTAGAGGTTCGCTTTTGTATCTCTGGACCTTCTTCTCTAGAAGAACCTTGTTCCTACTTTTTAGTTTGTCGTAGATAGCTGTGACATGCGAGAACGACGTGAATGGACTGTCGAATGTGACACCTATAATTTTGGGGGCAAGTTGTGGTCGGATTTCTGCTACCATCGACCACGACATACAACTCCCTTCCCACCTGCGCCGTTCATGTGGTGGACAGAGTAGTCTTCGCGTGGAAAAATTGGCAATATCGGTTAAATGGGAGTTCAGTCTTTCACAGATATCATCAGGGAAGATACCTGACACCAGGATCGTGCAATCATCCGCATACGTTACCATCTCGATGCCGTTTGGAGATGGCGGAATAGAGCAGAGGTAGAAGTTCCGGAGATATCACAATCCCTGTTTCCTTCTTCGAAGTTTAGAATTCTTGTTCATGAATTCCTGGTACGACGGGCGTCCAAAGTTTTTATCCAAAGTTTTTAGACTTGCCTGGAGGGTTGTCCGCTCAATGTCCCCAAACAGCGTGGAGGGCCTGACAGTATCAAAGGCTTTTGATAATACAAGCGCCACCGTTACTGTTCTATCACACACAGCTTATCCTGTTTGACTCCTCGTCAATTTATGTGGAGATGGCGTTCAGCGCTGTTGCCGTGCTGTGCTGCTTATGGAATCCATGCTGATGATCGGCAACTGGATAGCTATTTCTAACTCTGGGGAGGACTTATGCCTCAAGTTCCTTTGCTACGGGTGGCAAAAGCGAAATCGGCCTGTACGATTCAATTTTGCCGACATCCTTGCCTGGTGGAACTATCCTGCTCATTTTGCCCATTGAGAACTTTAGTGAGATACTCGACTCCCGGCTCATCCAATTGTTTTTGCATTACCATGGATATACCATCAGGGCCAAACGCTGTTGGATGGTTCCTGATGACATTCGCAACATCATCAATTGTAAACTGGGTGGTTCATCTTCGGCAGGAAGAGATGTGGTGCGACGTAGTACTCTTCTCTTTGCCCTGTTAAACCCGGGATGCTCGAAAACTGTCGGTTAAAATAACTTGTAACGTCGCCAAACGTGACTGAGGTTCTATCTTCCTTCTTTCTAAGATTCGAGAGTGACTTAACCGTTGCCCACAATTCACTTATACCGGCTCCATTGTTGCAATTCTTCACATGATTTAACCACTTGTTCCGCTTATGTTCGCCGACCAACCTGTTAACTTTCAGTGTCTGCTATCTGGGGTTGATTCGACGAAGCTCATCACGCTCATTTTCTAATCCCGTTGCCTCTGCTTGGAAGTTTAGTCTCACTTCGGGAATTCGACCTGCAGGTATATGGCGAGCGGCTGCAGCAGTGTTGATGTCTCGGAACGTCCTTTCCGCTATCCGAACATCAGAAAGATTGGGCATATCTCTGAAGCGGTGATTAGTGAACTCTCTGAAACTCGGACAATCAGTTTCCCATGATTGACGAATGTGCAGCGTACAGAGGTGTTGAAATCGAGCGGTCTGCTAAAGGAGACAATTATGGGGAGATGGTCAAGAGAAATGACGGGTTGCCAGGTAACGCCATTTGTCAGGTCAGGTTACACAATTCTGATTCCGGCAGAGGCGTCCTCATTGACTGTACTAAATGTAGAGCTATCAATCTGCTCAGCCAGCTCCATAACCCTCTGGTCAAGGACCGAATGCCACAACCCATGGTGCGCATTAAAGTCCCCCAAAACCGGATAGTTTTGAACTTACAAAAGCGGTCTAATACTAGGCTTGTAACCTGAAATACAGTTATTTACCGGTGGGATGCATACGTTCGGTAGTTCCACAGGATCTGGCTCAAGCGGGATAGATCTGCATTGAACAGACTGATGCAATAGGTAACCTAATTCCCCCTCCTCTCCTAGTAACCACCACAACGCCTTAAGCTGCAGTTGTTGTTGAGATTGATTTTCTGCACCGCCGCGACCTTGATCTTCTTCCGACTCATGAAATCAACTATTTCTCCGATCTTACCTCGGAGACCATTGCAATTAAATTGCAAAAAGGAACAATAATGGCTGGTATTAAATGCTGTTGCTGTTGGGGGGACTGCGGGGTAGATTCGTAGTCAGACGAAGACTCATGGGGGCTGTGTTCACGCAGCATGCAGAAACTTAGTCCCAAGTCCAGAGCAACCCAAACAAATACAAACATATGTACACAGAGGTGGCTGCCACTGGCCAAAACACGTATGTTGTGTGGTTCCAGGTCATGCCGGTACGAGCGAACCCGCTGCCATGGGATTGAAGTCAGCTTTTTAATAACACAATTCGTTCTCACTATGGGGGAGACATTAAAAATGTAGGCGTATGAGCATCGTTAACACTTATACATACGACACTTGCGCAATATTTTAAAGTGTGGCATAAATAAAAATACGCCACAATTTGGTGCAGTAAATGCAATTAAAACTTTCATTAAATTTCATTTCATTTTCAATACTCAAACTAAAAATTTAAACCAATATATACTTTATTCTATTCTTTGTATATACTTGTTTACAATGTGATTGTTTTTTTTTTACAAAATTAGGCAATAATATATATAACAATTCTAGACAAAACATGAAAATTAGATCCCATTAACACATCTATAAAATACTTATTATTTAAATTATTAATTTTTTACTAAAATTACTATTATCATCACATAGTTACATTCTCACACACATATTTTTAAATTCATATTTTACACCATTTCACACAAAATTTAGAAATACAAATACACAAAACAAAAATCCAATAAAAACTGTTTGAAAAAATTTTACATAAATAATAATAATAATGATTAAAAAAGAAGGCAAGGGATATTTGCAATTACATTTTTTATGTATAAGATTTACATAGCATTATACATACAGATATATACATAGAACAATAAGAAAACAAAATAAATTATACATATATACATATTGAGTAAACAGAAAAAATTAACTACTTAGAAGTTAAAGGCATACACACACACATAATACAAAATTACAAATAATTAATTAACAACAAAAAGAAGAGGCCATAATATTTTATAGAAAAAAAAAACTAAATATGAATTAACAAAATTATACTTAAGTATTATGATTATTAATAAATTTAGAAAATATTAAAAAAAATGTATTTAGTAAGTAATTAATGAGCATATGATTTCTATTACAAAGATTTGTTTTCCAGCAATATTGTTTGAAAAAATTAAATAATTTTGAAAAATTAATTGTGAATTTTTTAAATATTATTATTTTCTTTTCTTTTGAGGAAAATAGCAACAACCGTTAAAATATAAAAAATTGGCATTGCCTTAAAAAAGGAGAGTTCATAAGTTTCGAGTAGCGTCAGTACTTATACCCGACTATTTATTAAATTTTGGCATTATGTAAAGCCGTTGCAATGAGCGAGGAGAGGGAAGATTTCTATTATTTCGATAGAAGTCAATCAGTTACACCTATTAAAGGCGGAAAATTATTTTTAATTGAGTTTCAATATCCAACCCTTAAAGTTATAATCTAATAAAATCTATTTTCATTGGGGCGTATGATAAATTTCCATAATTATACACCTGTTGGAAAAATTATTAAATTTAAGGACTTTTAGAAGAAGTTAGTCAGATACATATTTCAGGATATTGTAGTCACATGTGAGGAGATGAAAGCGACAAGAAGATTTTAGATTTCGAACTTATTAGGGATGGAAAAACGAATAGAAGAATAATTTGTTACTGAGTTTCACATACCTACCTTTACCATCACAACCTAATAAAATCTGCTTCCATTATTGACGAGTGACTATTTTATAGAAATCGCCAGAAATTTATAGTACCGGAGCTACTAAGACTATTTTATACAATTCAAATGATTGAGGAGAGATTTCAGAATATTTAGTCACATTTCAGATAATAGATGAATGCTAGAGGCGAAAAAATATGCAGAAATTATATGTAACTAAGTTTCAATATTAATTGATTATAATGTAATAACATCTGCTTCGAACCCTGTGGCGTATGAATAGTGTCCGTACTAATACGTCTCATGTACTATTTATTATTTTTTATCCATTTTGTAGTACAGTAGAACCGCGATAATTCGTACCTCGATAATTCGTAATCTTCGATAATTCGTAACAAACTGCCGGTCCCTTGAAGCCATTTCCTTCGCATTTTAACCCAGCTATTTCGAAATCCTCGATAATTCGTAGAAAATGACCGGTCCCTTGGATTACGAATTATCGAAGTACTACTGTAATACCAGCAATTATTATCATTAGGTATATTACAACTATGAAATGTCCTTCATATGATTGTGAAGAGGGCATAATTTTACTTTTAGAGAGAAGTCAAAGAGATAACGTTAATATTTCAGGATATGATATCATATTCTATGATATGAAACCAATGGAGGATTCTTAGAATTTCACGACATTATTTATTGTTTCTTGTCATTAATGAACCTATACAATGTCATTGTTATATATTTATTCCTTTAAACTCCTATAAGGAGCATAGGGCCAGAATGTCATTGTTGGTAGATTGAAATATCATTTTGGTTTGTGTTTTTAATAGCTGTCCCAAGGCACTATATAATGTAGTTGTTGTAGCAGTGTTTATTATTGTATTTTGGCTCTGGGTCTATTTCTAATTCCAGGAATGTGGCTGATTCGATTGGATGTAACCACAGATCCACTGGAGTTAGATGAGTAGATTTGGCAGATCAATTGAAAAGGTGTAGGGTGTAGTGCGGGCTCTTGCCGCATGCTGGGCAGATGTTTTACACGGTGCGATCGATCTTTGCCCTATAGGAATCTAGGCGACTGCAACATCCCGAGCGTAGTTGAGCCAAAAATACTCTGGTTTATCGTGGCAGGTGACGCTCTTAAGCTGCGACAGATGGGGGATGTACTCCAAGGATTTTATTCACACTATAATTGCTTATGGGCTTAGCAACTGCATCCGTTTGAGTGCTTATTAAACCTGCTTTATATGCTTGTTGGTTCTCTCCTGTATCGTTCTTGATGTGATTCGGATGGCTATTACGGTAACACTTGAGCAAGTACTGCAACGAAAGTATCTCATTATGTTGTTGTACTGGAAGAACCTTTGCCTCCTCATGTAGATGGTTCACTGAAGACTTGGGGAGGCACCCTGTTCCTGTTCTCAGGGCGGTATTCTGATAAGTTTGAATCTTTCCCCATTGCATATTACAAAAACTCGCGGACCAAACTGTTACCGACAGTTACAACCTCTCGCGTTATACGTGGTCAACAAGGTTTCTTTATCTGCACTCCAAGTGCTGCTGGCTAGGGACTTGGGAACCTTGTTCCTACTTTTCAGTTTGTCGCAGATAGCTGTGGCATGAGCGGACGACGTGAACGTGCTGTCGAATGTGACTCCTAGAATTTTGAGGGAGTTTGTGGTCGGATTTCTGCTACCATTCAACTCTCTTCTCACCAGCGTGGTGAACTGAACCATGTGGTGAATAGAGTGGCCGTAGATTTAGTTGGGATATCTGCATATTCCTCGCGTGGAAATAGATGGTAAGATGGGTTAAATAGGAAATCAGTCTTTCACAGATGTCATCAGGAAAGATACCTGACGCCAGGATCGTGCAATCATCCGCATACGTTACGATCTCGATGCCGTCTGGAGGGGGCATAATACAGGAGATGTAGAGATTAAACAGTTCCGGGCATATCACCCCACCTTGGAGAACTCCCTGATTCACTCTACAGGGTTTGGATTTCTTCTTTCTGAATTCGACGTACGACTTGCGTCCACAAATATAATTGATTATCCAACGTTTCAAACTTGGCCGGAGAGTTGTCTGGTCAATGTCCTCAAACTGCTTGGAGTACCTGACAGCATCAAATTTTTTGATCAGTCAAGCGCCAGCATCACTGTTCTATTACACGGCTTATCCTGGTAAAATCCCCCACAAATACGTGTGGAGATGACGTTCAGCGCTGATGTCGTGCTGTGCTGCTTACGGAATCCATCCATGGAATCGGGAACTGGATAGCTATTTCTGACGCTGGGGAGGACTAAGGCCTCAATGGTCTTTGCTACGGGCGACAAAAGCGAAATCGGCCTGTACGATTCACTTTTGCTGGCATCTTCGCCTTACTTCAGTAGCGGCACTACCCTATCCATTTTCCACACTTCGGGAGGGTAGCTAGCGACAGGTTGATAACTTTAGTGAGATACTCCACTCCCGGCTCATCCAGCTTTTTCAGCATTACCATTTAGATTCCATCAGGGCCCAACGCTTTGGATTATTTAGCGTTCCTGATGGCATTCGAAACTAATCCATTGTAAACTGTGGTGGTTCATCCCCGGCAGGAAGAGATCTGATGTGACTTGGTACTCTTCTCTTTGCTCTGTCATTCTGGTTGAGTCCTCGAAAAATATGTGTGGAGATGCCGTGCTGTGCTGTTGTCATGCTGTGCTGCTATATATGTAGCTATTTCTGACGCTGGGAAGGACTAAGGCCTCAAGAGTCTTTGCTACAGGCGAAATCGGCCTTCACGATTCATTTTTGCTGGCACCCTTGCCAGGCTTCAGTAGTGGGACTACCCTGAGGGTGGCTAGCGACAGGTTGAGAACTTTAGTTAGATACTCCACTCCCGGCTCATCCAGCTTTTTCAGCATTAGCATGGAGGTTCCATCAGGGCCCAACGCTTTGGATGATTTAACGTTCCTAATGGCATTCGAAACTAATCCATTGTAAACTGTGGTGGCTCATCCTCGGCAGGAAGAGATCTGATGTGACTTGGTACTCTTCTCTTTGCCCTGTCATTCTGGTTGAGTTATTCTGGTTGAGTCCTCGAAAAATATGTGTGGAGATGCCGTGCAGCGCTGTTGTCGTGCTCTGCTGCTATATATGTAGCTATTTCTGACGCTGGGAAGGACTAAGGCCTCAAGAGTCTTTGCTACAGGCGAAAAAAGCGAAATCGGCCTGTACGATTCATTTTTGCTGGCACCCTTGCCTGACTTCAGTAGTGGAACTACCCTGAGTGTGGCTATCGACAGATTGAGAGCTTTAGTGAGATACTCCACTCCCGGCTCATCCAGTTTTTTCAGCATTACCATGGAGATTCCATCAGGGCCCAACGCTTTGGATGATTTAGCGTCCCTGATGGCATTCAAAACCAATCAATTGTAAACTCTGGTGGTTCATTCTAAGCAGGAAGAGATCTGGTGTGACTTGGTACTCTTCTCTTTGCCCTGTCACTCCCGGGGTGCTCAACGATTGAAATAACTTGCACACCTCTTCGGGTCAGTCAATGTAACCTCATCAAACGCCACTGAGGTCCTATATTCCCTTTTTCCAGGGTTCAAGAGTGTTTTAGCCGTTGCCCACAATTCATTTATACCGGCTCCAATGTTGCAAGTCTTCAGATGATTTAACCACTTGTTCCGCTTATGTTCGCCGACCAACCTGTTAATTTCCAGTGTCAGCTCCCTGACCCTGGGGTAGGTTCGACGAAGCTCATCACGCCCATTTGCTAATCCCATCGACTCTGGTCTCACTCGGGTATTCGAGCAGCAGGTATATGGCGAGCGGCTGCAGCAGTGTTAATGTCTCGGAACTTTCTTTCCGCTACCCAAACATAAGAAGGATTAGGTACATCTCTGAAGCGGTGGTTAGCGAACTCTCTGAAACTCGGCCAATCAGCTTTCCAATGCGTTCAGAGGTGACGAAATTTCTGACTCTGAAATGACAGGGGTTGATTCGACGAAGCTCATCACACTCATTTGCTATTCCCATCGACTCTGGCGGGAAGTTTGGTCTCACTTCGAGTATATGGCGAGCGGCCGCAACTGTGATGATCTCTCGGAACTTTCTTTCCGCTACCCAAACATCAGAAGGAATGGGTAGATCTCTGAAGCGGCGATTACTGAACTCTCTGAAACTCGGCCAATCAGCTTTCTAATGCGTTCAGAGGTGATGAAATCGGGCGGCGTGCTAAATGAGACAATTAAGGGGAGATTTCTGAAGCGGTGATTAGTGAACTCTGTGAAACTCGGCAAATCAGCTCCCCATGATTAACGAATATGCGGAGTTCAGAGCTGTTGAAATCGGGCGGTCTGCTAAACGAGACAATTATGGGGAGAAGGTCTGATCCAAGAGAAATTACGAGTTGCCAGGTAACGTTATTTTTCAGTGATGCTTATGTCTGGTGAACTGTGACACTCTCCTCTAATTTTGGTAGGGGCGTCCTCATGTAGAGGTATCAATCTGCTCAGCCCCTTTGGTCGTTTCCGAGAACCGAATGCCACAACTCATGAAGCACTTTAAAATCCCCCAAGACCAGACGGTTATGCCCTACCAATAGCAGTCTAATGCTAGGCTTGTGACCTGAAATGCAGCTAGTCCTCCGGATATTCCAGATGAAGATTAGCAGACAATGTTTTTTAATAGGATTGTGGTGGTCATCGAATTTAGTGGTCTAAAAAGATTTTGTATGTTTTTCATAGTAAAGACCTTCATTGTTATACCCTACACCACTATGTGGGGAGGGTATTATAAGTTGGTTTTGGCCAAAAAGTTTGTAACGCATCGAAATAATGGTCGTAGACCTATACTTATATATACCAAAATGAATGTCTCGACGAGCTGAGTCGATCTGGCTATGTGTGTCCGTCCGTCAGTCCGTCCGTCCGTCCGTCTGTCCGTCTGTCCATCTAAACCTTGTAATCACGCTACAGGTCGCAATTTTGATCGGATCGTCACGAAATTTTGGATGTTCATGGGGGTCCCGGAGGGGAAGAAGCCTATTGATTTTGGTGATGGTCGGATAATATTTAGGGGTCGTAATGGGCAAAAATGTTATTTGGAGAAAAAGACAACGTTTTTTTCCTAAGCGAATATCTCAGCTTCAATATGGGGTATACCAAAAGCAGAACCTGGCCATGAAAGTAGAAAATATCGCCTTTCTAATGATGTAAAGTAGGTCTTTTTATTTTTGCGATTTTAATAATAATGACGAATATCACAGCTTCGGCTGGGGATCTTCCAAAAACAAAGTCCGAATATGAAAGTAGAAAATCCCACCTTTACAGTGATTTTTGCGATTTTAATAATAATGACGAATATCACAGCTTTGGTTCGGGACCTTCCAAAAGCAAACTCTGACAATGAAAGTAAAAATCTCATCATTTCAATGACGTAAAGCAGGTTGGCGTAGGTATTCAAATAACGGAGATATCGCAATAGTCGGTAATACATCCCATTTTTCCACTTTTTTGGAAATCACGCTACAGGTCGCAATTTTAATTGGATCGTCACGAAATTTTGGGTGTTATTGGGGGTCCCACAGAGGAAAAAATCTTTTGATTTTTGATAATGGTCGGATATTATTCAGGGGTCGGAATGTGAAAAAAAATATTTGAAAAAAAGACCAAGGTTTTATTTCAAAGTTAATATCTCCCTTCTGTAGGAGGTAAATCGAAAGCAAAACCTGGCAAGGAAAGTAGAAAATATCACCTTTACAACGATGTGAAGTAGGTTGTCTTAGGTGGCCAAACAACAGAGATATAGCAATAGTCGGTAATGCATCCCTTTTTCCATTTTTGTGCAATCACACTACGAAATTTTGATCGGATCCTCACGAAATTTTGGGGGTTGATGGGGGTCTAACAGAGAAAGAAGCCTATTGATGGTTGGCATACATCCCACTTTTCCGTTTTTTATTTGGGTTGTACAGTCGATGCACTTAAATGCGTTTCAAAAAAATTTACCTGTGTTAATGAAGACATTCAGAGCAAAGGCGCTAAACTATCCCAGGTGACAGAGCAGATGGTAGGGTCTACATGAAAGGGATGAAAAGCCAAGGTGAGATCTTAACTTTGGACCGTTGCTTCGAGAGAGCTTTTCTTTCCACACACACAATTCATCACATTGACTAACAAAATAACAGCTCCCTAAAGTATGCAACAAAAAGTATGGGGCCGATAGCTTGTACATAACATTCTGTAGGACGGAAATTTTAAAACCCGAAACTGAGGTATTCTTTTAAATATATTTTTAGGCAATAAACAACTATTTTAAGTTTTGAGGTCTGTTGCTATTTTCCAAAAAAAAAAACCCTTTATTTTTTATATTAAACACTAATATGTTTTACAAAAAATACCGATATGTAATAAATCATCTCATAAATCTCACAGAGAATAAAACTCCTTCACCAGTGCAGCTCCTCATTAATGTTGTCATTAATATTTCCCGAAAATCAAACCATGAAAAACGGAATTTTGACAAACCATAAACATTTTTGTTGGTATTCATAAAAATAAAAGCAAAAAAGGCAACCATAATTTAAGTATTAAAACATAACAACAACAAAAATCCATATTATAATTTGTAATAAAATATTATCATAAACCTTAAACGATTATGCCACCCTCGGTCCCATATTTCAAGAAGAAGTCCTTAGGGAAAATAGCAGCTATAGCAGTAATAGAATAAAAACGTGAACAAAATAGAAGATATCACAAATATATACATAAATAGAAGAAGAAGATGCAAAACAAATTGAATAGAACCGTCAACAGGAAGCAGGATTTAAAAAGAAAGTAAAGAAAATCATAAAGTTTTTTATAAACCACAAACAAACCAAAAGAAAAAAGAATAAATTAAAAAAAACAGTTAAATTATGAACATTATTATTATTATAATTATTAACATTATCATTATTATTATTATTAATTATAACAAATAAATAAATTACAACAACTAGTTGAAAAGCATAATGAATGCATGTTTGTACAGGCACACCGTCTGCATTCAAAACGCAAACAAAAAATGGATGAAAGCAAACACCGAATAATAAAACAAGTATTAACAAAAAAATATAAATTATTAAAACAATAAATAAAACCATAACAACAAAAAATATATTTGGTCAAACTATTTTCTACTTGTATATAAAATTATATTGAAAAAAAAAAAATAAACATATAAAATATCAAGAGAATAAAAAATAAACCTCTCCCTCATCCAGCCCTCAAATAAAAATAATACCCCCCCCCCCCTCCTTAACATAGACAAACCCCAAAAATAGTAGTAACGATTAAAAATGAAAAAATACACAAAAAATTAAGAAAACCCCCAAAAGTATGCATTAAATTATGATTATTGATTATTATCATCATTATTATTATTATAAACAAAATTATTATTAAACATTATTAACATTTAATTAAAAAAATAAAAAAAATACCAACACATAAAAACTAAATTAAAAAAATAATTAATAATTAAAAAAGGAATAGTAATTTAATTATTATAAAAATTAAAACTGAAATCTACAAAACGATATTATTATTACTTACTTATTATCATCATTAACATTATTACAACATCAAAACACACTCTACATACATACATATAAATTAAATTAATTATTTTAAATTATTATAATCTAAACAGTATATCATTAAAATAATTCATTCAATTACAATATTTAAACAATAAACAAACATTAGAAAAAGAAATAATGTTAAGTAATTTAAACATAATGTCCTCTATAATTTGTTTTTAAAAATACATTTTTTTATTATAGAAAAAAAAACAAGAAACAAAATATTGCAATGGTTTCGAAATCAACGTTTGACGCCAATTCGAATTGAAGATTTTTTATTTTAATTTATAACCCTAAAATTATAATGTTAGAGCAAATGCTAATTATTATTATAAAATTGCATTATAGTTTCGAGGTAAATGTTGGGCGCCATTTATTTATTCTATTATTATTTTTATTTTTTTAATTTAAAATGATCAAAAAATATAATTATAAATTTTATTTTTTTCATAGTAAATGTTGGGCGCCATTTATTTATTTTATTAATATTTTTTTAATTTAAAATTATCAAAAACAATAATTATAAAATGTAATTTATTATTTTTTTTTTAATTAAACATTGGGCGCCACTTATTTATTTTATATTTTTCAATTGTTCATAATTAATTTCAATATTGCATAATTTGAGAGTAAACGTTGGGCGCCACATTTTCTAGACGCAATTTTTATTAATTTTGTAATTAATAACTATATTTAATATTGCATAATTTGGATGAAAAACGTTGGGCGCCATTTATTTTATTTTATGTTTTTTTTATTTTTTTTTTTTTTATTTAAAATTATCAAAAAATATAATTATAAATTTTAACTAAATATTTTTTTAACATTAACATTAATTATAATTTTTTATAATTATTTTTAATATAGCCTAATTTGGAAGTGAATGTTGGGCGCCACTTATTATGGAAGTAAAGTTTGAAGGCAATTTTTATTAATTTTGTAATTAATAAATTTTAATTAATTTTAATAACGTTGGGCGCAATTTATTCATTAATTTTTTTAATGGTAATGGTTTGCGCAATATTTAATTAACAAAAGGAATTAATTATAAATAGCACCATAAACGTGTGGTTTACGTTTCAGTATGAATCAACTTTAGACCTCCGAAATCAACTACCCCACTCCATCTCTGGGATCTTTGGCCTTCGGTCTTATGACCCTATTATTTTGTGGACCATATGCTATCGTCGTTCGCACAATATCGCTGATACTATCTTATAGGCAATAGGGAGTTGGCTTATGCCCCTATAATTGGAGCACATAGTATTATCCCCTGGACGCCACCGTGGTACAATTGTATGCCCACTAGCCTTGCAAGCCCGGCCTCAATTCCCCAGCCAAGCAACATCAAATTCTCAACGGTGGCAAAAATACCCCTCACTAATGTTGGAAACCTTTCCTGAGTTTTCAGCTATGTTCAGCTTCTATTCTCTCGCCGTTCGGACTCGGCGATAAAGAGTAGGTCCCAAATCATTGAGCTGATATGAATCGGTATGCACTCAGTCATATGACAAAAGTTCCGCTTGTACCCTTCTGGGATGTTTGTGGAACAATTATATGGTCTTATCTCCTTTCTTGTGGACGGGACAGAGAATACTCAGATTCTAATCGTCGAATACTCGCTCTTCCTGCCAGATGGTGCTAACTAGCTGATCCATACACATTATCAGCATGTTGCCTCCGGTTTTGAACAGCTCGGCTGGTAAGAAATCGACTCCTGCAGCTGTTTATCATATGTAGATTCCCAGATCATTGTCCATAAAACGTTTGCGGGGATCGTCAACTTTAGAAGGGTTTGTTTTTCCTTTTCTTAGTTAAAGGTAGTGAACTAACTTATAACTGGTATTAAAGGCAGCTCCTCAGCTGACAACATTGGGAGGTCAGTGTCCACATGAGATGGAAGAGGGACCACGAAAAGTCCTGGGCTTTGCCATGTTAAAACCGGTCAGGGTCGTTGCTTGGTATCTTTGCAGCCCTACGTGACCTGGTTTTTACAGACTATTGGGGACATTATTAGTTGTATAGGTTGGACATGTAGCGTCGTAATGTCATGTGGGAAAGGTCGTCATAAAATTGGGGAAGGGTTCTTTGTTTCAATACAAAGAACTAAGAGAACTGATGAGTCCAATTAGCGTTGGACAAAACTAGTCTTCTCTGCCATCCCCTAAAGTAATCAATTTTAACTACATCCCACTTTAAACTTCTTGTTTTTTTAATTTGAAAACAACAAATATGAGATTAAGCTTGACTTACCTACAAATAGTAAGTTAATTGTTTTTGTTTTTTATTTCAGATTTTTATTTATTTTTCCTTTTATAATTATGTTCTTTATATTGCAAATATTACCACGTTGGGCGCCACATGCTGATATTTCTGCAACTCGTACGAAACAAAAAAAATTGTGCAATTTTTAAATTTTATGAGGGAATATTATTTTTGATTATTCACACTAAAGGCAAATTTGAATAATAAATACATTTTTTATTTATTTATTTATTTTTTTCTTTTTTGTTCTAACCAATTATCCTGCCCCCATCATCACGATTCCCAAATAAACTAAAAAAACAAAATAAATATTCATTAGTTTTTTAAAAACTAAAAATTACAAAAAATAATAATTATAAAACTCATAAAAAATCCATTTAAAAAACAACACACACAGAGCAACAACTCTAACTTATTAATTATATATTATTATACAAAAAAACAGCAACATAACAAAATAATAATTTAACATATTATTATTATTACAAAATAATAACATAAAAAAATTCACCAAAATTAACAAAACTACAAACAAAAAAAAATAAATAAAAAACCAGAAAAAATATTAAAAATAATATTAATTTAAATAAAACAGAAAAATGCAGATTATATATTATATACTTTATAGAAATTTAAAAACAAAATGGAAAATAAATAAAAAAGAAAACAAATAATTAATTATGATAATATTAAAGAACAAGAAGAATATGAAGATGAAGACACAACAAACAAAAAATCTGAAAAACAAATGATGAATAAAGTTATAAAAAATAAACTTTTAAAAATATTACAAAAAAAAATATCGACAGTTTTTTTCAATTATGAAAGGCGATATTTAAGATCTAAAGGTAAGGTGTTTTTTTTTTTGGAAAATGTACTAACATTTTAGTACACTAATAGTACGTTTTGGGTGACGTAGGAGATGTAAGATATCCAGCAGCGGACCTGACCGGTTTTAACATGGGACTTATCTTGGTCCAAGTTTCATGTCAAGTGGACACTGAGCTCCCAGTGGTGTCACTTGTGAAGCTGCCTTTATTTAACACACTTCAACACACGTTAAGGGTAGTGAGCCGCGCGTTCACCCATAACAACGTTAAAAACTTTGGTTGGGGTTTGTGCTAGTATCCAACTCCTCCAAAAAGCAGCGTATTACAAACAAAAAAGAAAGAAAAGAAATGGAAAAGCAAACACCTCTAAAGTGGACATTTCTGACAAATCTCACATGTCTGGTATATATGACATATTTGACACATCTGACAAATCTGACATGACTGACATATCTGATATATCTGACATATCTAACAAATCTGACATATCTGACAAATCTGACATCTCCGACGAATTTGGCATATCTGACAAATCTGACATACCTGACATATTTTTATTTATTTTTACTTCCATAATTATGTTTTTATATTGCAAATATTACCACGTTTGGCACCACATGTTGATATTTCTGCACTCGTACTAAACAAAAAATTGTGCAATTTTTAAATTTTATGAGGGCATATTATTTTTTAATATTCACATTAAAGGCGAATTTGAATAATAATAATAATAATAATAATAATAATAATAATAATAATAATAATAATAATAATAATAATAGTAATAATAATAATATTAAATACATTTTTTATTTATTTATTTATTATTATTTTTTTGTTTTTTTTTTTTTTTTTTTTGTTCAAACCAATTATCCTTCCCCCATCATCACGATTCCCAAATAAACTGACATATCTGACAAATCTGACATTTATTTTATCTTTATTGAAATCTGACATATCTGACATATCTGATATATCTGACATATCTGACATATCTGACAAATCTGACATATCTGACATATCTGGCAAATCTGACATATCTGACATTTCTGACATATCTGACATATCTGACATTTCTGACATATCTGACATATCTGACATATCTCTCATATCTGACCTATCTGACATACCTGAAATATCTGGCATATCTGACAAATCTGAAACACATGACATATCTGACACATATCAGACATATCTGAAGTAATTGACATGTGTGACATATCTGACATTACTGACATGTCTGAAATTTCTGACATATCTGACAAATCTGACATATCTGACATATCTGACATATCTGACAAATCTGACATACCTTACATGTCTGACATTTCTGATATATCTCACATTTCTGACATATCTTACATATCCAAAAAGTCTGACATATTTGGCATATCTGACAGATCAGACAAATATGACATATCTAACATATATAACATATTTAACATATCTGACATATTTGACAAATCTGACATATATGACAAATATGACATATCTGACAAATCTTAAAAATCTGACATAACTGACATGTCTGATATATATGACATATCTGACATATTTGACATATCTGACATGTCTGGCATATCTGACAATTCTGACAAATCTGACATGTCTGACATATCATATCTGACAAATCTGACATATCTGACCTATCTGACAAACCTGACGTGTCTGACAAATCTGACATATCAGAAAAATTAAAGTTCTACTAAAACTTTTGTAAAAAATTAAACACGATTCAATACAATCTTTATTTTATTTCCACTACATCGTTACATTGACCCTAAAAATTCACAAAAAATACCTAACGTTTGCTTTTATGGGAAACATTCAGGGGAGGATTTTTTCGTATTTTTTATCTGAGGAGTAAAATGAGGCACGATGCTCTTGAATCAAATTTAAATGGAAGGTGCTTACACCTGGGAAGTTTTTGCGGATTCTGAAACTACAATGTTCATAGATGAGAAAAATAAAAAAACAAAAAAAAACGCCGGAGCGCTTTTTAAATAAATCGCGATTCAAGTTGACATTTTTAGGGGTTGTTAAGGTTTTTGCGATTTTGCTTGGAAACAACAAGCCCTATCAAAATGGGAATAAGAAAAATGTTGTAGCTATCAAAATTCTCTACAAGATTGATCTTAATGACATTTTCGTAGGTGTTACAACTTTTGAGATATGGAAGTTGAAATTAGGACAATTAAAATTCAATTCTGTATCGTCTCCTTATAAAACAATGTTATGACTGCAATTTCTTAAACTTATATATCTAAAAAAGTGGTACAACCTAGAAAAAATTACATAAGCTAGTCTTGTAGAGAATTTTCACAGCTTTAAGATTTTTTCAGGTCCCCTGCCGGTAAGACTTGCCGTATTCAAGCAAAATCGCGAAACCCTAACAAAAAACATAAAAATGTAATTTGAGCTTCCTTATCTCAAAAATGGTACAGCCTGAGAACAAATCATAAACGACAATCCTGTAGAGAATTTTTATAGCTACAATATTTTCTTTAGCTCCATTTCGATTGGACTTGCGGTTTCCAAGCAAAATCGTGAAAACCTAAAAAACACCTAAAAATGTGAATTTTGACCGCGATTTATTTAAAAATCCCTACAGCGATTTTTTCTTGTTTTTGGATTTTTCTCATCTGTGAACATTGCTGTTTCAGAATTCACAAAAACTTCCCCTGTGTACGCGGTTTTCATTAAAAGTTAGTTAAGTCGCACCCTTCATGACATTGTTTTATAAGGGGGCGATACTGTCACTGCATTGTCCCAATTTGAACTTCAATATCTCAAAAATGGTAAAACCTACCGTAAATACCGTAAAGGTCAGTCTTGTAGAGAATTATCATCAGCTACAACATATTCTTCAGTCTCATTTTGATAGGACTTGCGGTTTCTAAGCAAAATCGTGAGAACCTAAACAACCCCTAAAAATGTCAACTTGAATCGCGATTTATTTAAAAAGCGCTCCGGCGATTTTTTTCTTTTTTGTTTAGATTTTTCTCATCTATAAACATTGTAGTTTCAGAATCCGCAAAAACTTCCCAGGTGTAAGCACCTTCCATTTAAATTTGATTCAAGAGCACCGTGGAGGCTCTGATTTAAAAGCTTGTTTAGACTTTTTAAAGGGTTTTGCTTTAGGTGGTTTTTGTTCTGGCTATATTATATTTGAAAACAGTTATGACATGCTTTTTGGTTGTTGAATTAGATAGTTTCGACTATGTACATTTCTTTATCTAACCTATAGCCTGTTTATATTTTAGCTTTTTGCTGGGTTAACCTTCTTTATGAGGATTTATTTGATGTATACCAAATTGAAATCGAATGGGTTTGTTAAATCTGGTTAAATCTGGTTATATATGAAAGTATGTACTAAATATTCTAAAATATACAAAGCTTTTGTTAAAGTTACATTGTTGTGTTGGACAGTAAAAACAATATTTATAGCTTATGCATCAAAAAATGGAATTATATAACATTCGTTAAAATTGCACACAAACTTTGATTCTTGACTTGGATAAATACAATTTTTGAGATAAATTGTGGGGACGTTGCTATATAAAACGGCCATGCTACAATAAAATTAAATAAAAAAATTTAAAAAATTTAATTACAATTTTTTATTTATAGATGCACTAAAAACTAGAAAGTAATTTTTTTCTAAAACGCTGTAACATACTTTTTTATAATACCCAACACCACTTTGTGGGGAGGGTATTATAAGTTGGTTTTGGCCAAAAAGTTTGTAACGCATCGAAATAATGGTCGTAGACCTATACTTATATATATCAAAATGAATGTCTCAACGAGCTGAGTCGATCTGTCTATCTAAACCTTGTAATCACTCTACAGGTCCAATTTTGATCGGATCGTCACCAAATTTTTGGTGTTGGTGATGATCGGATAAAATTAAGGGTTCGGAATGGACAAAAAACTTATTTGGAGAAAAAGTCAACGTTTTTTTCCAAAGCAAATATCTCAGTTTCCATAAGGGGTATACTAAAAGCAAAACCTGCTAATGAAAGTAGAAAATATCACCTTTCTAACGATGTCGCCAATTCAACCCAACTTTTCATTTTTGCGATTTTAACTGCAATGACGAATATCACAGCTTTGGTTGGGAACCTTCCAAAAGAAAAGCCAGTCTATGAACGTACAAAATCAAATCTTTACAATGATGCAAAGTAGGTTTGCGTAGGCGGTCAAGCAACGGAGATATCGCTATATTCTGTAATACATCCAATTTTTCCATTTTTATTGTAATCACGCTACTGGTCGCAATTTAAATCGGATCGTCACCAATTTTTGGTTGTTGATGGGGATCCCGGAGGAAAAGAAGCCTATCGCTTTTAGTGATGGTCGGATAATATTCAGGGGTCGGAATGGGCAAAGAACTTATTTTGGAAAAACGTCAACGTTTTATTCGTTCGGTAAGGTGTATATGACATCTGACTTCAGTAAATCACTCAAATGGCAAAAGCACATCATACGCCCCCTGTTGTAAAACTTTTTTTCGAACAAAACAGATGAGAACATACCCGCACACAGTGCGAAATATGAGAAATATAGCGGAACTTAACTAATAACTTATTATGTAAAGGACGTGGTTTACCAAAATTTTGCACAAATATTTCTTATATTAGTGAGTAGTATGGGGCTTAATATGAGCCACATGGACCCGCGGTTTCCTATAGCGCTCATGTAAAAGTTGCGACCGTTTATACATTTGAGATTAATTTTTCAATAGATTTTTCTGCAAATTGGTATATTGAGCTTTCAGGGGATAGATGGCATCCGTTGATATGACATATTTAAAAGATTTCAGACACATCTTCTTACCTATTTGCTTGTATTTTGACATTTTACGTTCTTCGTAGATAGGAACCATCTTTGTGAAATATTAGCAACTTAGCCTCATGTTTTGCTGTAGTCGTTGATTGAATTGTTACACTGCAAGACAGTTTTTGATTGTTGAGAAGGACCCGATGTTTCGCGAATTGTATTTAGCATTCATAGAATTGATTCCAATGCTGAAGAAAGATCGGATGCTTCACGAATTGTATGTATTTACCATTCCTGGAATTCGTTCAATGCTGAAAATCGGTTCTTTCACGACCTCATTTGAACCAATGCAAAGATCTCTAGTAATTTAATTATTTTTGCAATGTGTTGTTGATAACTGACATTTTTCTTGTAAGAAATATTAATTTAATTTCAAATTTATTTATTATTTATACAAAAATGAAGAATTTAATGATTGCAAAATTATTTCTTCATAAAATGACAAGTTGCGACATTATTTTCAATGTACCAACTTGTGATCCCTTGTTCACTTTTCACTTTTTTAGCTCCTCCCTTCTCAATTATAATAGCTCGAGAAGTGAAAGGTGATCTGAAGCTCATTTGTGAGCAGCTCCCTGCGTGAACATTCATAATCGCTATGTATATTTTTTCAATCTTCAACATAGGAGAGGTTCTAAAACAGAAGAAAATAAGTACAAAGCAAATAAACTGGCAAAAAAACGGGTCATAGTGTCCCAAATTGACGAAATTTTGAATAGGGTTCAAGGTCAATCTTCGACATAGCAGAGGTTCTAAAACAGAAGAAAATAAGTACAAAGCAAATAAACTGTCAAAAAACGGGCCATAGTGTTCCAAGTTGACGAAATTTTGAATAGGTTCCAAGGTGTTATTAAGTCTTGGCATATAATATACTTCTCGTGGTGCTATGGAGGAATCTATAGACAATCTTTTGTGTGGAAAATGACTGAGACATCTTTTGTAGGTATCAACAAATAGGCGTTTGCTTCTAGGGATCTTCAAGCAAGTACTTCTAAACTGTATCGAACGGAGTGCAGTCCACAGTGTGGACTGCATCAAAAAATGTAGTGAAATCATAACTCAGAATTGCACTACTTCCAAATTTTTTTTGCTGTGATAACGTTTAAACTTAATCTATTTAAAGGCTTTGCTTTAAAATGAAACATACATATTTATTAATTAACATTTAGACTAAGCGGTATAAAACACATACAAATTTTCACTTTATCCCAGGATTTTTGTACATTAATAGTGTAAATATGTATGTATATGGTAGTTTCATTAGCGCACGGCATCATCTGAAATTAGAAAAATAATATTAATATTTAGTAATAATAATACTAATTAAATACATTAAAAAATATGAATATTTATTGCTGGTCCTTGAGAAATATTCGTTAAAAAATTCCCGATTATTGAAATTTATTTTTAAAAAAAAAGCTACGAAAATTAAAAAGTACGTTTAAAAAACCCACGATAATTAAAAAAAAAAAAAACATTTAAAACAAACTCCACGATTCAGGAAAAATATTTATTTACATCCTAGTTTATCGAAAAATTAATTTCTAAAAAATCCACGATTATTGCACACAAATTAAAAAAGCTGGATTATTGAAAAAATATCATTTACTAAATCCACTATTTTTGAAAAAAAAAATAAAAAATCCACGAATATTGAAAAAATAGTTTTTACAAAATCCACTATTTTTGAAAAAAAAAATAAAAAATCCAAATATTTTTAAAAAATCCACAATTATTAAAAAAATATATATTAAATTTAAAATTATTAAAATTATATTTTTTTAATACTGGATTATTGAAAAAATCAGTTTTAAAAAATCCACGATTATTGAAAAAATCTTTTTTTTTTTTAAAAAATTCGCGATTATGGAAAATTTTGTTTTGGAAAAAAAACCGTGAAACGTAGCATAATGGTTAGATGCGTGGGATTTCGACTCCTAATTTTTCAATGTGTCTCTTTGGTAATACACGTCAACACGAAAGAGAATTAATTAATAAAATCCACGATTTCTAAATTTTTTAAAACTCCACGATTATTGAAAACAAAAAGATTCACGATTACTAAAAAAATATTTTTTTTAAAAAATGCACGATTATTGAAGAATCTTTTTTAAAAAATCAACGATTATTGAAAAAATAATTTTTAAACAATCCACGATTATTGAAAGATCATTTTTTAAAAGATCCACGATTATTGAAAAAATATTTTTTGAAAAAATCGACGATTATTGAAAAAATATTTTTTGAAAAAAATCTACGATTATTGAAAAAATATTTTTTGAAAAAATCGACGATTATTGAAAAAATATTTTTTAAATCCACAATTATTGAAAAATATTTTTTAAAAAATCCACGATTTGAAAAATCAAATATTATTGAAAAATATTTTTTAAAAAATCCAAGATTTGAAAAATCCAATAATATTGAAAAATATTTTATAAAAAATCCACGATTTGAAAAATCAAATATTATTGAAAAATATTTTTTAAAAAATCCAAGATTTGAAAAATCCAATAATATTGAAAAATATTTTTTAAAAAATCCACGATTATAGAAAAAATCGAAAAAAATATTTTTAAAAAGATCAACGATTGTTAAAAAAATATATTTTAAAAAATCCACGGTTATTGAAAAAATATATTTATTGAGAAAGATTAGTTAAAATATATTTTTAAAAAGATTCACGATTATTGAAAAACTATTTCTGAAAAGATTCACGATTATTGAAAAAATCTTTTTAAATAATACACGATTATTGAAAAATTGATTAGGTAAAAAAGTACTAACATTAGGCAATTTTTATATATTTTTCAAATATATATTCACCAAAATTAAATGAAAGAGTTTTCGAGCTTGAGGTCTTTTTTTTTTTTATTTTCCAAATACTTCGAAATTCTTTGAATTCCATCTTCAGGGAGTTTTATTGCATGTGTAAATAATATGTTTGCTCAGATACTCATAATGAAATTTGATTTGGAGCATTTCTTCTTTTAACAATATCCTCAAAAAGTGAAGGATTTTGGGAGATTTTGACTCAATACGGAATCATGCAAAATTAACAGTACAAAATTTCAACAAATACTTTCACCCTATAATATATAAATTTGTAATGTATTTTTCTTAAAAACTATTGTTCATAGATATATGGTTTATTCTGAAACTCATAGCGAAATTTTGTGCAGAATTTTTGTTCTTTTGACACTTTTCATCTAGAGCTAAGTTGCATGTTACTTTCATATAACGACTCGAAAAAAGAAGGGGAAAATGTCATAAAACAAGTAAAAAAGTGTCAGTCGGATTTGCCGACAGATATATACCCTCAGCCAATGTGAAGTAAAACTCTCACATACGGACATAGCGAATGTATTTAAGGTCTCTTCAGAATTTTGTGGCCCATTTTGGACATTTGAACTTGCCGACCAAAATGGATTAGGAATTAACTGCACTAAGACACAAATGTTGATACTTTGTAGGGGAGGTACCCTTAGGGAGGACCGATATGGGCTATTTTAGAAGTTAAACTAAATTTTGACAAAATATTAGGAGATCCAAAGTTTGGACCAAATTGGTTTCCCCATTCAAGTGATATCGTCCTAGCATTTTAGTGAATTTATTTTAAATATTGGGGAAAAGTACCAGAAGTTGTGGACCGGTATTGCCCCATGAAACTAAGTTTGGATATAATATGACGAAGACCAAATGTTGGACCAAATCGGTTGAACCGTTCGAGAGTTATCGTGCTCTCCGACCGCCACATATGGTGACATAGGGATTTTTTGAACCTTTCGGGCTGTTTTCCTAAGAAATATGGACTTGCCCCTGAAAAAACTTTTACAGTAGCAATGGTGGTAGCGAATGCAAATCGCTTCAACAAAAATCAAAGTGATTCGAGAGCAGGCCTTAAAGTGAACTTATCCGAAATTGTGTGTGAGAGGTACCAGAAGGAGTAGACAAATATAGTCCATATTCGAACATGATCTGTATCTGATAGATATATTAGGATGTGTAAAGTATGGATTACATCGGTCACTTCCTTCAAGATTCATCGTGCGCTCAATTTTTCCGAACATTTTTGAATTTTTGTGGGGGAGGTACCCGAAGGAGTGGACCGATATGGCTTATTTTCGAATTTAAACTATGTTTGGACAAAATATTACGAAGGCCAAATTTTGGACCGAATCGGCAGATCCGTTCTAGAGTTATCTTGCGCTCCATCCACTACACACGGGCTTTTTGCATCTTTCAGGCTATTTTCTCAGGAAGTATGGACTTGCCCCTGATGGAACTTGTACCGTCGTATTGAAAACAATGAATACAAGTTGTTGCAACAAAAACCAAAGCGATTCGAGAGCAGGTCCTAATCTGAACTTATCCGAAATTTTGTGTGGGAGGTACCCGAAGAAGTGGACCAATTGAGTCCATTTTAGAACCTCATCTAAGCTTAGTAGAAATTTCACGATGTGCAAAGTATGGATCAAATCGGTTACTTCCTACAAGAGTTATCGTGCGCACAAATTTTCCAAACATTTATGAACTTTTGTGGGGGATGTACCGGAAGGATTGGACGGGTATATCCCATCTTCGAACTTAAACTAAGTTTGGACAAAATATTACGAAAGCCAAATTTTGGATCGAATCGGTTGACCCGTTCGAGAGTTATCGTGCGCTCCAGCCAGCCAGACAGACAGACAGACGGACGGACATTGCTCAATCGACTCCAAATTGTCTGAAACACATTTCGTCCAAACATACTTGGGGTCTAAAACCATTATTTCGATGAGGCACATTTTGCCCGTATGAAAGTGTATATACCCTCGTTAGCATAAATGCTGAGGGTATAAAAATGGGAAATATTTTCGTGTTTTTCGTTAAAATTGATACGGATGTTTTTATGATATATAATGTAAATAGAGATTTTATTTCTTTGGTGACCTATAGTGAAATTGACAGAGAATATTGGCGATTATATAAGATTTACAGATTTGTTGTATTCAGAGACCTACAGTAACATTTTATGGGGATAATGTTTTTAATAAAAAAATCAGCACATCCTCCTAAGTAAAGTTGCTAAAGACAAAATGCAAGGATTAACAGATATCATAACTCGAATATTAAAAAAAAAACTAAAAATGGGCGGAGCTTGCCCACCTGTATGTAGGTTACTTCCCGATCTAAACATTAAAAACGGCGATACACGTGCCTCATATTTTTAGCTCTATTTTCATAATCTGCTCAGTTTTCCTTGTCATTTTTTTTGTCGCACAGTGTTATTAAAATAATATATTTTTTAAAAAGCCACGATTGTTGAAAAAATGCTTTAAAAAATCCACGATTGTTAAAGAACATTTTTTTTAAATCCACGATTGTTAAAGAACATTTTTTTAAATCACGATTATTAAAAAAAAATTTTATTAAAATTCAAAGATTATTAAAAAATATATATTTTTTTTAAATCCACAATTATTAAAAATATTTTTTAAAAATTCACGATTACTATTTTGTTTTTCAAAATAGTCAGGCTTAATACCATAGTCGTTGTTTTAATATTTTATTAAAACAACTTTAATTTATTAGTGGGAAAAAAAATTGGCGATGTTTACCTAGGGGTAAGGCAGGGAATACTATAGTTTCAGATCTCGCCACAGATCTTCATCAGTTCCCTTATTTCTTGTTTTTCAACAAGAAACTTTTTATACCCAAGTGTCAATTGCTAGCTCAAATAGATACGTGCGCAAAGAAACACTCTGATCGAGAATTTCTTTGGCACTACCTAAAGTCTAGCAACTTCACTTGCAAACAAAACCAAATTTTTCCCACTGCTATGCGTTCGTTCGTATTTGGTTTTGTTTTCAAGTGAAGTTGCTAGAGTTTAGGTAGTGCCAAAGAAATTCTCGATCAGAGTGTTTCTTTGCACACGTATCTATTTGAGCTAGCTTGTTGAAAAACAAGAAATAAGGGAACTGATGAAGATCTGTGGCGAGATCTGAAACTATAGTATTCCCTGTCTTACCCCTTGGTAAACATCGCCAATTGTTTTTCCCACTAATAAATTAAAGTTGTTTTAATAAAATATTAAAACAACGACTATGGGATTAAGCCTGACTATTTTGAAAAACAAAATAGAAGTCGTCATCCCAAACAAAAAACGCCAACCCTCCTAATCCACGATTATTAAAAAATATTTTTTAAAAATCCACGATTATTAAAAAATATTTTTTAAAAATCCACGATTATTAAATTTTTTTTTTAAAATCCACGATTATTGAAATAATATTTTTTGAATCCATAATTATGGAAGAAAATGTTTTTTTTTAAATCTGCAATTATTGAAGAAAATATGAAAAAAAGTGAAAGAATTAAAAAAAAAATCGCAATTATTGCAATAATGCTTTTTAAAAAATCAAGAATTATTTTAAAAATATTTTTATGAAAACTACGGTTATTGGAACTAGATTGTTTAAAAATCCACGATTATTGAAATAATATTAAAAAAATAAAAAATTATTGAAAAAATATTTTTATTAAAACCACGGTTAAAAAAATATGTTTTAAAAAATTCACGATTATTGAAAAATATTTAAAAAATAAAAAATTATTGACACAAATAATTTTTGTGTTTTGCAAGCACTTTCGTCGGGGTTGTGTGAGGTTGCCAAAGAAAAACTTCTCATTGATGTTTTTTCTTGCTTCATCTTTATACTTCGAGCTGACAATTTATGTTTGGGTATAAAAATTTTTTGTTGAAGAAGTTATTGAAAAATAACTTCCACAAACAAAAAATAAGGGAACTGATGAGATCCTGTGGCGAGGATCAAAACTAGTCTGCCTTGCCTTACCCCTTGGCAAACAATGCCAATCCTTTTCCACTAATAAATTAGTTGTTTTAAATATTAAAACAACAAAAATGGGATTAAGCCAGATTATTTTGAAAAAATCAAAATTGAAAAAAATATTTTTTTAAAAATCCAAAATTATAGAAAAATATTTTTTATAAAAACCGCGGCTAAAAAATATATATTTTTTTAAATTCAAGATTAATGAAAAAATATTTCTTAAAAAATTCACGATTATTAAAAAAATAATTTTTTTTAATTCCACGATAATTGAAAAATATTTTTTTAAAATCCACAATTGAGCCGCTCAGTGCACACTTCGACTAACTCCACTTTTTAAAAAATTTGAGATTTTAGTGTCAAAGCCTTTGATATAGCCATATCTATTTATGATTATAATATCATTTCTAAATAATAAAGATGAGCACCTTTAAATAACAAGTTTTTTTTGACCACTGAATAATATGCAATTTTTTTCAGTGCACACTTCGATTAACTCCACATTCAAATGTAGCTCTGCTCGCAACGTGTACATTCAATGCTCTTTCGGCTTTTGTTGAAACCATAGATGGCTTTAGGAAATTATGACGTATATGAAATATATTTTTGACGTATATTACATACGTCGGAATCGTCGTAAACCTAGCCATGAAGAATGCCGCTAACATAAAGCTAACATGAATTAATTACAAATATTGTTTTATAACCGAACTGCCAACATTAATTTGTATGTAAAACCTGAATATATGTTTATAAAACTAAGTTTTTCATTAATAAAAAAATAAAAAAAAAATTCAAGACGTAACTTTATTACTTTTTTCAGTGCACACTTCGATTAACTCCACCATTACTGACTATTTTTTTTATTTTATTTTATATACCGTTAGATGAAAGCTATTCCTGCTATTATGCATTCTACATTATATATTTGAATCCATATTATCAGGGGAATTTTAAAAAACAATATACACTTCATCATTGATTTTCTCAACTTTTTGTTTTATGGAGTTAGTCGAAGTGTGCTCTGAACGCCTCAATTATTGAAAATATATGTTTTTTTAAATCCGCGATTATTGAAAAAAATATATTTAAAAAAAAATCCCTTTTATTGCTTTGCTGGTTCCTGAGAAATATTCCTAAAAAATCCAAGATAATTGCTTCATTGGTCCTTTCTTTAAAAATCACAATTGTTTATTGTCCTGATCGACTTTGAATGTACGCTACTAGTCCTTATTTTTATGTGTGTATCTTACTTATTATATTACTTACATTCATCCTTTTCCAATTTACGACAATTCTCCACTGTGTGACCGTGAAATTTACAATATGAACAGAGTTTCTTTTTCTCCTTGGGATCTTCGCGCATATTGTATTCCACTATGCGACCTCTTTCCAGTAATTCATCGAATGTTTTGAAATCATTTCGTGCAATAAATTTACGATATTTTAAATGCAATAGACCATACAGCAAATCCAATTCAGTCTCTTCATTATGTCGTCCATGGGGCAATTGAGCTAGAATGGCACGCTTTTTATCTAAAAATCGATCAATAGTTATAATGTCATCTTGTTTGTCTTCAAAAAATTCCAAATAAATTTGATAGGCAGGTCGGGAGGGAGCAAAATGTTCTCGCAGCGATTCTATTGCCTGATTCCATGATTTCAAATGATGACGTACTCCCTGCCACCAGATACTGGCATCTTGATAAAATAACAAAGGCAATCCTGCCAAGGCTTCTTCATCACTTATCCTCTGGACATCTTTATAGGTTTTAGTGGAGAATATAAATTCTTCAAGAATTTCTCGATCTCGTTCGCCACCATAACGATAGGGACAATCTAGCATAGAGCAGCTGGCGCTGTTTGATTTGTTCGCAAGTTCGGCCACAGCACTGCTTATTTCACTGGCTGTTGATATTCGCAGTGATTTGATGAGTTGTTCCAATTGTTCTGTCGTCATTTGCACCATTTGAGACATTGTTGTTGCTGTTGTTTTTGCTGCTGCTGTTATCTATAGTAAAAAGTAAACATTTACATTGGGCTTTGTTAACAAAACCATACATATTTATCGAACTTACCTCCAATATTTGGCGATTTTTTTTAATTTGCTTTGCTGTCAATCGGACATGGCCAATGGTTTGTTTTGCACTATTCGGTTCATACAATTTACTCGTCATATATACATTTCTCTCTTTACAGAAACTAAAACTACGTACTCTTCTATTGTACTTTGCGAATATTCACAGCTACATACATATCGTCTGCTACGCACGAAAAGGTTGTAAGTCCAATATTTTGGAAATCGCGTTTTTGTTACAGAATGATAGTACAAGTCAAAACACGTCGTTTGATGCAAAAAAATGTAGAATGTCGCGTTTTTCTATAGATTTTGCCCTTGTTGGAAAAGGCCGTAAGTCCACAAAACGTACAAATTTGAGTACGGAAAAGTCGTAAGTCCACAGGAAAATATATATTTAAAAAAATACTACAGCTAATGTAGTTCAGATATAATGTTTAATGTTGTTGGGGTACAATGCAAAGAACTAGAACTACACCTTTGGATGATAATCGGATGATATTTGGCGGAGCCAGTAGACCAAACTTTTGAACAAAAATGTGATAATTTCTATATTGCAACGAACATTTACATTTGAAATCTATTTTCCTCTATAAGCGAACTGATTATGAAAGATGGACTTCTGGGCTTTTCATTGTTACTAAGCAGAGCTCCGAAATACTAGCTCGAATTCTACTCGCGAGTGAAATTCAAGCGAGTTCGAGCGGGAGTACTCTCGCGAGTAAAAAAATAAATCGAGTATACTCTATTTTCACTCGTCACTCGCGAAGCATATTTCAGACTTGCTCGTTTTTACTCGCGAGTGAAAAGGCGGCCAAATTGAGGAGGGCAAGTTAAGGGTGGAATTACTCCCCCCCCCCCCCCAACTCAACTACCCCGCTCGCAACTTCCCAGCCCTCAACTTCCCCACCCCCAACTTCACCCTCAATTGCTCCCCCACCCCCCTCAACATGACCCCCTTAACTTCCCCAACCTCAACATGCCTCTTTTTCACTCGATTTTACTTTTCGAGTAAACTCTTACTCTATTTTGAGCATTTTCACTCCCACTCTTATTTTTAAATCACGAGTATTCGCGACTGCTCCGAAATAAAACAAAAGAATTGAGAGTATACTTCTATAAAAACTCGTATTCTTCGAGTACTTTCACTCCCAGATACTTTTCACTCGCGAGTAAAAACGAGCAAATCGGAGCTCTGATACTAATTGAGATGATGATTGTGTCCAAATCAGGGTTTCGGAGTCGAGGTATTTTTGGCTCGACTCCGACTCCGACTCCAGACGAGTTTTTTTCACGACTCCGACTCCGACTCAGACTCCGGGTCGACTCCGAGTGTGAATTCCTGAATTCCTATACCAATAAAAATGAATAAAATGTTCACAAATTATTATCATTTTCCGATATATTGGCCTATATAGGCTAATGCGTTAGTTTTTCGTTACATATTCATTTGAAAGGGCATTCATTGGAATGCACTCGAATATTACATTGAAAAATAGCAAAGTTAGAAAGGTTTTGTCGGTTTTCCTTTTTTTGCAAGAGTATATTCTGGACGGAATTCTTTCGCGTGAGAAAATCTTTAAACTTTTAAAATATCTGAAAATGGAGGGGCAATACAAATCATAAGGACTACATGCAATAAAAATTATAAACAATTCATGACCGAGTTTCAGAATGGATGTAAGCCAACATTTTAGTGTGCTTAGCCTTAAAAGGAGACCCCATTATAAAGCTCAATAAAAGCCATTTTTCATGATTTTTTTCGAGAAAACTACGTAACTTTTTGGCAGATTTTTTTCTTCATCTAAATCTATTGTTCCGATCGACTTTAAAATTTGAAATTTATAAGTAGGGATTACCCCTTAAACTAAAATTCTGCTCTTGCATTTTTAGCGTTGGTGTGGAGTGGATATTTTATTGAAATATTTGTGTACACCATCCAGCACGAAGGCAGATGGATGTTTTCTGGAACTGAAAAATTCGCACACGGTGAGATTTCGTGCATGAAAATATTCTACAAAAATGTTGCTAGGAAAATTATATGTAGGACGAGAAATCGATATTGTCATGTTTTCATTGTCCTTTATCACTTTTACCCGATCCTTTCTTATGAAAACTTTATGATTATGTATTTAATTGAATTTCGTTCATGCTGGCGGGCGGATCCGGTTATTTGAATGTCTGCATCTAAAGCCTTCATTGAGAATATAATGAATCCTAGAAGAAAGATTCGCCGTTTGTCAGACTTCTGAGTTATGGCAGGATGAATCTGTCGTTGACCAACAACGAATTTATGATGCTCTAATTCAGAGGCGTAACCATCCGAATTTCATATATAGTTAATAGATTTTGCGAAATTTACCGATATACACAAACATTCGGTTTTTTGAGAAAGTAACGAGTAAAACTGATAAAGGGCTTTGAAAACGTGACAATATCGATTTCTTGGATAAGGGAAACCTAAATATAATTTTCGGTGGAACGTTTTTGTAGAAAATTTCATTTTGTTTTACTTTTTGGGTTCATGAACAAGAAGGACGTGGAAGGAACTGAGCTAGAAGGACAGCATATTCGAGAGAAAGGTTCCTCATTCTATTTTAACTGAAAACATGTCATCTAAACATTATGAAATGATATCTCAATGATTGATGGGGGTCGATCAAAAAATGCATTGTCATAACTCAGAAATTCCAGCTATGAGATCATTTGGGGCTCTCAATTCGGGCTTTCTTGACTTGCATTTTGTGTCACAGGGTATTCAGATTTCCCATAGAGACCATAATGTCTTTAATAGAAGACATGGATGACTCATCAAAAAAAGAAGATGAGAATACCAATAAACCTTTGTGAGAAGACAACTAAGACTTCTGACGAAAGAGGTTAAAGGTCCAATCTAAATTCTATTGTCATAGAACTTTACTCTTGTTTGCAAAACTGTAAGGAATCAATTGGATCAACAAAATAGGGTTGAATAGACTACACTTCAGAGGATAGTAAATACCCTGTGAATGGTCCTTTAACTTAGTATAATATACCGTTTGAATATATGTTTTCTTATACCTTTCTTTTAAAATATATGTATGATGATTTAAAAAAAAAATGTTCTTGTTCCAAATTGAATATTATATTTCTATAACGTGGAAAAAATTTTGCCCGGAGTCGGAGTCGAGTTATTTTTTTCGACTCAGACTCCGACTCCAGCAAAATTGCTCAACTCCGACTCGTAGACTCCGACTCCGACTCCGAAACCCTGAGTCCAAATACCACACAAATTGAAAAATTTAAAAAAAAAATCCACTTCTTATTGTTTTTTGTTGATATTGTCAGCTTTGGACTTTTGCTCTTCTGGACGACGTTGCTCTCTCTTCAGGAATCGCGACGTTATACCTTCTTTCTTCGTGGTCACCCTCCTAAGTGCCACCTGGTCTTCCTCGGACTTGTCCTTTCTTGTCGGCCGCTTTTCGATGTACCTTTCCTCGACGTACATCCTCTCTTTTTCCCCCTCGTTGCCGGATTTTTCCACTTTCCTACGGACCAATTGTCGGCGGCTTCCACCTTCAGCGTAAGGACATCGACAGCGATCTCGCCGGATTCTGCCCTTGGGCGATGTATGCTTTTCTTCTCTTTGTAGCCCACACTTACCGGTATTTCCACATTGGACCATGTCATCACACGGTGCTTTATGTCCAGATTGATATCGAAGGCAATCATGAAGTCTACATCAAGTATAACTTCGTCCACAATATCGGCCACTATAAAATCGAAATTTACCGATTTCCTACCCATACTTAGCCTTTGGTAGGTCTTTCCATGCACCGTTGTAGTCTCGCCTGTGGCCGTCCGCAATTTGACTCCATTTAACGGCAATACCTTCGCTTTTACCAAATCCGGTCTAATAATGGACTTTGCTGCACCGGTGTCCAATGTCAAGGTACGCAAAACACCATTGATGAAGCCTTTAACCGTTAGGTTGTGATTCTCCTGCTGGACTATGGCTATAGAAATTGTGGGACCATCGTTTTCATCCTCTGCCAGCGGCGCCTCGTGATTGACGGAATACACTTTATTTGATTCACCTGATGTCTCTCTCTCCAGATTCTTGGCCACCAGTTGGTCGTCGCTTTTAAAAGGCGGTGAGGTAGATCTGGGCCGCAATCTGCATTCTCGCGCCATATGTCCAGTTTTCCGACAGTTATAACAAGTCTTTCTCGTTTTGCCAGCCCCTCGTTTCACTTTATCTATTACCTGCATTGGTGCATCTTTCATTAGTTCGACAACGGTCTTGTGAATGCTGTTCTCAACTTCCAGCCTCCGCACATTGCAAGCCTGATGTTTCACCATTGTCTCTTGCTTATGTCCGCCACCGTACTTAAGTTCGAGAGCAGCAATTGTATGTCCATATTTGCTTCTAGAAGCGGCGGCAATATTCTGTAATACGTCAGCAGCACCGCCCTTTAATGCCATAAGTAGTCGTACCGCCTTGTCGTTATCGTTCCACGAATTTCTCGAAGCCACCGCCTCGAATTGTAATTTGAAGATATCAAACGATGTGGATCCGTCGAATTCAGGAGACTTGATTTTCAGAGTGTTATCAATAACTCGCACTGGACCTCCTTTGATTTCCAGTTCCGACATTTTCTTTTTTCGTCGTGGGCCAGAAATTGTCTATCCTATTTCTTTAAATGGTTTTCCACAACCTCCAATCGCTTTTCAATAACTTGCGTAAAATTCTCGAGTCTTTCGCTAATTTTTCTAAAATTTGCCTCTAATTCTTCCAATTTTTGGGAATTTTCGTCCAATTCTTCCTTCACCCATTTGAAGTTTTCATCTATTGCAATAGAGTTCTCTTCCAATCTCTTATTAACTTGCTGCATCAATGTAGCTGTAAACTCCGCCAGCTTCGATGTCAGCACTTCTCTTATCTCACTATAACTCGCAACCGCCTCTGAGGGTTCATCCCTAATCTCAAACTCATATTCGTCGATGTCCATTCTGAGGCGCTTGAACACTTCCAAAAGGCGTTTTTGTAGCTCAGCCGTACTTCCGGTAGTTGGCAGCCCAATATTAGATAGCTGCTTCTTCAAGTCTTCCTCACGTAGATCCTTTAATTTCAACTTCATTCTAGGATTATCGTAATCTCACTCCTGACACCAATTGTTACGGAATTAGATTTAACTAATCTCCGTGTAGACGTTGTTTTATTCCCCAGTACGATTTGTACCAAATAAAACAGGGTTCGTTTTAGATTACGTTTCTACAATGCTTTATTTACTTTATTACACTTATTCGGAAGCGACTTTAATTACTAAGCACGCAACTCGTCTCTAGTTAGCACGCAGCTCTGTTCAGTTCAACGCTTAAAACACAACTAACTCGCCGTTGCTTGTTCCACCTGAATTTATCTAAACAACACCTCGAATCTGTGCATCGAACACACAGATGCACATTCGCACTAAGCGAACAACCAGACTCACATACATGGGCGAAGACCAATACAAATGAACAAGCACACTAATGACGTAATTACAACAACAAACAAATGCAAGAAATAAAAAAGTAACAAACTAAACAATAATTACATGATTATGACAACACAAACAAAAGCACATTTACGAATTGTAAAGTAAGAACTAGAATGATGAAGAGAATTCTACATGGTAGTTGTTGTTGCTTAAATAAAGTAACTGCGTAATAAAATAACTTTACGTTACAATCCAAATTTTTAAATTAACGGAAAGTAAACTAAATTAAAAAGATCTTCGCCCTCACAGGCAAAATTTCAAAAAATAAATTAACTTAAACCTTGCAGTTACATTCGTAACAATATCTTACTTCATATTTTTAAACAAATTAAGGATTTTATGCAATATTCTTTTAACAAAATTACGACTTTTCACCAAAAATGTTTGGTCCATTAAACCCGCTAATTATTATCTGATCATCATCTTAAATTGCAAGCTTCCCCTATGTCTTAAACCCAAATCATTCTTAATTTCGCCCCGATCGGACTATTATTTCGACCTACAGGACAGCTACAAAATCGGGTAAAATTTTTGATTTTGTTCCACGTCACCCCTTACAATCATCACCAACATTTAATAGGTTCTCTTCTAGTAGGAAGTCGACCTCTCCACACAATTTCGTGACGGTCAGACCATAATTGAGGCCTGGAGTTTTATTAAAATTGTTAATGGACGGACGGGCACACATAGCTAGATCGCTTTATCTCGTCAAGATATGAAAAAATGACAAAGGAAGGAGGTCTACGACGAATCCTTAGCGATGTTACACATTGGACAAAACAAACTTATAATGCCCTTTCCACATTGTTGTGTAAAGTATAATTATTTTATCTGTAAAAATCCGTAAATTGTAGGAAAAGGTCGTAAGTCCCTGCAAAAATACAAAACTGTACAAGGAAAAGGTCAAAAGTCCAAACACATCCAATTATCATCCAAACGCGACGGAATTTGACCAAACAAAGTATGTACAGGTACTGAAGCGGAATAAATAAACGAAGAATCCCAGCAAAAAAAGTCCTCCCAAAATCATGGGTTTTGTAAGGAATTTTTGAAAGCCGTAACTACTCGCAAACCCACTTTCTTCCCCATTATTTTTACAAGGGCATGTCGCACTCAGTTTGTAGTTATTTTATGACCACTAGAATAACTAGTTATTCTGTGGCCACTAGAAGTTGAAAAGTAAGTTGAAAAAAATTCTGTTTTTAGAACAGTTGATGTAGAGATTTTTTTTTTAATTTCATCACACTTCTTACTTTTATTTTATTTCGCTCGCTGTGCGAGTTGAACACACGAACCCTCTGATTTCTAGCCAAAGACACTACATACTATGCCACGCACACGAACATTAAGGGTTGCTTAAGAACTTAAATGTGCAGTGCACATGTGCACCACGAACTATTATTTTTTAATTAAAAAAACTCGCGTGCCAACAGTGAGCGTTGAACACACAACCCTAGGATTTATAGTCGGACACACACTCCCTGTGCCACCGTCCTCATTACTTAGTGAGGATTTTTTTAAGTAGTATTCCATTACTTTTCATATTACTTGTAATGGGAAAAGAAGCTTGTTTACATTACTTTGTAATGGGTTACGTAATGACTAATGGATCCGAATTTTTGCTGGGTTCAAGTCAAAATTGGCAGGCTCGGTTTTCACCGTAGACATATGGTCTAGTGGACTTTTTTGCTCAGTTCAATCCCAGGAATCAGAAACGCGAAGGGTCCATTAAGGTTTTCAAATCGCCCCGGCCTATTACTTAAGCCAAAGTAGAATCTGTTGCTCAATACAATTCGTCTTCGCATCTCACAACTTACATTGTTTGTTGAGTTTATGGCGGTGTCGAGGTAGACGAAGTCTTTAACTACCTCAAATTATAGGAACCAACTTTCACAGTTGGTCCGAATTCTATGGGCATTACGCGTCGACACCATTACCTTGTTCGTCTCGCCGTTTACCGACAGACCCACTTTAGCAGATTCTCCCTTAGCTTTCTTAAAGGTATCAGTTACTTCCATAATGTCTATATCATCAGCATAGGCAAGTAACATGAGGACCGGTTGGTTATCAGTTAAAGTCATCTTACAAAGCCAAATGAGCTTTGGGGAATACGAAAATCAGACATTGTTTGGAATACTTTTAAGCGTAGGGGACTATCGAAGGCTGCTTTATAATCGACAAAAAAAGTGGTAGGTGTCGGTCTGCATATCTTGGGTCTTCTCCAGGATTTGACGCAGGGTAAATATGTGGCCAATGGCGAATTTTCCAGGTCAAAAGCCGCATTGGTATGACTCAATTATTTCGTTGACCATAGGCATTAGTCGTTTTCTCAATATCCCTGGCACTATCTTGTAGGCAATAGGGAGTAGACATACTATGCCCCTACAGTTATAGCATACAGTCTTATCTCCTTTCTTGTGGACGGACACATTACACCCAGGTTCCAATCGCCGGATACGCGTTCTTCCTGCTTAAATCGATATGCTTAAATCTGGTGCTGCTAACTACCATGTTTGTTTGCTGCTCCGAAGAATAATTTTAATGGCATGGACAGGATAGCGGTTATATGTTTCTTCCAATCGCTCTTAAAATATATCTTTAGTATGTATGTTCGTCCATTTCTTCGGTTGGAGCATGAGCGCAAATAAAACTAATGTTGAAGAATTTTGCATTTATCGTATTGTAGCAAGTCTTTCATTCGCTGAATGAAGCTGGAGACCAGCTGTTTTAACCTCCGACCAACTACAAATCCGCAACCAACCTCATGTTTTGTGTCATGGCAGCTGCAATACTGCGCGTCACCTTTAGGTGTTGTTGTGCATTTCCCAATCCATCGTATTTCCTGTATGGCACCCTCGAAAGAGATAAAATTAGGCAATACTGGTTCATGGGAGCTAGACTAAAACCTTCATATATGTATGTGGATGGTTTTTTCGACTGAGTTTCCAATTAACAAATCATCAACAAATCATAAATCTGGTGGCACCCTTATATATAGCCCTCAGATTTAAACTTGGACCTATACTGTCTGATTTTTTGCAAGGGAAGTTTTGTACCCCTAGCGAAGACTAATTACCAAATTTCAGTCATAAATGTGGCTAAAACTTTAAAATAGCAAAAATTGGTAGCGACCATTCTAGGGGGACCTATACCGAAGAAGAAAGTCTAGAAGAAAGTTTTTTGTCCTCAACAAAGACTAAAAGTTAAATTTCATCCATTTTGGTGGGATATTGAGGCCACAACCTTCAAAATACCGAAAATCGGAAGGTACCCTTCTATGGGGGCTATATGAAAACGTGGACCAATACTGATAATTCTCTTTTGGAATATTTTATTCCCTCATCGAAGACCATATATCAAATTTTAGCCATTTCGGTTGGATATTGAGCGCACAACCTTCAAAATACCAAAAATCGGAAGGTACTCTTCTGAGAGGGATATATGAATACATGGACCTCTACCGACATATTTCTGTTGGACAGTTTTTGCATCCAAAGAAGACTAAATGCCAAATTTCACCCATTTTGGTTCGATATTGAGGACACACCCTTCAAAATACCGAAAATCGCGAGGTACGCGGACCTATACTGATAATTCTCTGTTGGAATATGTTGTACCCATATCGAATATCAAATACCAAAATTCATCCATTTCGGTTTCATAATGACGCTGAAACCTTCGAAATACCTAAAATCGGGAGGTATCCTTCTATGGGGCTATGTGAAGAAAACGTTTTTGGTCACATTTTCAAACCGAATTAGCTATAATTTGACATTTATGGTTCCTAGAGATCAACAAACTTATATACCAAAAATTATGCGCATAGGTCCATGTTTTGGTATAGACCCCATAAAACGGTACCTCCCGATTTTCGGCATTTTGAGGATTTTAGATACAATTTTTAACCGAACTTTGCTGTAATTTGACATTTGAGGTTCTCAGTGGCCACGAAACTTCTCCAAGAAAAATCGTCAATATAGGTCCTTGTGTTGGTATGGCCCCCATATAACGGTATATCCCGATTTTTGATATTTTGAGGATTTTAGCTACAATTTTTAACCGAACTAGCTGTAATTTGACATTTGAGGTTCTCAGTGGCCATGAAACTTCTCCACCAATAATCGTCAACATTGGTCCATGTTTTGGTATGGCCCCCATATAACGGTACCTCACGATTTTCGGTATTTTAAGGATTTTAGCTACAATTTTTAACAAAACTTGCTGTACTTTGACATTTGGCCACGAAACTTCTCCACCAATAATTGTCAACATTGGTCCATGTTTTGGTATAGCCCCCATATAACGGTACCTCCCGATTTTCGGTATTTTGAGGATTTTAGCTACAATTTTTAACCGAACTTTGCTGTAATTTGACATTTGAGGTTCTCAGTGGCCACGAAACTTCTCAACCAAAAATCGTCAGTATAGGTCCTTGTTTTGTTATGGCCCCCATATAACTGTACCTACCGTTTTTCAGCATTTTGAGGATTTTAGCTACAATTTTTAACCGAACTTTGTTGTAATTTGACATTTGAGGTTCTCAGTGGTAACGAAACTTCTCCACCAAAAATCGTCAACATTGGTCCATGTTTTGATATGGCCCCCGTAACGGTACCTCCCGATTTTCGGTATTTTGAGGATTTAAGCTAAAATTTTTAACCGAACTTTGCTGTAATTTGACATTTGAGGTTCTCAGTGGCCCCCATAAAACGGTACCTCCCGTTTTTCAGTATTTTGAAGATTTTAGCTACAATTTTTAACCGAACTTTGCTGTAATTTGACATTTGAGGTTCTCAGTGGCCACGAAACTTCTCCATTAAAAATCGTCAAAATAGGTACATGTTTTGGTATAGCCCCCATATAACGGTACCTCTCGATTTTCGGTATTTTGAGGATTTTAGATACACTTTTAAGGCGAACTTGTTGTAATTTGGCATTTGAGGTTCTCAGCGGCCACGAAACTCTCCACCAAAAATCGTCAATATAGGTCCATGTTTTGGTTTAGCCCCCATATAACGGTACCTCCCGATTTTCGGTATTTTGAGGATTTTAGCTACAATTTTTAACCGAAATTGCTGTAATTTGACATTTGAGGTTCTCAGTGGCCATGAAACTTCTCCACCAATAATCGTCAACATTGGTCCATGTTTTGGTATGGCCCCCATATAACGGTACCTCCCGATTTTCGGTATTTTAAGGATTTTAGGTACAATTTTTAACAAATCTTGCTGTACTTTGACATTTGAGGTTCTCAGTGGCCACAAAACTTCTCCACCAATAATTCTCAACATTGGTCCATGTTTTGGTATAGCCCCCATATAACGGTACCTCCCGATTTTCGGTATTTTGAGGATTTTAGCTACAATTTTTAACCGAACTTTGCTGTAATTTGACATTTGAGGTTCTAAATGGTCAAGATAGTTTTCCACCACAAAAACGAACTAGCTGTAAATTGACATTTAGCTCCCATATAACGGTATCTCCCTATTTTTGGTATTTGGAGGGTTTTGGCAACCATGTTTAACCGAAACTTCTCCACCAAATTTGTAATGATAAAAAATTGTAAAGATAGGCACGGTGCGCCTAACTAATTTTAAGTGGAAGGTGCTTACACATGGGAAGTTTTTGCAGATTCTGAAACTACAATGCTCATAGATGAGAAATATCAAGAAACAAAAATATCGCCGGAGGGATTTTCAAATAAATCGCGATTTTAAAATGTTGTAGCTGTGAAAATTCTTCACAAGATTGACCTTTATGGTATTTTTGTAGGTTTTACCGTTTTTGCGATATAGAAGTTCAAATTGAGACAATGCACTGACTGTATCGCCTCCTTATAAAACAATGTCATTACTACAATTTCCCAAATTAAACTTATGTATCTTGAACATGGTACAACCTAGGAAAAAATAAATCATCCAATCTTGTAGAGAATTTTCACAGCTTTGACATTTTCTTTAGTTCCATTTTGATATGACTTGCAATTTCCTAGCAAAATCTTGAAGACCTCAAAAATGGTAAAACCTACGAAAAAACCTAAAGGTCCGTCTTGTAGAGAATTTGCACAGCTACAACATTTTCTTTAGACTCATTTCGATACGACTTGCGGTTTCCAAGCAAAATCATGAAAAATCAAAAAAAACGCCTAAAATTGTGAGTTTGGATCGCGACTTATTTAAAAATCCCTCCGGCGAGTTTTTCTGTTTAATTTATTTTTCTTATCTATGAACATTGCTTTTTCAGAATCCGCGAAATCTTCCCATGTGTAAGCGGTTTTCAACAAAAGTTTTATAAGGAGTCGAATGTAGTTTTTGTTGACCTTTGGACTGTCTAATTTTGTTGGTTTAGTTTGGCTTTTAGGTCAGGAATAAAAAACAAGAGTTTTTGTTTTTATTTTGTTTGCTTTATTATCCAATATTTCGAACGTCCTCGACGTTCATCATCAGGGATTTTTCTTTTAAAGAATAAACAAATAATATATGTTATAACAATATATACGCAAATAATGATTATTTATTACAATTTCACTTAATTAGCTATCGGTCACAACATCTGCACTTCACAACTAATGTCCAACTGAACTGAAATTTTTGTGTTTTCCAATAATGTTTCTGTATATTTGGGCACAGTGTTCTGTGTCCATCTTATAATTCATACGTTGTTCCATTGGTACATTAATTATGTGCAACATTTCTAACATGTACCTACGTCTACTGTTGCTTTCTTGTGCTAAAACATCCACATCCTTGAAGTTTGGAGTGTGTCCAGTTTGAGCACAGTGTGCCGCAAGAGCTGTTTTTTGTTCTAGTGGTTTTTTTTTCACTTTTTGGTCCGATTTGTGACCACTCAATCTTGTCTTTAACTTATTTTTTTTTTTAATGAATTGATTAATGAAACGATTAATGAATTGATCAGACAGGCAACATTAAAACCCCTGAGCAACAATGAACACAAAGAAGAGAAGATGTTTAAAAGGTTCACATATATACCAGGCTTTTCTGAAAGATTCTCAGGTTCAAATTTATACGACAAAGAACGCTACCAATTAGCAATGAGGAGCAACAATACCAATAACAGCTTCTTCAGCCGGACAAAATCTAAAACACAAAACGAAGACAAATCGAATGTTATCTACAAAATAAAATGTAATGGTGACTCGTCAAACTCATGCCAAAAAGTATATGTGGGCACGACGAAAAATAAGTTAAAGACAAGATTGAGTGGTCACAAATCGGACCAAAAAGTGAAAAACAAACCACTAGAACAAAAAACAGCTCTTGCGGCACACTGTGCTCAAACTGGACACACTCCAAACTTCAAGGATGTGGATGTTTTAGCACAAGAAAGCAACAGTAGACGTAGGTACATGTTAGAAATGTTGCACATAATTAATGTACCAATGGAACAACGTATGAATTATAAGATGGACACAGAACTCTGTGCCCAAATATACAGAAACATTATTGGAAAACACAAAAATTTCAGTTCAGTTGGACATTAGTTGTAAAGTGCAGATGTTGTGACCGATAGCTAATTAAGTGAAATTGTAATAAATAATCATTATTTGCGTATATATTGTTATAACATATATTATTTGTTTATTCTTTAAAAGAAAAATCCCTGATGATGAACGTCGAGGACGTTCGAAATATTGGATAATAAAGCAAACAAAATAAAAACAAAAACTCTTGTTTTTTATTCCTGACCTAAAAGCCAAACTAAACCAACAAAATTAGTTTTATAAGGAGGCGATGCAGTCATTGTCTCAATTTGAACTTCTATATCTCAAAACGGTAAAATCTACGAAAATATCATAATGGCCAATCTTGTGGAGAATTTTCACAGCTACAACATTTTCTTTAGGCCCATTTACATAGGACTCGCGGTTTCCAAGCAAAATCGTGAAAACCTAAAGAACACCTACAAATGCGAACTTAAATCGCGATTTATTTGAAAATCCCTTCGGCGATTTTTTTACCCAGCAAAATTTGACGGAAGGGGTTCTTTGCGATGACGTGATTTCATGTCATCTTTTGCATTGGTTCAAAGGAAGTCGTGAAAGATCCGATCGTTTCATTAAGATTTGAACCAATGCAAAGGAAGTCGTGAAAGATCCGATCTTTTCATCAGCATTTGTACCCATTCCATCGATCCAATAGAGATGATGTTTGTGTTTTTATTTACACACCTGTTTATTTTCATTTTGGTATGTTCCAGAACTGCAAAAATCTACTAATTTTTACTATTTTTTTCGATAACATAAAGGAAAAATTGTTATCGTAGTAAAAATAAGTAGATTCTTGCAGTTTCTGGAACAGACCAAAGTTGTTAGAATTGTCGTCGTGATGTTGTCTCACATTTCCTGCATATCAAACAACTAAAACTTCTAAACAATTGGTATTATATGAAGTCCCAACCATCGAGCTAAAAATAGAATCGGACTGCACACATTGCTATTTTAAAAGTTCCCTTGTCTGTTCTAAATCTGACATAGAATGAAATCAATCAAATCTCGCTTCTTGGAATTTGAAAAAAAGTCCGAAACGAAAAGGTACAAGAATCTGAAAATAAAGAAGAAACTACTTTTGGAAAGAAACAATTAAAAATAAATTAATTAAGCATAAATGGTATTTCCCATAAAAAGTCTCTCCTCCCCGTTCGTTACATTTTGTTCTTAGAGATCCCTAAAGCAAGCCGGGTTGTAGATCCCTACATATTTCCGTCACTAAACAAAAGAGTATAAATTACCAAAATGTTGTTATAAAATAACAAAATTATAAAATAAAAGTAATTTACGAAATAAAAATACTTAAATGAGTGCATTTGGAGTCCATGTTGAAATCTGAACTGGTGATGGGAAGATAATTGAAAAAACCTTTTGTAAGATGAAAGAATATCAGTTGCGGAGAACGGAGGAAGTAATCTTTTGCGTTGCAGCGGTGGTGATTACATTGCAATTTTGGATGTAAACTTTTGAAAAACTAAACTGATAAATTAATTGTAGCTATTTCATGAATTCGTTTGAATTAATAAAGAGATTTGTTTTTCATGAAAACCATATTTCAATACAGCATTTCCATTTTCCAAACAAGACATGAAAATTTCATGCCAAGGGGTTGGTGAAAATGACATGCCAAAGCATTGGTTAAAATGACATGCCAAAGCATGGGTGAAAATGACGTGTCAAAGCGTTGGTGAAAATGACATGTCAAATCATTGGTGGAAATGACATGCCAAAGCATTGGTGGAAATGACATGTCAACGCATTGGTTAAAATGCCATGCTTAGGATCCAGAAAATAACGTCATCTTTTGGGGTCCACGCTCATATAAAATTCATCGATGAAGATGCTAAAAAGATGACATGCTAGATCACTTGCACCCATGATTGAATGTCATCTTTGGCATCGAACATTTTGCTGGGTTATACCCACAGCATTTATGCTAACGAGGGTATATACACTTTCATACGGGCAAAATGTGCCTCATCGAAATAATGGTTTTAGACCCCAAGTATGTTTGGACGAAATGTGTTTCAGACAATTTGGAGTCGATTGAGCAATGTCCGTCCGTCTGTCTGTCTGTCTGGCTGGTGCGAACGATAACTCTCGAACGGATGCACCGATTCGGTTCAAATCTTGGCTTTCGTAATATTTTGATCAAACTTAGTTTAAGTTCGAAAATGGGCTATATCGGTCCACTCCTTCTGGTACCTCCCACACAAAAGTTCGAAAATGTTCCGAAAATTTGTGTGCACGATAACTCTTGAAGGGAGTAACCGAGTTGGTCCTTACTTTGCACATCCTGAAATGTGTACCAGACTTAGATAAGGTTTCAATATGGACTCAATTGGTCCACTCCTTCGGGTACCTCCCACACAAAATTTCGGAAAAGTTCAGTTTAGGGCCATCTCTCGAATCGCTTTGATTTTTGTTTTAGCAACTTGTATTCACTGCCACCCGTACAACGGTACAAGTTTCATTAGGGGCAAGTCCATACTTCCTGAGAAAATAGCATGAAAGTTGCACAAAAACCCTATGACACCGTGTGAGGTGGTTGGAGAGCAAGATAACTCTAGAACGGGTCTGCCGATTCGGTCCAACACTTGACCTCAGTAATATATTGTCCAAACATAGTTTAAGTTCGAAGATAAGCCATATCGGTCCACTCCTTCAGGTACCTCCCCCACAAAAGTTCAAAAATGTTCGGAAAAATTATTCGTACTGTAACTCTTGCAGGGAGTGGCCGAATTGGTCCATACTTTACACATCCTAATACGAGTATATCTACCAGATATAGATCAGGTTCAAATATGGACTATATTTGTCGACTCCATCCGGTATCTCCCACACAAAATTTCGGATAAGTTCACTGTAAGACCTGATATCAAATCACATTGATTTTTGTTGAAGCAACTTGCATTCGCTGCCTCAATTACGATGGTAAAAGTTTTTTTAGGGGCAAGTCCATACTTCTTTAGCAAACAGCCCAAAGAGTGTAAAAACCCCCTATGGAACCATATGTTGTGGTTGGATATCTACTTCCATAAAGGTCAATGTCGATCCATTCCTTTTAGTATCTCCTCCGCAAAACTTTTGATCTTTAATCCTAATTAACATTTTTGTCGGTTCAAACGCCCAAAATTTTTAAAAACCCCTAAATACATACGTATTTTGGGAAAAATTGTTTCAATATACACAGGCTGAGGGTATATCTCTGTCGACAAGCCGACTGATACTTTTTTACTTGTGGCTTCTTGATATTTCTCATCTATGAGCGTTGTAGTTTCAGAATCTGCAAAAACTTCCCAGTTGTGGGCACCTTCCATTTACATTTGGTTAAGGCACACCGTGCAGGTCGACACTTTGATATAGACCCGTAGGTGGCACCTTTCGTCTAGCTGAACATTGTTTAGATTAGAATAGATAATTTAGACATTTGTGGTACCAATGGCCGAAACATTTCTCCACCTAAAATTGTGAAAGGAAACTAAATATTCCATTTTAAATAAGACTATTTTATGGTGGAGGGTATAAAAAGTTCGGCCCGGCCGAACTTAACGACGTTTTACTTATTTTTTTAATATTTCTTACCCATTCACCTCCCAAAAAAGAAAAAAATGCAAAGTAAGATTTAGTTTTCCAATAGCATTGCTATTTGTTTAATATTTTTGTATTTAATAATTGTTTTTTTTTTAATTTTTTTTTCTTTTTAAAAAAATCACTTCTTAAAAACTAAATACAACAGTCTTTTTCTTAACCTTAAAAATAGTGAATACAATGCTCTTAACTAAAAAATAAAAAAAAAACAGAGTTTAAAAAATATAAATTAATGCAATTACAAAAGTAAACAGATTTCCGATTCCTAATATGTTGGATAAATTGAAAAACCTTACAAATGATTTTGAGGGCCATTAAAAAAACCTCCAGTCGGCTCATCATTTGTGAGGTGTATTTTGTATAATTACGATTTGATGAGCGAAATGCTGTGACTTTATCCTGAAATGCTTTAATTTATAAAAAAAAATAACTCCAGTTGTTATTGTTTGTGGATTAAGGTAGCCACTTGCTAATTTGGAGGTTAGTTTTTAGTCTTGGCGAAACGCTTAATCCGAAAGTGGGATAATAGAGACAGGCGTGCCATTTTCAAAAAATTCCAAGATCTTTACTTAAATCTTCAAATAGTTTGCGTTGGCGTGCCAATTGTACGAATGGCGACAACCTAGCCATCGTTGTACAATTTAAGACGATAATTGTTTCTTTTTAAAAAAAGTTTTTCTCTTCGCCTAAGGAAAAACCAGAGGAGAAAAAAAAGGTTTTTGTTACTTTGAATTATTTCAAAAAATTTCAACCACTTTCCGCACACCATGTCATTAGGTAATTCTTTTAAAATTTGTTACAATTCCCTCCATAGACAATCCAACAAATCCCCCTCCCGAGGAAGGGAATTTGTTTGGTTTAAATATTTTGAAAATTGTAACGCCTTAAAAAAGAGAAAACTTCACTTCTTGGTGGCAAAAATATCAGAATATTTTCAAAATATTTCAAAGTAACGAGTGGGTTTTTTGCTGCATTCAAAAGTTAGTTGAAATGAAGTGGGGTTGCAAAAATAAATGCATACGGAAAATTTCCCACACTATAAGCCAAACAATTTCTTGAAATTCCAAATTTTGATGCCAAACAAGGAAAACAAAATTTGGAATTCAAGCAATTGTTTGGCTCAAAGTGATGGAAATTTTCCCCACGCAGCTACTTTTAACCCCACGACATCTCTCGTAAGCTAGTGAATACAACGGGGTGGATACTTTCCCAAGATTAAGAATAAGCAATGATATGCCAACTATATTCGAGCTATACCTCAACTTGGGCTTTGTAAAGACCCAACAATTGGAAAATTTCTTTCCCAACTGTTGAATCCAGACAAGCTTAAGCCTTTGCTACAGCGTGAAAAAAGTTATAAAACAAATCATAACTTACCTAAAGCCGGGTAAGCAGCCGATATGCATACATGTCCATCCGTTGTGTGTTTGAATATTCATTACATTGAATATAAAGACATTAGATATACAGTCTAATAAAGTCTAATTCAGGGGTCCAGGCGTTCATAGCCTGTAAAGCCGGTTTTGTAAGGAAAAACACAGCGTGTACGCGGAAGGCGTTCTAAAATGTAGCCTTAACCTAATGATAATGCTGCAGGTGAACTCCCAGTTTCAAATACCAGCAACATTGACAACAAAACACTGCGATTTTAGGGCACTAAAATCAAACAGATTCATTATGGAATGTCGCCAACATTGAAATCAAGAGAAACCTATAAATGTGTTGAAATGAGACAGCCATAATTGGTTTGGGAGAGGTACAAACAAATTATAACTGCACTCTGGGCGTTAGATGGGTAATGTCACTACCAAATCTTCCTTGAACTTAACTATATACTTTGTCCTGGGTTTTCTGCCACTTGGGGGACTGATGGTATATGACATCACTTGTTGTTGATGATGTTGTTATTGCTGCTGCTCTAATTTTTTTCTGTCGTTTTACGTTTACGACACTCTTCTGTGGTGTGACCACGGAAATTGCAATACGTACAACGTTTTGTGCCTTTGGAGCCGCGTACTGGTCCCGTTTGTTCCGCCTCATCTTCCATCATGTTATGTTCAATGATGCGACCCTTCTCCAAAAGCTCACGGAACGTCTTAAAATCATGGCGAGCAATATGCTTACGATATTTGATGTTCAACAGACCATAGACTAAATCGATTTCGGTTTCTTCATCATGTCTATCGTCAGGCAATTGAGCCAATAGGGCCCGCTTCTGGCACACAAATGTATCAATGGCCACATGGTCATCCTGTTTCTTCTCAAAGATTTCCATATAGATTTGATAGGCTGGTTTGGTGGGTGAAAAGTGATCACGAATCAAGGCCAAAACATCATTCCATGTTTTAGCCTCTTTGCGTACACCTTGCCACCATGTTGATGCCAAGCCATAGAAGAGCAAAGAAATACCCTTCGAGGCATCCTCGTCGCTGATACATTCGACTTCCTTGTACGTTACAATTGAGGTTATGAATTCTTCAACGGCTTCATGATCACGTTGGCCACCAAAACGAGAGGGACAATTGCTGAAACTTCCCTTGGATTTGGTTTGTACCGTCTCAGCAGCCTGGGCTGCACTGTTGGCAGCGGAGATGCGTACAGCTTCGATGAGTTGTTGCAATTGTTCGGTGGTCATTTGTACCATTTGAGCCATTTTGTTGATATTTTTAGTTTAAATTTAAGGTTGATACGTAATTCGCAATGTCGCGGAGTGTATTGCTGGTTGGTTGAGTAACAAAGCCACTAGTTTTTTTGCATAGTTGGCGAATGTTGAAACTTTTTGTTCACCGTTTAACTCCGCACGAACATTGCCTGGATTTGGTCGTTGCCTTAATCGTTTTTGCAGTAGACTGGTTTCTCAATGCAATGCTTTGGCCTTTTATACCCGGCAATGCATTTTACAAAGCAAGAGAACAACGTCTAAATAGCCAACCGCAAGTCTTGGTATTTTTATTCTCGGCAGCAGTGAGATGAGTAATTGAATTTCATCATTTTTGAAATACATAATAATAGAGAACCTTTCGCAATCGGAGTTCTCTTAATTGGAAATAAATTCAATTGGGGAACATATTCTGAAAACAGACATAAAAAATGATAAACAAACTAAATTACAGATATCCTACATAAAATGTAAACATAAATAAAATTAATAGGTAATCAAAAATTTTAATTCTGTTTTTATACCCTCAGCAATTAGGGCCTCGACACATAAGAAGCATAGCATTCTTGCTTAAGTCATATCTGGTAAATGACTAAAGACCAAGTTCGACCTAATTCAAATGTGATTCTGAAATCTTTTTATTAGGTCGAAATTGGTCTTTAGGTATTTACCAGATATGACTTCAGCGAGAATGTCTTATGTGTCGAGGCCTTTATGCTAACAAGGGTTTATACACTTTCATACGGGCAAAATGTGCCTCATCGAAATAATGGTTTTAGACCCCAAGTATGTTTGGACGAAATTCGTTTCAGACAATTTGGAGTCGATTTAGCAATGTCTGTCCGTTCGTCCGTCTGTCTGTCTGGCTGGTGCGCACGATAACTCTTTAACGGATGAGCCGATTTGATCCAAAATTTGGCTATCGTAATATTTTGTCCAAACTTAGTTTAAGTTCGAAGATGGGCCATATCGGTCTACTCCTTCAGGTACCTCCCCCACAAAAGTTCGAAAATGTTCGGAAAATTTGTGCAAACGACAACTCTTGAAGGGAGTAACCGATTTGGTCCCTACTTTAACATCGTGAAATTTCTACGAGGTATAGATGAGGTTCCAATATGGACTCTAACGGTCCACTCCTTCGGGTACCTCCCACACAAAATTTCGGAGAAGTTCAGTTTAGGACCTGCTCTCGGATCGTTTTGATTTTTGTTCTAGCAACTTGTATTCGCTGCCTCCATTACGACAAATTAATCAAGGGCAAGTCCATACTTCCTGGTAAAAGAGTCCGAAAGCTGTAAAAAACCCTACGGCACCATGTGTAGTGGTTGGAGCGCTCGATAACTTTCGAACGGAGAGGCCGATACGATCCAAAATTTGGCGTTCATAAAATTGTGTCCAATCTTAGTATAAGTTCGAAGATAGGCCATATCGGTACATCTCACACAAATGTTCAAAACATTCCGCTCAAATGGTGCGCACGTCAACTCTGAAAGGTAGTAACAGATTTGATCCATACTTTTCATACCGTAATATCTCTACGGGAAATATATCAGGTTTGAATATGGACTATATAGGTTCACTCCTTCGAGTACCTCCCACCCAAAATTTGAGAAAAGTGCAGTTTGAGGCCTGCCCTCGAATCGTTTTGCTTCTTTTTGTAACAACTTGTATTCACTGCAACCATTACGACAGTACACATTTTTTCAGGTGCAAGTTCATTCTTTCTGAAAAAATGGTCCAAAAGCTGTAAAATCCCCTATAACGTGATGTGTAGCGGCTGGAGCGCACGATAACTCTCGAACGGTATAGCCGAATCGGTTCAAACTTTGGGCTTTGAATCTCTTTGATTTTTGTGTAACAACTAGTATTTTTTTTCGGAGGCTTACTTCTTGAGCTAATGATCCAAACGCTCCAAAAAGCCTGACGGCACAAACTGAACTGGGTAGTACGTAAGATTTTTTTTCGTTTATTTTTACTCGTTTATTGATCAATTTTTCCTTGTTGTGTTTTTATTGGAAGATTGTAATTTCAAACGCCTCTAATGATTTGCACTGTAGTCATCATGTTGTAGTTATAGTAGAACAGCGTAAACTTTGTGTCCGAATATCTTGAGTCTATGAGCACTAGCTTGAATTATTATATGCAAGGGAGGGGTTGCTATACAAAAACATGAAACTATTTCCATAATTTTTGGTGGAAAAGATTCTTGATCTTTGGGAACCGTAAATGCCAATTTTTAGTTAATTTGGAGTGAAAAATTAGGCTTAAAACGTCGAAATACCTTAAATCGGAGGGTACCATTGATAACTTTTATCACTACTAGGAACTCTAAATGCCAAATTATAGCTAATTTGGTATGCAAATTCAGCTTATCACTTTAAAATACCTGAAATCGGGGGTATCGATATATGGGGGCTATACCAAAACGTGGACCGAGGTAGCCCATCTTCGAACTCGAACATTTTCCTGTCTGCAAACAAAAGGTGCACTTTGCCAAAATTTGTGGATGATAGAGTGATAGTTGTTAGAGCACAGAATGACGGACGGAGGACTGGGAATTTTATCTAATTTTAATATATGGAGACTTCTGAGTGAAACCGGACACTTTTGCAAAAAAAATATTTTTTCGAATTACTTTATTTTTTGCGGTGTTGATGCTGCTCCTCAGCAAAACATTTCAGTATATTTTCAGATTTTTTAAATAACCGTTTCAGAGATATCACATGTCAAAAAAGTCGAATTTAGCAAAAACTATATGCAAAGAAATACCCATAACTTCTTCAATATTATTCCAAATAGAAAAAATCTTTTTTTGTGTTTCAGCTCTCTAATAAAAAATAGAAAAGGTTGCCCTGTGGGCTTGGATGCCATTAATATTAAAAATCAATTTTTATCAATGATTGTGCTCTTCGATTTTCTTGAAATTTTTTCTATATTAAACTAAGATTAATTACAAAAATTGCAGGTCCTATTAATTTTTTAAAATTTGTCAATATAATTTTTATTTTATACCAGTGCACTATAGGTAATTTGCCCAGTTTTTGAGGCAAAAAGTCGATTTTGCAACTTTTAATAATAATAATTTTTAAGTTGGCATTAAAAAAAGAACATGTCAAAATTTATTAATATGAATGATATATTTCAAAATAGCGGCATTATCCCGGTTTAAATTGCAGTCAAAGTGAGAATTTCGAAGAAGAACTAAAAAATATATATATTGTAAGACATATTTCAATGTATTTAAAACCGCGGAAAAATAAACCAAATGTAAATATATGTAAAATGGAACAGATTGGTAATTGCGAGAGGAATTTATTTAATATATAATATAGCTTAAACATTATGGGTAGCGACCGAAAAACACAAAAAGTCAAAAATAAATATTTTATTTTTCTTAAACTCACTTCATATAGACTTATACTAAATTGGCCGTATTTGGCCGTGATTCTGCTATTGGGAATATCTTCAGCAAAGGGTTCTGAATCAACTACATAATTACCAAGGTGCGATTTTTTGCGTTTTTTGAGTTATATCACTTTTTTGAAGGTGCCCTCCTTGCAGAAAAATATATATTTTTTTAATTTTTTGTTTGGTGAAGGAAATATTAAATACGGAAAAGCATCCGATTTGACCTAAAAAGACATTTTCTTTAAAGAAATATTCACCATGTGTTCTAAAAATGTACATACGTGTTGTGGTCAACATTTTTGTTAACTATAGCTGTAATAAGTTCTAACTAGGGATCATGATTGCGTGATTTATTTGGTCCTTTAAAAATATAATATTTATACAGATCTTTTCGCGAATAAATATTTTAAACATATCAATGTTTATAAAAATCTTTTGGCTGATCAGTACTTTAGTTCATTGTAACCGTTTTTCTTTTACTGTAACCGCTTTTATTGGGTTGGAACGGATAAAATAGGTAAAATGAGAATAGGGGGTAGGAAAAAGAAAAGTTGTTCGTTATATGCTGCGTTCGTTATAGACGTATTCGTCTGTAAAATTTTTATTAAAGCCTACTTTTAAATATCATATATTTAAATATTTGAAACAGTGCTTAAATTCGTCGCTATCCGCTTCTGCTTTAAAGCGGGCCTGAAAATCGTAACAAATTGTAAAAAATTCTATTCGCGGGGTAACAGCTTTTGTTTGTTATAGTCGGGGTCGTTTTAAAAAGTTGAATGTGTGTACAAATATTAAGAAAAATTCTTTGGAAACATAAAACTTTGTTCGCTATAAACGCAGTTTCTTATAACCGATGTTCGCTATATCCGAATTTTACGTTGTAATTCTTTGTTTTATCTTACTTTTGCATATAAAGCAATAAAAATGTATAAAAAGCCCACATATCCACCGCTATTAATTTTTGCCTCAAAAACAGGCCAAATTACCTATAGTGCAGTGTAAAATATGTATTTGTTATTTTACAAAAAAAAAAAATGTATATATATATATATATATATACAATTGTATGCCTTGTAGCTACATATATTAAAAATATAAAAGCTCAACTGAAAGCTCAATACTTACTAAGTAAATATAAAAATTCTGCATGCACACAGAAAGGGGGGCATTGCACCAGCCCTCTATTTATGGCGTGTAATGCCATTTTGTGGTATCTTTGGGAATTGTTTATTGGTCTGGAAAAACATTTAATCACCGCACTGCTTATACATACATACATACGTATTAACAATTTTGTTCTAATTTCAAGTTGTTAATCATATTTGTGGCAAAGTTCATCATGAGGTTCAGAGTGGTTTACGGCTTAATTATAACATCCAAGCAACCATTAAATAAAATTGTTCTTGTAATGGCCTTCAATCAACTACTATGTAAGTAGGAATTTTAATTTTGAATTTCGGTGGGAGCGGGGTACCTCCCCTATACCCTATTTTTTAAGAATGCTATATTTACAAGACTTATGAATGTACCTGTTTGAAAATTAATTTGCGAGACAATTGTGATTGTGTCTCCGACCTAACGTACTTATTTGGGACCCAAAATATGTTACATCTAAAAAACTACTTAACCGATTTTACTGAAATTTTCAGGGAATGTACAGGTATGACGCCTGGTGAAAATAGGCTGCATATTTTGTTTGATATTTAAAAAACGCTACATTTGCAATAATGACGAATTTATCGGTCTTAATATAGGTAATTCTATTGGGCCGAAAGACTCGACCACGCCTACTTTTTTACCCTCCACCATAATATGGTGGGTATATTATCCTTCTTTCATAGTAACGGTTTGTTTTTTCGAATTAATCTTTTGCGGCGCTATAAAGTATATATATATACATATATATATATATATATATATATATATATATATATATATATGATCAGGATAAAATTCTAAGATGATCTACACATGTCCGTCTGTCCGCCCGTCTGTTGTAAACACTCTAGCGTCCGCAATAATTGAGATAGAACGCTAAAATTTTGCAACCGAGTGTCTTTTTTCCATATTCAGGTCAAATTCGATGATGACACAATAGGTCCACGATTTGATATAGCCCCAAACAACGGTACCTTCCAATTTGACACTTGGAGTTTCAAGAGATCAAAAAACTTCTGCACCAAAGATGGTGAAGAAAGGTCTACGTTTTGGTATAGGCCCCATATAACGATACCTCCAGATTTAAGGTATTTTGAGGCTTTTAGCTACATTTTCTGATCGAATTAGCTGAAATTTGAAATTCGAGGTTCCCAATGACCCAAAAACTACTTCATATAACGGTACCGCCCGATTTGAGGTTTTTAGCTACATTTGCAGGCCGAATTAGCTATAATTTATCATTTAGGGCGATCAAAATACTTCTCCAATAAAAATTATGGTTCACGTTTTATTGTAGTCCCCATATAACGATACCGATCATGGTGGGTATAAAAAGTTCGGCCCGGCCGGAACTTATCGCTTTTTTACTTGTTTAAATATGTTATATCTCCAAAACTACTTAAGCGATTTCCATGAAAGCAATTGCCCAAGTACCTTCCCACGCCTTTATGTATATGACAACATCGGTTTCAGCATTAATTTTGGGAGACAATGGGTTTGTGTCTCCGACCTTAGGTACATATTTGGAGCCAAAATACCGGACCGAAGGTGGCACGGTATCTCCCCTATTAAGAAAAACGATATACAGTCGAAATCGCTTATAACTTCGGTCAAGGGACCCACCAAAGTAGGACACTATAAGCGATAGTCGTTATTAACGGTATTTATAAAAGAGGTGAAATTATATTAAGTATAGTAACTTTTGGGTATAAATACCTTGTTTTATTCTTCATATATTCTAGAAAGTTGTTTACTGAAATCTTAGGTACACTTTTGTAGTTGACGGTATCCTAAATTTTTGGGCGGTTGGGTATCTTTGGACCAGAATCGGAGAAAAAAGTGTAAAAATTTAATATTTTCAAATGTTTTTTGCTATTTTCACCTTTAAGAACCGTTCATAGACTTTCGCATGTTGCAGAAAGTTGTTCATTGATGTCTTTGCTACATTATTGCAGTTGGTTGTTTTCTTGAATATTGAACGGCTTAGTATCTGTGAATCAGAACCAGAGAAAACAGGATAAAAATCCCATTTGCTTTGTTATTTTGACCTTTAAGAACCGTCTATACAGAGATCGTATGTTCTAGAAAGATGTTTATTGGGATCTGAGGAACATTTTTGGAGTTGGTTGTTTGCTTCAAATTTGATCGGTTTGAAAGCTGCAGACCAAAACCCGAGAAAAAATTTTAAAAGAAATTTGACCTTGGCGATTTTTACCTTGTAGATGAAGTTTCATGGATTTTATGCGTTCACAATTTTTGTTCCTTAAGACAAGATATACAACTTTGTCTCTGAGATAACGGTTTGGAAGATATACTCTTGAAAAATAACTCCTTTTTACATCAAAGCCTCAAACCTTTGGAGGCCTGCAACCGCGAAAGTTGATACGATAGGGAAAAACGGCGAGACACATGTCTTCTACTTTTTGGTCTTCTATCACGCTGCGGTATCAGAATATGGTTAATAATTTTCGTGTTGCACAGTGAAATTGATGAAAATGATGATTTATGACAAACTTCTAGAAAGTAAGCTGTAACTCGTTGAGTTTTTGAGATATTATCTTGAAAATTTGACACAAGATAAAGTAAAAGTCATAGAAAAAACTGAAATTGCTAACTACAAAACCCCATTTTTTGAGTTATGCCACTCTTTGAGTAAATGAGCGATATGATAAAGAAAGGGGACATGGGCAAAAATAAATACTAACCAGCATCAATGAGCGAAAAAAATCCGACAAGGTCCTCAAGAGAAAAGAAAGGTTACAGACAAACTCTGTTGATAAATTTAAAATCCTCAATGAATAACCGAGTTATTCACCGATGACAATGGATCCGAAGAAATGAGGTAGAAAATACCCAATTTTGAATTGTAAAGCAAAAAGTCCATAGAAAATTTGTTATTAAAACTCAATACGATGGGCCAGCAATGCGGACCCGGGTTTACAAGTTATAAATATAAAGTGATTTCCATCATAAAATATATTTTAATCCTCCAAGGAATAAGCCTTAACGTGGATGATGAAGAGCTTTGTACTTTCATAAAGGAAAAGATACTAATTGTTCTTATTTACTTTAATTCAGTTCGTGGTGGAGGGTATAAAAAGTTCTGCCCGGACGAACTTAACGCCTTTCTTACTTGTTTTTATACCCTCAGCATTTATGCTAACGAGGGTATATACACTTTCATACGGGCAAAATGTACCTCATCGAAATAATGGTTTTAGACCCCAAGTATGTTTGGACGAAATGTGTTTCAGACAATTTGGAGTTGATTTAGCCATGTCTGTCTGTCTGGCTGATTGGATGGAGCGCACGATAACTCTCGAACGGATCAACCGATTCGGTCCAAATGTAGCTTTCGTAATATTTTGTCCAAACTTAGTTTAAGTTCGAAGATGGGTTATATCGGTCCACTCCTTCCGGTACCTCCCCAACAAAAGTTCGGAAATGTTCGCACATCGTGAAAATTCTTCCAGACTTAGATGAGGCTCCAATATGGACCCAATGGGTCCACTCCTTCGGGTGCCTCCCACACAAAATTTCGGAAATGTTCAGTTTAGGACCTGCTCTCGATTCGCTTTGATTTTTATTGTAGCAACTTGTATTCACTGCCCCCCATACGACGTTATAAGTCTCATTAGGTGCAAGTCCATAGTTCTTGAGAAAATAGCCTGAAAGGTGCAAAAAAAACCCTATAACACCGTGTGTAGTGGTTGGAGCGCAAGATAGCTCTCGAATGAATCTGCCGATTCGGTGCAAAATGTGGTCTTCGTAATATTTTGTGCAAACTTAGTTTAAGTTCGAAGATAAGCAATATCGGTCCACTCCTTCACGTACCTCCCCCACAAAAGCTCAAAAATGTTCGGAAAAATTATGCGCACGATAACTCTTCATGGGAGTGACCGATTTGGTCCATACTTCACATATCCTAATATATCTACCAGATATAGATCAGGTTCGAATATGGACTATATTTCTCCACTCCATCGGGTACCTCCCACACAAAATTTTGGATAAATTCACCTTAAGACCTGCTCTCGAATCACTTTGATTTTTGCATTCGCTGCCTCAATTACGACAGTAAAAGATTTTTCAGGGGCAAGTCCATACTTCTTGAGAAACATCCCGAAAGTTGTACAAACCCGTATGGCACCATATGTAGTGGCTGGAGAGCTCGAACCGAATACTGCGTTCGTCCACACTTTAGATATTATAATATTTCTTCGAATATTATATGAAATTCGAAGGTGGTGCTTATAGTTCCACGCCTTCCGGGGAAGGGGGGATTTAGCCATGTCTGTCTGTCTGGCTGATTGGATGGAGCGCACGATAACTCTCGAACGGATCAACCGATTCGGTCCAAATGTAGCTTTCGTAATATTTTGTCCAAACTTAGTTTAAGTTCGAAGATGGGTTATATCGGTCCACTCCTTCCGGTACCTCCCCAACAAAAGTTCGGAAATGTTCGCACATCGTGAAAATTCTTCCAGACTTAGATGAGGCTCCAATATGGACCCAATGGGTCCACTCCTTCGGGTGCCTCCCACACAAAATTTCGGAAATGTTCAGTTTAGGACCTGCTCTCGATTCGCTTTGATTTTTATTGTAGCAACTTGTATTCACTGCCCCCCATACGACGTTATAAGTCTCATTAGGTGCAAGTCCATAGTTCTTGAGAAAATAGCCTGAAAGGTGCAAAAAAAACCCTATAACACCGTGTGTAGTGGTTGGAGCGCAAGATAGCTCTCGAATGAATCTGCCGATTCGGTGCAAAATGTGGTCTTCGTAATATTTTGTGCAAACTTAGTTTAAGTTCGAAGATAAGCAATATCGGTCCACTCCTTCACGTACCTCCCCCACAAAAGCTCAAAAATGTTCGGAAAAATTATGCGCACGATAACTCTTCATGGGAGTGACCGATTTGGTCCATACTTCACATATCCTAATATATCTACCAGATATAGATCAGGTTCGAATATGGACTATATTTCTCCACTCCATCGGGTACCTCCCACACAAAATTTTGGATAAATTCACCTTAAGACCTGCTCTCGAATCACTTTGATTTTTGCATTCGCTGCCTCAATTACGACAGTAAAAGATTTTTCAGGGGCAAGTCCATACTTCTTGAGAAACATCCCGAAAGTTGTACAAACCCGTATGGCACCATATGTAGTGGCTGGAGAGCTCGAACCGAATACTGCGTTCGTCCACACTTTAGATATTATAATATTTCTTCGAATATTATATGAAATTCGAAGGTGGTGCTTATAGTTCCACGCCTTCCGGGGAAGGGGGGAATTTTCAACCATAGCACATAAATTTGATGTTGATTGGTCTGGGACTCGAAGTCAGTCATTCTGGGTGTAAGTCGACCAGGCCAACTTATGGAATTTCAAGATAAGATGAAACAAAAAGCCTCGTATAAAACGTTGAAGTTGTTTTAGGTGGTAAAGTATACCGAAATGCAAGACATAAAAAGTTAAACCGATTTTATTGAACATATTTTTTAAATATATGGGTGCATAAGCATTATACATACATATATAGGTATGTATTAAGTTATGGTTAAGATGTGTATAATATTCTGTTCTAATGAGAAGTTCTATAAATGACTTATAAAACTACAACTTAAATGCAAAATAATTAACTAAAGTTGATTTGTTTGGGTTAGGGAATTATGGCTTTTGAAATTATTAAAAAGTGACAAATTAATAAAGTAGTTCTTCTTATTAGCTCTAAAACTTTCTAAGGGGTTTATCTAGAAAATAAAGAATTCATGGAATTTTCATATTCATCATCATCGCCGTCGTTGTCGCCATTCATTACTGTACATGTTCTTGAGCAACAGCAGCAGCACCACCTCTTACTCCACCCTCGGGGTTTCTACGTTTACGGCACTGGTCAGTAGTATGACCACGGAAATTACAATATGTACAACGTTTGACACCCCTTGCACCACGTATTGGTCCTCTAAATTCCGTTTGGCTGAGATCTTCCATCATGTTACGCTCAATAATGCGACCCTTCTCCAGCAATTCACGAAATGTCTTAAAATCATGGCGGGCAATATGTTTACGATATTTAATATTCAATAGACCATAGGTCAAATCTATTTCAGTCTCTTCATCATGTCGGCCATCGGGCAGCTGGGCCAACAATGCCCGCTTTTGACACACAAAAGTGTCAATGGCTGTGCTGTCATCTTGTTTCTTTTCGAAAATGTCCAAATAAATTTGATATGATGGTTTAGTGGGTGAAAAGTGATCTCGTATTAGAGATAAAACATCATTCCACGTTTTAGCTTCTTTGCGTACACCTTGCCACCAAGTGGAAGCCATGCCATAGAAGAGTAAAGAAACACCTTTCAGCGCATCTTCATCGGTGATGCATTCGATTTCTTTGTAGGTTGTCATTGAGGTAATGAATTCTTCTACAGCTTCATGGTCACGCTGACCCCCAAAACGGGAGGGACAATTACTAAAACTGCCTTTGGATTTTGTGGATGTGGTTGCTGCTGCAGCAGCACTGGCAGCAGCTGCACTACTGGTGGCTGTTGTGCGTACAGACTCAATGAGTTGTTGCAACTGTTCCGTGGACATTTGTATCAGTTGAGCCATTTTGAAGTGACTTTTGTTGCTAGTTGTTTGTTGGAGTTATTCGCTTAGAAGGTCAGGGAAATCTAAAGTGCTTATTTTTTTATGGAAATTTGCCAATAATGAAGTGGTCGGCTGGTTTCTTGCCAATTTTATTTCCAAGTTTGTGAGTTTTTCTTTGATTCTGGTCGTTCGAAGCTTTGAACAACATATGATGATAGTAGTTGTTGCTATCGAACGATACGCAATGGTCGACTGGCGACTGATTGCTTAGGCAATTGTTGTCTCTGCTTTTATATTCGTTTGGCAAAGAGAACTCGCACAATTATTCTGCAGACCTAGATAGTAGTGAGCTAAAGAGTTCTCGTGGAATGATTTCAATAAATTTTCGACATTAAGAGAATCCAGTATTTTTTGAATTATTTCACAATTTTCGAAATTAAAAATTGCATGACTAACTTCCATTCAAACTATGCATTGTAAAGATAATATTAACTACATATTGATTTAATATACCAACATACATACATATATACAATGTATACTGAAAATATTATTCAATTGCAATAAAAAAATCACCTCGAAAATATAATTAAGCAAGTCAAATGAAACTTTAATCTACGGACAGATCGAATGTATTTAGGGTCTTTTCAGAATTTTGTGGCCCTTTTGGGGATATTTGAATTTGCCGACAAAAATGTGGGTTAGGATTAAAGTTGAAAAGTGTTGCGGAGGATGTAATTAAAGGAATGGACCGATATAGTCCATTGTGAAAATGGATCTTATTTTGGGAGTCATATCTTTTCGATGGATATCGAGCCCACTAGTCATTTCAGTGGGTTATCGTATAACTTTTGCACCAGTATGCCAGGAAGCATGGACTTATCCACGGAAAGCATAATATCGCTGTAAACAGGACCACAACGAACAGCATCGGTATACATTTCCAAAGGATCTTCGAACAGACCCTAAAAATCACTTAGACACAAATGTTAAACTTTTTTGGGGGAGATATGGGCTATTTTAGAAGTTAAAGTTTCGACCACATTGGTATACCGATAATTGGTTTGGACAAAATAATACGAAAGGCAAATTTTGAACCGAATCGGTTTATCCGTTTGAGAGTTATCGTACACTCCAGCCAGACAGACAGACGGACGGACGGACATGGCTAAATCAACTCCAAATTGTCTGAAAAGGATTTCGACCAAACATACTTGGGGTCTAAAACCATTATTTCGATGATACTCAATTCAACCAGTCATTTTAGTTGGTCACCATAAGATTTTTAGAGCGTCAAAACGCTGCTTGAAGCCATTAAACTGCACTTAAGCGAAAATGATGAACTTTTGTGAGCGAGATCCCCGAAGGTGTTGTACGATATATACCTTCTTGGAAATTGATGTACGTTTGGAAAACCGTTTATTATGTCCGCATAGTTTCTGCCAAATCAGATCCTTAATTCGTTAGTTATGTGATAGATGGGAGCTGTTCTCCGAGGACCGAATTCACGCGATAGTTTTTATGGCATCTGCTACTGCACCCGTGTGAATGCTATCCAAACCTGCTTGGTAGGCTTGTTTATCTAGAGGTTCTCTCTTTGAATGATGGACTTCTCATTTTAGATCTTGAAAATCCCTTCTGACATGCCTTGGTGGGGGGTCCTATCCACCATATGGTGATTAGGATGGATCTTTCGGTAATACTCAAGCAAGTACTGCAACGAAATTATACCATTGTTTTGCTCTACTGGAAGAATCTTTGGTCCACTGAAGACATGAGGAACATGGGCGGCATTCTGGAAGGTTTGAATATTTTTCCATCGAGTTGCATTTATATTTGCGGTCAATACTGCGCATAGCTTACCACAGACCTACCTATCGCGTTATATGTGGTCAACAAGGTTTCTTTATCTGCACCCCAAGTGCTGCCGGCTAGGGACTTGATGACTTTGTTCCTACAGAGGCCGTAGATTTAGTGGCCGACATCTGCATACTCCTCGCGTAAAAAAGGTGGTACGATGGGTTAAGAAATTCAGTCTTTCACAAATGTCATCAGGGAACGTACCTGACGCCAAGATCGTACAATCGTCCGTATACGTTACGATCTAAATGCCATATGGAGGGGGCGGAATACAGGAAAGGCAGAGGTTAACCGGAGAGGTTACATTTCCGGAGATATCACGCCACCTTGGGGAACTCCCTGTTTCACTCTTCGGGGTCTGGACTTCTTGTTCCTATATTCCACGTACGACTGGCGTCCACACATATAATTGATTATCCAAAGTTTCAAATTATGTCGGATGGTTGTCTTCTCTATGTCCTCAAACAGCGTAGAGTGGCTGACAGTACCAAAGGCTTTTGATAAGTCAAGCGCGACCATTCTTTCATTCTCTCACACGGCAGTCTCTGTACTGCTTACGGAATCCATGCTGATGATCGACAACTGGATAGCTATTTCAGCTTTTGCCCATGAAGATCTCACTCAATCTCACGCAATCAAACCTCTCTTTGTGTACTCTACAGTGTTCCTTTTCTATATTACTTGTTGATTGAGCAGCACACCGGCGTACTTCGCATCCGTGGAAAGGCTTAGTTGCACACCATCCAGTATTAGCGGCAGGAAGTCTTCCATATTTTCTTTTTTGGCTAGATTCACAGCAATGCCGTTAGCTTGTGCCGAGAAAGTTATACTAAAGCACCATGCATTAGGTCCGACAAAATGTTCCTCTTATTAAAACGACCGGGACATTCCTAAACTACATGAGTGTTTCATTCATCACCAAAAGCTACAGTAATGATGATAGAACTCCTTCCAGCGGGGCGCCTCTGGTGACTATCTTCCCTACAGAACTCTCCCCGGAAATTATAGTTCTCAAAATGCTATGGTTCGATTGTATATGGTAAAACCAAAAATGTTTTACAATCGATGAATCCGAGTTTCACCCTTTCAGAATTCCCGAACTGACTGAAATTATTTAAAATGAAATGAAAAGCTGTGTTGGCATCAATGTAGAAAAATGGTTTGAAGCCAACACGCTTTTTTAAGTTCCCTTCCGATTTCTGGTTTAAACTTATATTTAATAGACCTATGCCCAAGGAAAGACTCAAAGAATACTCCATGGGCAACATGACACTACTGTATGATTTTTCGATAAAAGTGATGCTGACATTTTGAAGCCGGAATTTCGGGGTTTTTTGAATTTTTTTAATAATCTGGACGCGCAACCGCACGACTGTAATGAGTGTATCATCGAAATATGCATAAATACATATTGTAAGATATTGATTCGCTGTATCCAAAAGCGGATGCGCATCAACTTAGCGAAATAGTTGGAGAATACTTTTTCCTAATTTTTCTAAACAAACCAAAAAATATATTTGAAACAATATTCCAACAATAAGTTTTTCTCTTTTATTGTTGCTATAATATACAATTTATGCACTATAAATTTGGTTTCATATTTTTCTATGCATTGTCTAGATTCTGTGGATATTTCAAATTTATAATTTAGAGGTTTGTACACACTATGGGACAGGGTAATATGGATTTACTTCAAGATTTTTATACCCTCCAACATACGAGTAATATGGAGGGTATAATTAAAATTGTCATTCCGTTTGTAACACTCGAATTATTCATTGAAGACCCTGTAAAGTATATATTCTTGATCAGCGTAAAATTCTAGATCGATATAACCATGTCCGTCCATCCGTCCGTCCGTCTGTTGAAATGAAGATACAGATCGCAATTTTTAAGATAGAGTTTTGTAATTTGCTATAGAAGTTTCTATTACTCCTAGGATTTTTGGTAGTGCAAATGGGCTATATCGGTCCACGTTTTGATATAGCCCCCATAGAACGGTACCACCATATTTTCTGTATTTTGAAGGTTTTAACTTCATTATCACACCGAAATTGCTTAAATTTGGTACTTAGTCTTCGTTGGGGGTATACAACTTTCGCCCAGAATTTTGTCGGTATAGATACACTCCTTCATATAGCCCCCATAGAACGGTACCTCCGGATTTCCGGTATTTTGCAGTTTGTGGCTACAATAATCCACCCAAATGGCTTAAATTTGTAACTTAGTCTTCGTCGGGGGTACAAAACTTTCCCCCAGAATTTTGTCGGTATAGGTCAACGCCTTCATAAAGCCCCCATAGAACGGTACCTCCGGATTTCCGGTATTTTGAAGTTTGTGGCATCAATATTCCACAGAAATTGTTGAAATGTTGGTATTTAGTCTTCATTTGGGGTACAAAACTTTCCATTTCCATCATGTAGCCCCCATAGAACAATACCTCCCGATTTTCGGTATTTTGGTTAAATGGCTAAAATTTGGTATTTAGTCTTCGTTCTCTAAATTCTCTAAATTGTCGGTATTGGTTCACGCCTTCGTATAGCCCCATAGAACGGTACATCCCAATTTTCGATATTTTTAAGGGTTTGGCTTCAATATTCCACGGAAATGACTTAAATTTGGTATTTAATCTTCATTGGGGGTTCAAAACTTGCCACCTGAAATTTTTAGGTATAGATCCACACCTTCATATTGCACTTATAGAACGGTACATACAAATTTTTGGTATTTTGATGGTTTGCGGCCACAAAATACCGAAAATCAGCCACAGAAATGGCTGAAATTTGGTATTTAGTCTAAGTTGGAGGGAAAAAGCATTCCGATTGAAATTCGTCGGTATAGCCGATATAGCCTCCATAGAACGGTACCTTCCGATTTTCGTAATTCTGAGGGTTGTGACGTCAATATCCCAGAAATGACTGAAATTTGTTATTTAGTGTTCCACGTCTTCCTATATTCTTCTTGTTTTTCGGTATCGAAATATCGGAAGTTTAGTATTTAGACTTATTTGAGTCTAAAAACTTTCCGTCAGAAATTTGTCAGTATAGATCGAAGTTTTGATATAGCCCCCATTGAACGGTACCTCCCGAAATTTGAAATTGCTGAAATTTGGTATTTAGTCTTTTTCATAAACGAAAGCAAACTAATTGTTCCATTTTACTTCAATACTTCATGGTGGAGGGTATAACAAGTTCGGCCCGGCCGAAGTTAACGCCGTTCTCACTTGTTTTATTTTTTGTTGATTTTCTGAATGTGCACAGAAATTAGGAAGTACGCCCCTCTATTTATGGCAAATAGGCGAATAATGCATTTATGTGGTATTTGCAGAATTGTTTGCATGTCCGGAAAAACATTTAGTCACCGCATTGCTTATTTGTATTTACAATTCTGTTCTATTTTGAAGTTTTTAGTCATATTTGTGACAAGTTTCTCTATAAAATACCATAATGGCAACGAAGCGTAATAATAAAACCGAAGCAGACATTAATCGCATTGAACCAAATTGTTCTTGTAATGACTTTCAACACATACATACATATGCGCATACATATTTATGTACTTTTGTAATATTGTGAAATTTGCAAATTCTTGTTTGCCTGACTCGAATAAAATAACAACTGAAAACCATGATGGTGATTTAAAATTGCACTTTCTTATCAAAATGTAATAAATTGTCGAACAAGTATTTTTAAGTCGAGTATGGTGTTCGAATAGTTTGTACATTAGGCCGGGGCGATTTTTATGCAAGGAAAAAAGTGATAGTGGGCGCCTGGAGTTTCTGATTCTTGGGATTGTACTGAGCAAAAAAGTCCACTAGACCATATGTCTACGGTGAAAATCGAGCCCCCGGATTTTGACTTGAATTTTTTTTCAAGGATATTTTGGCCAAACCACATCTGAGAAACTTGACCTATCCTGAAAATTTCCTTTTGCGTTCTTAGTACACTCACCAAGGGCTTTCATCTCCAAAAGGAAATTTCCACCCACTGACTTTGAGTCAAATTTTATAGCACAGTGTAATTTGTCGATATTTTCCGGAAAATGTGCACATTCTCGGGGCCATAACTGCCTGAAGGAGCGTTCCAATGCTTTTGCTTTGTACTAGAGAGTTCTTAATTATTGTCTTGGCTACAATTTTTGTCTTTGTGTTGGATCGAAAATCTCAGTGATTTGGCTGTTACATATATGCCAAAATATCCAAAAAAACCTTGAAAAAAACTTCAAGTCAAAATCCGGGGGCTCGATTTTCACCGTAGACATATGGTCTAGTGGACTTTTTTGCTCTGTACAATCCCAATAATCAGAAAATCCAGTCGCCCGTGGTGGCGTTCAAATCGCCCCACCCTATTGTACATACATATGTCCACATGATATTTGGTGATAATGTATAAATAGATAGATCGTCCAGACGAGGTTTACTTCGGCTCCAGTAATTTTTATTCCGGTTAACGACATCAATATCTTCAAATCACATGATAGTTGATAGTACTATCTGTCGCCTAATATTAAAGGTCTGTTCGACAACCCACAAATTTGCACAAACTTTTACAAAATGCAGTTCGATAAGATAAGTGTTCAGTAAAAGAGATCTGAGAAGTACTTGCAAGAACTTGTGAAGGATTCCGACGTCCTTGCAGCCTGGGAAATAAGTCCAGGCTGGGGGGTTTAGGGTCTCAAGATCAGTATCTGCCCACATACCATCTGAGTTCTTTATACTCCCAATGGATTTGAGGTCCTTAGAGAGTATCGACTCGCAAAAACTGTTGCAAGGTTCCTTTTTCGCGAAGGTTGCAAATCGTACAATTATTTCCGTCTGATTCTGGTATATTGTGACTTCCATTAAGCACGATAAGGTTACATCTAGCCTTAAATATCTGGGAAATCTCTTGTCGACTGTAGATCTCATCAAAATATAATACACCTCGTGTTAGGTCTAAGTCCTTATAGATAGGAAATTACTTTGAAGAGCCCTCTGTACATTTTGAGCTTTACTATTTGATACCTATCGATCTATTAAACTTGTCTCCTGAAATTTTGACATGAAAGTAAAAGAAAATGTAAAATAAAACGGGCTGTTTGTTTCATACGAATATTGCAACAAAGCAAAATTGCAGAACACATTAAACCGTGTACACTAGTTTCTTGAAATGATGCATTTTTCCCAAAAAATACAGAGTTTCATGTCAAAATTTAATTGCAATTACTCTAGTGTGGCCCGGGACGTACCGTGCCAAAATTATCAGATCTTTCCTCTCCAGCCAATACCGCTGATTTGGATCTTGATATATGGTTTCTATCATCTTCACAAACTTGTAGGATATTCCTATTTTATGTAGTTTGTAAATTAAAAGGCTCCGATTAAAATGATCAAATGCGGCCTTGAAATGCACGAAAAATACATGCACTTTCTCGCTGATAATTTAAAGTTTACTATTGGGGCCAGGTTGTACACATTATCGTCTGTCGAATAATTCCTCCTGAAACCAGCTAGAGATGATGTACTGGAAAATAGAAGAAATTTGTTAGTATTTAGTTGTAATGGACCCTTGCCAAGCCATGATAGATGTTTGGCAAAGTTGAGTAGAACAATGGGATCTATGTTAGACAAGAAGGTCAGAGCATATATCTCATATCTAACCAATGTTCGGTATCTCCTTGTTTGCAACAAGGGCACCTACAAAGCAGATGTTCGACAGTAGTCAATGCCACTGCCATCCCATTTTGAGGTTAGAGATCTCACTCTGGAGTGACCTGTTATAAGTCCCACCGCGATTTTCATCCCTAACTTATCAAGTGAGAGGAGGGAAGCCGTTCTTCGACGAGAAAACACAGGCCAGTTTACCTTGGATACCCTACAACCAGGTTCCAATAGCCATCTTTGATGTGCTTTCTCATTGAAGATCTCCCGAAGTTTGCCGATGTAGTGGCACATCGGTGGCCGGACGGTTTCAACTGATAAGTCAATAGACCTAGAGCCACCTTGAGCCTGTTCATCTGCTACCTCGTTTCCCATGATGTTGCTATGACCCAGAACCCAACATAGCTTTACGATATCGTGTATATCCTGCAGAGCTCTCCTATAATCAAGAATAGCTCTTGAATTTATGGTCCGTGACTTGAGAGCCTTGAGGGCCGCTTGACTATCGACATATATAGTCACCGGTCCTGTAAGACTACCTTCAAGCCATTTCAACAATTCAGCTGCTGTCTTGATAGCAAGAATCTCCGCCTGAAAAACACTAGAATTATCGTCAAGCTTATATGAGTTTTTAATTAGTGGATTCTCGCACAGACGCCAGCGCCAGTATCTTCTTGGACCCGTCTGCGTAAATTGCCAGACCGTCCAGAGGTGATATGTACTTAGCCCATGCGTCTCTGCTTGGGAAGATAACAGTTAAGGAGTCAAACTTGAATGAGGTAGGTATACATATATATAATCGCTTACGCAACCATTGTCACCTAACTCAAGTCGACTATCAACTAGTTTTAGGACATTCGAGTATCCAAAGTGTGAACCACGCCAACACCCTGACTCCCGGAGTCTAAAAGCAGTTCTCGCCGCCTGAAACGGGATTAGGATGTCCAGAGGTTGGAGATCCAGTATGACGTTTAAATCAGCTTGAGGAGTGATTTTAATCGATCCGGTAATCAGCAGTGACGCGGTTCTTTGTACACTCGATAATTTGGAAAGTAATGCTTTGTTCCCATGAGCTTGCCACCAGACCAGTCCACCATAGATAAGTATGGGCAGGACCATGGTTACATAGAGTCAGTGTATGATCTGTGGTCTCAATCCCCAGCTTTTCCCGATGGAGTTCTTACAGGAATAGAGTGTCATTAGTCCTTTCTTCGTTCGCTCCTCTACATTTCTTTTCTATGACAAGCGATGGTCCAGAATAGTGCCGAGGTATTTAGCTTCCGTAGAAAATACCAGGGCCACCCCGTCCAGGACTGGAGGCTCGAAATTGGGAATTTTGCGTTTCTTAGTGAATAGTACAAGCTCTGTTTTTTTCGGGTTTAATCCCTTACTGTTGTTCTGGGCCCAGTTTGCAAGTTGTGCTAAGGCTCTTTGCATGAGCTCAGACAGGGTTGGCAGGAATTCGCCGCTGATAAGTGGCATAGGCAACCACCTTGATCTTCAGCCGGTCGAAACACACAAGTATTTAATTTATTACCCGAAGCCAAAGCAGGGGTAAAAGAACTCCTCCCTGCGGAGTGCATCTGTAAACATATTTCCTCACGGGACTCTGTCCTATGCATGAGTTGATGATTCTACTCTTCAGCATTTCATCAATCCATTCCACAAGGATGGAGGAAATGCCTGTGTTGCTGAGAGCATTGTGGATTGATTCAAGCTTCACGTTATTGAAAGACCCCTATATATCGAGGAACGCCGCCAACGTGAAGCCACCTCATGCAAGGCAGTCTCCACTGATTTGCCTTTAGTGTAGGCATGTTGTGATTTACTGATGTTAATGGGGTTTAATTGTGTTCTAATTTCATGATCCAGTAACCTTTCTAATGTTTTTAAGAGAAAGGAAGAAAGACTAATTCGACGCCTCCAAAAAATAGTATGCTAAGTCGACTTAGCATGTTTTCAAGTTCTTTACATTTTTATATTAAACGTCCTTTTACTTGAATTCTGTCAAATTTTGGTAATGATCGGACAATCCGAACAGAAGTTATAAACAAATATTTCCTTAGCATAGTACTGAAGGTCAAAGAAATTTCCAAACTTTAAGAGCTTGTCCTGCAAATCTCGCTTTTCAGAATTAGCAAACTATTATTTGGAGGTGTCGAACGTCCTTTAACTTATATTCTGTCTAATTTTGGTAATGATCGGTCAATCCGAACAGAAGTTATAAACATATTATAAAATATTGACTTAGCATAGTACTGAAGTTCAAAAAAATTTTCAAACTTTGAGAGCTTCTCCTGCAAAACTCACTTTTTAGACTTAGCATACTATTATTTGGAGGTGTCGAATTGGTCTGTAGTCTTTTGGTAGAGTATGACTTGGCTTCCCCGCTTTAGGGATGTAGGTCACGTTAACCTCCTTCCACAGACCAGGTATGTACGATAACAATAAACAAGCCTTGAAAATGTCTACCAGGATTGATAGCGCCGACTCAGCCACATTCTGTAGCATTGCCGGTATTATACCATCTGGTCCCGGTGATTTATAAGGCTGGAAACTGTTGATCGCCCACCGAATTCTTGTGTGATTAGTTATTCTGTCAATCAGCTGTTCATCTTCGATAGTTCGGACTCGACTATGACTTGCTGGTGCATAGGAGATAGATGGGGTGACTGCATCAGAAACAATTGTCTTCTAGGTCGAAGGGTCGAACACGTTTCACAGTTTTTTGCCGCGGAGCTTGGTTCGCCTTCTGAGAGACGAGACGGTCTTAATAGGCAATTAGTTCCGAATTTGTTGAGCGGAATTTCTCAGTAATTTTAGTAATTTTATTCATTTTTAATAGATAATTTAGTTTGTCTTCGCTATAAAAATGCGTCACTTCACAACGCTTAGCTTCAACACAAATTTAGATTGTAATAGTTTTATATACATACATACATAGTATGGCCTTATTGCATATGGGGAACCCCACTAACACCAAAATAACAACAAAAAAAACTTAAAAAGCAAAAACACGCATCGTTTGGTCTCCATCATATGGCCCCATAGTTCGTTCAAACTGTTTCTCTATTTCTCTTTTAAAAAATAAATATTTTCCCTCTTCTGTCATCTCGTGAGAATTTTTCAATAAATCTCTTGAACTAGCTCTTTTAATATGGCAAACAAAACAAAAAATGACTCATTCACGAATCACCCAACCTACAGCTGAGAACCACTGAAAAGACGCACAGTAACATTCGTATCTACATATAATTTTGTTTGTGGGCATTTCTTGTTTTTTATTTCACAACGAAAATAAAATACTTTGAAAAACATTCCGTTATTGCCTTTTAGTTTCTCTTTGACTAACGTAAACAACTGAACATATTGCCGGCCGGTCGGTGGGTAAAATACCGCCACACTCCACTCCGTTATCATCAAAATGGCAGCAACACAAATGTCCGAGGAGCAATTTCGTGTTCTAATCGAAACAATACGTTCCCTGGCGCCACAACAACAAAATCAAGTTATCGATGAAATCAAATCCAAGGGAAGTTTTGCCAATTGTGCCACCCGATTTTCGGGACAATGTGACAGCGATGCCGTTGAAGTTTTTATAGATGCCGTTGAAACGTATAAAGAAATGGAACAAATATCCGATAAAGATGCCCTACGAGGTCTACCGCTACTTTTCAATGGATTGGCATCGACATGGTGGAAAGGTGTGAGAAGAGAGGCCAAGACATGGGATGACGCCATGCATTTGTTGAGAGAACATTTCTCACCAACAAAACCAACCTATCAAATTTATTTGGAGATTTTTGAGAAAAAACAGGGAGATAGTGAACCCATCGATCCATTTATTCTGGAAAAGAGAGCTTTACTTGCCAAATTACCGGAGGGTCGTCACGATGAAGAGACTGAATTAGATTTTATTTATGGTCTTTTGAATAACAAATTTCGTCAAAAAATTCCCCGCCATGAAATTAAGTCATTTAGAGATCTACTCGAAAAGGGTAGAACTATGGAAAGGACTCGGTAAAATTAGATTTAAGATTGTGTTCAAGATTTTATAAATATTATTTTTATAATTTGCTCACTAGCTGTAATTTAATGTTAATTTTATAACTACATAAGATAAAAATAAATAAAATAATGGAATTAATTATTAAACATAAAACTCGTTTTTATACCCTCCACCATAGTATGGAGGGTATATTAAGTTTGTTTTTCCGTTTGTAACGCATTGAAATACTCATTTGCGACCCTATAAAGTATATATATTCTTGATCAGGGTAAAATTCTAAGTCGATCTGAGCACGTCCGTCCGTCCGTCCGTCCGTCCGTCCGTCCGTCCGTCCGTCCGTCCGTCTGTGGTAATCACTCTAGCATCCACAAAAATGGAGATAGGACGCTGAAATTTTGGGAAAATGCGTCTTTTGTTTGCAGGCAGGTCAAGTTCGATGATGGGCTATATCGGTCCACGTTTTGGTATAGCCCCCATATAACGGTACCCCCCGATTTGCGGTATTTTGACGTTTTTAGCTAAATTTTTAGACCGATTCAGCTATAATTTGACATTTAGGGTTCTTAAGTATTAATAAACTTATATAACAAAAGTTGTGGACATAGGTCCACGTTTTGGTATAGCCCCCATATAACGGTACCCCCCGATTTACGGTATTTTGACGGTTTTAGCTACATTTTCAGACCGATTTAGCTATAATTTGACATTTAGGGTTCTTAAGTGTCAGTAAACTTATATAACTAAATTTGTGGACATAGGTCCACGTTTTGGTATAGCCCCCATATAACGGTAGCCCCCATATAACGGTAGCCCCCGATTTACGGTATTTTGACATTTTTAGCTGCATTTTCAGACCGATGTAGCTATAATTTGACGTTTAGGGTTCTTAAATGTCAATAAACTTATATAACAAAAGTTGTGGACATAGGTCCACGTTTTGGTATAGCCCCCATATAACGGTACCCCCCGATTTACGGTATTTTGACGGTTTTAGCTACATTTTCAAACCGATTTAGCTATAATTTGACATTTAGGGTTCTTAAGTATCAATAAACTTATACAATAAAAGTTGTGGACATAGGTCCACGTTTTGGTATAGCCCCCATATAACGGTACCCCCCGATTTACGGTATTTTGACGTTTTTAGCTACATTTTCAGACTGATATAGCTATAATTTGACATTTAGGGTTCTTAAGTGTAACTAAACTTATATAACAAAAGTTGTGGACCTAGGTCCACGTTTTGGTATAGCCCCCATATAACGGTACCCCCCGATTTACGGTATTTTGACGGTTTTATCTACATTTTCAGACCGATATAGCTATAATTTGACATTTAGGGTTCTTCAGTATCAATAAACTTATACAACAAAAGTTGTGGACATAGGTCCACGTTTTGGTATAGCCCCCATATAACGGTACCCCCGATTTACGGTATTTTGACGTTTTTAGCTACATTTTTAGAACGATGAAGCTATAATTTGACATTTGAAGTTCTTAAATGTCAATAGACTTCTGTGACAAAACTTGTGGACATAGGTCTACGTTTTGGTATAGCCCCCATATAACGGTACCCCCGATTTACGGCATTTTGACGTTTTTATCTACATTTTCAGACCGATTTAGCTATCCATTGACATTTAGGGTTCTTAAATGTCAATAAACATTTATAACTAGCGGACATAGGTCCATGTTTTGGAATAGCCCCCATATAACGCTACCTCCCGATTTCAGGTATTTTGAGAATTTTACCTACAAGTTTTAACCGAATTATCTGTAATTTGAACATTTGACATTTGAAATTCTTAGTGGTCACCTTACCTCTTCACTAAAAATTGTCAAGAAAGCCCCCATATAACGGTATCTTCCGATTTTCAGTAATTTGATGATTTTACCTACAATATAAAACGGAACTAGCAGTAATTTGATTTGAAGTTCTTAGTGGTCACAACACCTCTCCATCAAAAATGTTCAACATAGGTCCACGTTCGGATATAGCTCCCATGTAACGGTACCTCCCAATTTTCAGTAATTTGACAATTTTAGCTACAATTTTTAACAGAACCAACTGTAATTTGACATTTGAAGGTTGTAGTGGTCACCACACTTCTGTATCAACAATTTTCAACATAGCCCCAATATAACGATACTTCCCGATTTTCGGCACTTTGAGGATTTTACTTAAAATGTTTAACCGAACGTAGGTCCATGTTTTTGTATAGCCACAAAACAAACCTCCCGATTTTCCGTACCTTAGCTTTATTTTTTGGACGAACTTTCTGTAATTTGTTCATTTAAGTTCATATTTTCGTATAGCCCAGATACCTCCGAACTAGCTGTTAATGACATTTGAAGTTCCCACGTTGTGTACCGATTTTCGATATTTTGAGGACTCTAGCTATATTTTTTAACCGAATTAGGAGCTATTTGACATTAAAGGCTCCCATCAAAAACTGTCAACATAGGCCCATGTTTTATTATAACCCCTATATAACAGTACCTCCCAATTTCTAGCCCACCAAAAATTGTCAACAGTTAGATATAGGCACCATAAAAAAGGAAATGAAGCATTTTATGTACATTATCTGACATTTTAGCGTACTCACTTAAAGTTGGGGACAGGAATGAATATTTTATGGTGGAGGGTATGAAAAGTTCGGCCCGGCCGAACTTAATGCTTTTTTACTTGTTTATTTACGTATTGGGTCTTAAATGGGGTCATTAGCTCAGGGAGAAAAAAATATAATTAAATGTTTTTAAATAGTGACGTTATGGTTGATATTTTTATAACCTTTGTATCGGATGACAATACAGCTAGTCTAGATCTGGTATTAGTCATATTGAGTCAGAGCTATAATCACTGGATGTTTATTTGTAGAACGATCAGTAACTGTCACTGAAAATGATGTAGCCTGAAATAAAAAATGTAAACGTTGATAACAGGGAAACGAGTTGAGATTTTTAACAAATCAAAAAACAATTTTGTAGGCATACAACCAGTAAGGAAAGGATCATAGTCGGGCGCGGCCTACTACTATATGATACCGTACACCACTGTGAATATGTAAAATATATGAATATACGAGATATATGTATATCGATATATGAAAATCGAAATTCGTTTTTCGATTGAATCTGATACATAAAGCTAAAATACATGATCGGCTTCAAGCTTCTACCTTCAAAAATTCAAGAAATGGCATTTCGGAAAATGGGATAAAATTGCAGATATCGTTGTAATGACGGATCCCAAAATCAAGCGTTTTCGCGGTTTTAGTTTCACTACTTACACCCATTCGTACATGATTGATAATACTCCAAATACTCGCTCTCATAAGATTGATATTCTATAAAAAATATTTTTAATTTTATAACGTTTTTTGCTTTTCCTGTAAAGTTTTGGTTTTGTGGTTTACGTCTTTGGGCATTTATGTGACGATATCACTTTCGTGTTGTGAAGGAGGTTGCGTTACCCGGCGTTCTGGAAGAGGTGGACTGGAACACCTTCTGTAGAGAAGTTTGTATAACCAGAGCCCCGAAAAACATTTTTGAGATAGATATGTTGAGATATTAGAATTCATAGTTGGAAAACGCAAATACCACCGAGGACATGTAGTTGAGTGGCAGCCAATATTCAGTGTTGCTGAGCAAGGATTGTTCCATGCTTTTAGTCAAAGATCGATAAAAGAAAACTACCCACCATAAAGAAATATACTAAACCTGAATCCATAATTTGAAAATATCAATTCGGGGAAAATCTTTTTCAATGGTTAAATTCAGAAATCTATTATACCCTACACCACCCTGTGTATTGTTCGATTTGGCTGAAAATTGGGGATGATCATTTTTTAGACTAATAAAGAACGCTATTGCTTTTGGTGAAAATCGGTTCAAATTTGGATATAGCTCCCATATATATTTTCGGCCGATTTGAGGTATTTGATGCACCAAAGACGCTATGTATGTCTAATTTTGATGGAATTTGGAAATATATGTGCCAAATTATATCGTAATCTGTTCACATTTGGATTTAGCTCCCATATATATTTTACCTATTCACAGTGGTGTAGGGTATCATATAGTCGGCCTCGCCCGACTTTGATCCCTTCCTTACTGGTTTTTTAAATTGTAGAATCCAGGGTCAGTCGGTATTCAGTGGTGCTGAGCAAGGATATTATAAAGTTTCATGTTTCCAGTAACAGATTTATCCAAAGAAATCCTACGGCTCCTCATCAAAAAATATATTAAACCTGGATCTACAATTACACTGTATGTAATTTTTTGAGTTATGTTTTATTAATCATATTCTGACACCACAGTGTGATAGAAGACTAAAAAAAAAATACACGTGTCTCGTCGTTTTTCCCTTTCTCATCAACTTTCACCGTTATATGCCTCCAATGGTTTGAGGATTTGACGTCAAAAGGCCTAAGTTTGTCAGGAACATATCTTCCAAACTGCTAAGAAATTTAATTTATTCTCAGTTGTAGCCCTTGTCTTAAAGAACAAAAATTGTGAATGCATAAAATTCATCAAACATCATCTGCAAGGTCAAAGTCGGGAAGATCGAATTTCTTTTAAAATTTCTTCTTGGGTTGTGGTCTACAGATATCATTTTTATCCCCTTTTCTTTAGTTGTGTAACTTTTTAACCACAGTCGATATTGTTATTTTTTCGAGAAACTCATTTTAACAACATAATTAAAACCTTTGTATTCTGTAAACAAATTTTAACAATTTTTTTAAAAAAAAACGTCGTTATGAAAACAACACCAAAATAGTCGTTGTTAAAAAATCGACAAAAATTTTCAATATTGGATTTGGCTTTGGTATGTGTGTATGTTTTGTTTATTAATACATTCTAAATTGAAAGCTTTTGAAAGTTTATAGACAACTTGTCTACATTTTTACAGAATAGCACAATCGTTACTGCAAACAATTTCTTGTGTCGACAACGTTGTCGATTGTCGGATTGTTAAAAACTTACAGAATAGGCCTACTGGTCCAAAATTTAAGAATAGAGTCAACTACAAAATCTGCTTAAGATCTCAGTAAACTACTTTCTAGAACATATGAACTTCTAGGAACGGTCCTTTGAGCTCAAAGTTCTATTATATTTGATCATTCTTTCCTGGGCCTATTCTGTAACTTTTTAACAACTTTACTCATTGTTTATTTTACAACAATTTCATTTGTTTGTTTTGTAGTTGTTACAAAAACAAAAGAAATTTTAACAACTTTTCAATAATTGATTCCACTGGAAAGTTATTTATTGAAATCTTAGGTACATTTTTGTAGTTGACTGTATTCTTAAATGTTGGAAGATTTGATATTTATGGACCAGAATCGGAGAAAAAAGTATGAAAATCGAACATTTTCTAAAGTGTTTTGCTATTTTGACCTTTAAGAACCTTTCGCAGACAGTTCTTATGTTCCAGATATTTGTTTACTGATATCTTTGCTACATTATTGTAGTTGACTCTGTTTGGAATATTGAACGGTTTAGTATCTGTGGACCAGAACCAGAGAAAACAGGATAAAAATCCCATTTGCTTTGCTATTTTGACCTTTAAGAACCGTTTATACAGAGTTCGTATGTTCTAAAAATATGTTTATTGACATCTAAGGTACATTTTTATTTTATTTATTTATTTCAATTTTCATATCCCCAGTTTTTCTACCTTAAGGCTGTATACTACTGTATAATGTTCAATTTAATATTATATAAAAAAGCTTAAATATAACAAGGGAGGGATATTAAAAGTACTCAAAAAAAACCTACTATGTATAAAAAAAGGGGGCAGTAATTATAAAATAAAAAATGTACATAAAAAACATTTTGATTACAGTCGAAATCGCTTTTAACGTCGTCGTTTATAACGTCATATCGGTTATAACCAGGGACGTACGCAGAATTTCATTTCGGTGGGGGGGGTCACCTTGACCAAAAATTATGAAATTAAAAAATGTTGTGTAGCGTTACATAAGGATATTGTATATGGTTTTTAGTTGATTTTATATGGAATATTGACACAAAGTATATAATTTCAATAGAGAGAGTTTACAATATTTTAGATATAACTTTGAAATTTGGAACAGAGTATAATAAACTAGTCTTTGGATGTTTAGAATTGAAATGAACAATATCAGGTTCAGTATAGTCCCCATACAAAAATTCCGCCTGGTATTTTAAAGATTTTAAACCAAATTCTCCAACAGAATTGCCGCAATAACTAAAAACCTTTCAAATGAATATTACCCATGTAGGTTTACGTTTTAATGTATTCCAGAATTTTAAATCACAGTAGATCTTATTTGGCATTTTCGATTCTATTTAAAAGATTTTCAGTATTTCTTCTTCTTTAAAGTACATATCCATATATCACACATTAACTTCAGTCCCATTAAAAAAGTTTTGTCTTATTTTTGCCTTATTAAGTTATCAATTGAACACATTTTTACCAAGAGGACTGATTCTGATAAGAAGATTTATCTAAAAACCTATTAATGTTATTTGTATACCATTAATTAATTGAAATAAATAACTCCACAAAAAGAGTAACTCGAATCCACGAGTACAGATTGGACCTGTACCGAAATATTTTAAGAAAATAATATTATATTATGTCATAAAAACACCAAAACTTTACTATTTTATCAGAAGTGATAGAGTCCATGCAGGCCAACTAAAAAATTCAGAAAATTACATTTTTGGTCTGTTCCAGTACTGCAAGAACCTACTCATTTTTAGTAGTAAAAATGTGTAGATTCTTGCAGGTTCTGGAACGGGCATTTAGAAAAAAGAGAAAACAATTTTATCCGGAGTCGGGCGATACTAACATAGACTCATAGACTCCGAATTCTACTCGCAGTACTGTTTGAGACTACGAAATCCACATTCGGTCTCGGCAAAATTTTAAAATAGGTTAAGTCGAAAAACTCAATCAGTAGTGCGATTCTCTAAAACATTTTTGAGTTACCGACAAAAATCCGTAAAATTTAAACACAAAATTATGAATGAAAAGTTCAATAAAAGTTTACACAAGTCTTACTATCGGTAGAACTTTACGACTGCTTTTTATTCGTCGCTAACTTACCGAAAAATCGGCAATTACCGAAATTATGAGCAGTTTAATTTTACCGACAATTGTCGGTAATTCAAAAATTGAGTTAAAGAATAGCCCTGCTGATATCCCAATGGTTGTTGTTCCGCAATATTTCTATCTTCATTGTACGATTAGATGTTTATGTACTCGATGACATTTAAAACTTTCCAAGGACTATGACTTCTGTCGGCACAGCGGAGGCAAACTTATGAAAATTCATAACTTTTGTTTTCTCGAAAGCAAGTAAAAATGTATCAGTCGGGTTGCCGACATAGATATACCCTCAGTTTGTGTGAGTTGAAACTTTTATCTATGAACAGATCGAATACGGGCTTCATAACCAAATCTTTGTCCTAAAAATTGTGTAGTCAGGGAGTTTCAGAATTTCGTGACCTTTCTTGGACGTATAAACTTTCCGACAAAAATATCGAAACATTTGGGTATAAAACTTCAAGATTGTGGGCGTTGCGAATAAATGCTTATGTTGAGCTCATAAATTTGATTTCGATAAGAGCGCAAAAGTTTTGCACTTTTGTGGAGAAGATACCTGAAAGAATGGTGCATTTTGGAAGTGGACCTAATTTTGGAAGTCATTCCTTTTGATAGTTATGGTGTCATGCCGTTATTTTAGTTGGTCATGCTAAGATTTAGAGCTTTTGAACCTAATGTCAGGAAGCATGGACTTACCCACAAAAAATAGAATATCGCTGTAACCAAGACCTAAAGCAGTAGCATTGGTCAAAATATCCAATGGAGTTTGTGAGGGAGGTATCCGAAGATGTTGTCGCATATAGACCCTCTTGATACTTGATATACATACATATGTACGTCCGGAAGTAATTTTAGGATGTTCAATGTTTCGGTGAAATCGGATATTGTGTGGGAGGTACCTGAAGGAGTGAACCGATATAATCCATATTCAAACGTAATCTATGGGAAAAAAGGAATGAACTGATATAACTTAAAGTTCGGTTGATCCGTTCGAGAGTTCTCATGCGCTCGAGCCAGAGAGACGAACGAACTGGGCTAAATCGACGTCAAATTATTTGAAGCGACTTTTGTCGAAACATATGAGAAGTCAAAGGCCATTATTTCGATGAGGTACATTTTTATCGTTAGCCTAAAGGCCGAAATTACAGCAGATTTTAATACCATTTAACCAATGTTTGAGGGGTGCCACCGTGGTGCAATGGTATGCACACCCGCCTTGCACGCTTAAGGTCGTGGGTTTGATTCCCCGGCCAGTCAACATCAAACACTTTTCAACGGTGGCAAAATACCCCTCAGTAATGTTGGCGACATTTTCTGATTATTTCAGCCTTGTACAACTTCTCTACAACTGGTGTCTTAAACACGTCGTTCGGACTCGGCGATAAACAGTAGGTCCATATCATTGAGCTAATATGAATCCCCCCCCCTGTCCCCCTGGGATGTTTGTGGAACAATTATATATATACTAGCAAATGCCCGCTACTTCGTATGCGGAAAGGGAATAATATACAAATAAACAATATTTCATATGAAAATGGTGGACACTGAAAATTTTGATGTACTAATACCTATTTTAATTGATATTTAATTTCTTTTAAGTATTGTTCATATATCTATAGTTTGAATTTCCATTACCCATTTACCCATTTTAAATTCCAGTCCATGTTTTATTAGAACAGTAGGGGTAGTTTAAAGATTTTATTCATATTTTCTAACCGAAGAATCTGCAATTTCGGCATTTATGATATCAACATGTAGAAAACCTTTATTCAAAAAAATGTTACTTAATGCGCACGCTTTGTTTGACATGGCCCCTATATAACAGTTATTTTTTACACATTTTAATTTAGACTTTTTTGTTCACAGGGTATAAAAACCTTATTGCAAAACAATAGTTGTATTTTCTAAAACGTCCAGAATAAAAAAAATAAACAATTTTGTTCAAAAGATACGTTTGACTGTTTGATTTCAGTGGAAAATTTAGAAACCACCTTAGCGTTAACATTAAATCATTAGCACACTATTCGATACAATTTTAACAGAAACATTGCATACATTTTAAATGCGGATTTTTATAGACATTCTCAATACCAGTGCTTCAATATTTAGTACTATTTAATACTTCTAGTACACTTATTGTACTAACACCTCTAACAGTGAAACTGACAACTTCTCCTTAGCCCAATATAAAATTTATTGCACTTTCGTACTCTGCGCACACTAACTATAAAATTCCAGCATCACCCAACACCAAATTTCGTACTATTTTGTATTTTTTGTATTTCCAATACCAACTCAATAATTCAGTCCTTAGCAACCTCCATACCTAATTTCAGAATTTGTATGCATTTCAAAAACTCCTTATCAGAACACCAACAAACCAACAAACAACCAAATTAAGTACTTATAATAGGTTTCGTTTCAAAAATAACATCGCGATATCCCAATCGCGATACTTATTTACAATTTATTCTGAATATTTTAACCAAATTTTGTGGCGTTCAGTAATTTTCGTTCACTTATCTCCAGCGTACGTAAAAATACTTTAAATAACATTTCCAATCGTTTCGTTTCGTATTTTCCATAGGAACAATACAAAACGAAACATAACCCACGTTGGCCGAGCTCGCTGTTTAGTTTTGTTTTGTTTACATTCGTGAGTGCGAACAAAGCGAAAAGTACTCAACTCCACAAGAGCAGATAGAAAACGGAATAGTTCTAAACCGTTGGTGATCACTTCCTTACCGTATAGTAAAAACAAACCACACGTATTCTCTCTTTATTTCTCATTTGTCATTGCTTCCCTGTCGGACTTTTATGAACCAGTTAATAAAATGATTGATAATAGATCGATAATTTTTAAACTGACTAAAAACTGGCTGAAAAGTTATCTAGAGATGAACCACTTTGAACAGAAAAACCCTGTAGGGACTGTGGCCGATTTAAAGCTCACATAAAGCTAGCTTTTTTTTAAACATAAGTGGCATTTTATCGATAATTTTGCCTTATGCCAACTGACTAATTTTACAAGGCGATGAGCGCCTGAGTGGTCAGTATTGTCCAACGCCAGATAACTTTTCGACTGATAATAAACTAACTTTTTTTTGCCTATTTTTAGTCAGTTTAAAACATAATGTGAAAAAAACAATTTTTGTTTCTGTGTGTTTTTTTATTTTTGACTTTTCATATTCTCTCTCTCCCTCTCTTTGTCTCTCTCTCTTTTTTTTGTTAGAGAGAAGAAGGGGCAAATTTGTATATTTCCTTTGTGTTTCTTTTTAATTCCAGTAATATGTACGAATATGTTCAGTGCATCAACACTGTATTCTATAACTGGATGCTGCATTTATACGAAGAATATTAAGAAAAAGCAAGTGCGAATTATTTATACATTTGTGCCTTATTTCTTCGACAAACACCAATACTTTGCAGACGGTACATGTTTCTGTTTTCAGAGTGGTTAATCTCTAGATAACTTTTCGACTAACTTTATATTGGTCGAAAAGTTATCTAGACATGGACAATCCCTTAAATTTTCTCTTTTCCTATTTTGCTCACCATTGGTTGTTAAGCAATCACATGTGTGTGTGTGTCTGAGTGTGGCATTGACAATACGCACGGCAGGCAAACGTTTCCCAAAAATACTAGTCGTTTCGGTGGTGAATGAAACAACTCGGCAAAGCATAGCCGAAGTTACATTTCAGCAATCGTACGGTTTCCATCTTTTTACATTGAAAAGTTTGTGTTTTTGTTTTGGTTGTGAGAATGAAACGATTCAGAGAAGCTGAAAAGTTTGTGGCTTTGTGTGATTAGTACGGGAATCGTTTTGTTTGTTTCCGTTCATTGCTTATCTCAACCCTACACATCAACAGCGACAATAATACCAAATTTCAGAATTCCACCGTTATTCGTATAGCATTTAATACTTTTCGTACGAAAGTTCGAATTTCAATAACTATCTCAATCCTCCACTCCAAATAGTACCATATTGTACCCATATCCAAATGGTACCAAATTTAGTACCTTTCAAATATTCGTACTTATATGTAAAAAATACGAATTTCCGAAATCTGCCTCAATCCTACACGCAAAAGTAATCATAATTCCAAATTTCACGATACTTTTCGTACACATAAGTACGAAGTTCCAAACCTACCTCAATCCTGTACTCCAACAGTAATTATTATTACAAATTCTAGGTTCCCAGCTCTATCCGTTCGCCCGAATCGAAATTGTACCAAATTTATTACCATTATTACCATTTAATACTTTTCGTACACATAAGTACAATTTTCCAAAGCTATATTTCCATGACTCAATCCAACCCTACAACAGTAATCGTAGTTCCAAATTTCCGGTTTGCAGCTCTATCCGTTCACTCAAATCCAAATTGTACCAAATTTAGAACAGTTTAGAACTTTTTGTACCCATAAGTACGAATTTCCAAAACTACCACAATCCTATACTCCAACAGTAATCACTACTCCTAATTTTAGGATTCCGCCTTTTTTGGTCTTCTATCACGCTGCGGTGTCAGAATATGGTTAATAATTTTCGTGTTGCATAGTGTTATTAACAGATTGGTGGAAGGTATGTATAAAAGCATTTTTTTATAAAACGAGATTAATAATTTACATATTTTTTTTTATTTTCAGGCTTGCGATCAGTGTTCGAAAATAAACACTATGGTATCGTACCGTACCGTTCTGTACCGTACCAAGGTGGATAGGTACACTACGATAGTGTACCGCTCCGGAACACAAACACTAAAATATATTTTAGTGATACTGTACCGGAACACAACTATAATCGTAGTGTACCGCATGCCGGAGCACTAAAAATCGTAGTGCTCCGACTGCGGAGGACTAAAAATCGTAGTGCTCCGACTGCGGAGGACTAAAAATCGTAGTGTTCCGACTGCGGAGCACTAAAAATGTTAGTGTTCCGACTGCCGGAACACTACAAATTTTAGTGTTCCGACTGCGGAGCACTAAAAATTTTAGTGTTCCGACTGCGGGATCACTAAAAATCATAGTGCACCACGTGTTGGAACACTAAAAAATAATAAAGGTATTATGTTTTCTTAGGAAAATTAAATATTTGGTTAAATTTGATCAAATAAATATTAAGATAGACTGTTACATCCATGTATGTTTAAATTAGTTAAACCCATTGCGAAATTTGGTCAAAATTATGAAAAAATAATATTTAGTTTTTGTGGAATGAAGCACAAAAATCTTCGTGCCGGAGCACTAAAAATTGTTTTGTACCACGTTTTGAAACTATAAGGTAATGAACCATACATGAATTTATTATGATTTCTGAGGAAATTAAATACTTTATATATATTTTTAATAAATAAAGATTAAAAGAAAATGTGAAAAAAATCTGATTTGATGTTTGGACAATGGGGCACTAAAAATCGTAGTAAATCCGACTGTCGGAACACTAAAAATAGTAGCGTACGACGAGCCGAAACGCTAAAAATAATGTTAAGATAATCGTCAGTTTATTATGTGAGGAAAATTAAATATTTTATGTTTTTAGGATAAACAAATATGTATTTATTTATTATTTATTAAATTATCTAATATATAAAAGGCAATGTGTGTATGTTAGTATGTTTGTATGTTCCGAATAGACTCAAAAACGGCTGAATAGATTTTCTTGAAAATTTCAGATAATGTACTGGGAACACCGGTGGTGAAAATAGGCTATATATTTTTTTGAATGGTCTTCGCGGAAGTGAAATATCGCGGTCATCCCAAATTATTCAAAAATGTATTATTTCAGATAATATACCTAATTTTAGTAAGCGTGACAACATAACCGCTATAACACTGGCTTCAATATGTGGGATAACGCGGTCAACGCCATAGTTTGGAATACAGTAAAATCCTGATAGCATGAGATGTCACTATATAAGAATTCCGAAAAATCGATTGGGAAATCTTATGAAATTTTGTGTGTGGAGTTTTTAGGTCTGAGAATAGGTCGTAATCTATTTTTTTATCCCGCTAAGTGCAGTGACCGGTGGTCCTCCCCACAAATTGTTTAAGAAAACCGCGAAATTCAAGATACTTTTTAATATATTGTTTACAAATTGTTTGCATTGCTATGGTAATTACTGTCTTGACCCTGAATGGTCGTTGCGGAAGGGAAATATCGCGTTCATCCCAAAATTTTCAAAAATGTATTATTTCAGGTTATTAGAACGGTCGTAAGCTGTTTTTTACTGCTAAGAATAGTGACCGGTGGTCCCCCCACAATGTTTTTAAGAAAATCAGAAATCTTTGATATTTTTGAACGTATTGTTTACAGATTGTTTTCCCTGAATGATCGCGGTCATCACAAAGTTTTCAAAAATGTATTATTTCAATTAATAATTTTAGTAAGCGTGACACAAAAATGATATGAACAATAGCTTGAGCAAGTGGGATAGCGCGGTCGTGAGCTATTTTAAAATGGCTAAGTGTAGTGACCGGAGGTTCTCCTTCAATTTTTTTTAAAGTCCATGATATTTTTGAACGTATTGTTTACAGATTGTTTGCAATACTACTGTAATTACCGTCTTGACCCTGAATGGTCTTCGCGGAAGTGAAATATCGCGGTCATCACAAAATGTTCAAACAGTTATTATTTCAGATAATATACATAATTTTGCGTGCCTAAAAAATGCTATAAACGCTGAACACTAAACAATAAGTGGGATAGTGCGATCAACTCCACATTTTGGAATACAGTAAAATCCCGATAACTTGAAATGTCACTATCCAGAGGTTAAATCCACCAAAAATAGCGAAAATCAGGCGCCACCCTTCTATGGGAGCTATATCAAACGAGGACGTGCACTGAAAATTCTCTGCAAGACTGTTTACGACCCCCAAAAGTGACTATATCTCCAAACTATCGAAAATCGGGAGGTACTGCTTTATGGGAGCCATATCAAAACGTGAACCTATAACTGTTGCATACCGAGCGCAAATAAAAAGGCGTGTCTTTCGGTCGATACGAATATTTATGCTCTCCTCTTTAAATTACATTAAAACCAAATATTAGCCATTTCGGTGTGATAATGATGTTAAATGCTCAAAAATAGCTATATCAAAACGTGGACCTATACTGACAATTCTCTGCAGTAATAATTACGACCCCAACCGAGACCAACAATCCAATATATAGCAATGTTAATTGACGTGCACCGATCATTATATGTGGGTCACAAAGTGCTTTAAACTGTCAATTTATGGTGAAGGGTATAATAAAAGAGATTTTATATCTTAAATTTGGGGGATACTATTACATGGAATTTATGTCAAAACATTGATTTATATTATGAAGTTTCTAGAGGGATGCCTAATTATGGCTGTATCAATGCTGGATAGATAACTAAAGTTTACACGGAGAACCCAAACAACGGGCCAGCAACGCGGACCGGGTCAGCTAGTTATTTAATAAATAAAAATTGGAAGAAAATGTATAAAACATCAGATTTGATTTTTAGACAATTGAGCACTAAAAATCGTAGTGTTCCTACTGCCGGATCACTAAAAATCGTAGTGTGCCGACTGCCGGATAACTAAAAATCGTAGTGTACCACGTGCAATACAATAAGGTAATGTACCGCACATGAGTTTATTATGATTCGTGAGGAAAATTTAATATTTTATGTTTTTTGTTTTTAATAAATACAAATTAAGAAATAAAAATTAGTAGGAAATGTGAAAAACATCTGACTGGTTTTTGGACAATGGAGCAGTAAAAATTTTACTGTTCGACGTTTAGGTAATCATCTGTTTATTATAATTTATGAGGAAAATTAAATATTTGATGGCTTTTGGGTCAAGTAAAAATTAATAAATACAAATTAAGATGAGCATGTTATATCCATGTACTTAAAATTAGTTACAATATTTTAGATATTTTAGAGATCCGGCAGTCGGAACACTAAAATTTTTAGTGATCCGGCAGTCGGAGCACTACGATTTTTAATGATGCGGCAGTCGGAACACTACGATTTTTAGTGCTCCGCAGCCGAACACTACGATTTTTATTGTTCCATTGTTTCGATTTTTAGAGATCCGGCAGTCGGAACACTAAAATTTTTAGTGATCCGGCAGTCGGAACACTACGATTTTTAGTGATCCGGCAGTCGGAACACTACGATTTTTAGTGATCCGGCAGTCGGAACACTACGATTTTTAGTACTCCGCAGCCGAACACTACGTTTTTTATTGATCCATACTCCAAAAATCAAATCAGGTGTTTTTCACGCGTTCTATTAAATTTTATTTTTTAATTTGTATTTATTAAAAAAAATTATAATATATTTAATTTTCCTCACAAATCTTAATAAACTCATGTATCCACAGTCAGAACACTACAATTTGTAGTGCGCCATTGTACAACAACCGAATCAATGTTTTTCATATTTTTTACTTAAGTTCACAACGTTATTAATTAATACCCAGCAAAATAAATTGGAAGTAGTGCAATGTGGACTAGTTCTGTCACGGCATGTTTTGATGCAGTTCAACTGGAGTCGTGAAAAAGGCGCTCCAGTCCTCACATTTTAACCGCATTTGGATGCAATTCAAAGAATCACATCCACTTGTCACATTTTAACAACATCCGGATGCAGTTCAACGGAGTCGTGAAAAAGGCACTCCAATTCCTCACAATTTAACAGCATCCGGATGCAGTCCAAACGGAGTCGTGAAAAAGGCACTCCGTTCGCTACATTTTATTAGCAGTTGTTAGAGATCCCTATATGTACATAAATCAGATTGTACATCTCTACAGGCAGCGGCTTTCATTTTCCAAAAAGAGATAAGCGTGTTAACATGTCCAAACATTTGTTAATACAAACTAAATAATATTTAATATTTAATTTGTGAACATTTTTCCGGCAACTCACCAGAAGAAAATTTCCGAATGGAGTGCTGTTGGAGTACGTGTCGAAATCTTAACTGGTGATGGGAAGACAACCCATTTAGCAAATGAAGCAAAAACAGTTCAGCTTGGAACAAATGCAAGCGGAGGAAACACGCATGTTTGCGATTGAATTCAATGGAGAATTTTCATAATTTGTGTTAATGTAATAAAGTTGTTAATATTTTTGTTTTGTACAAATAATAAATGCATTTTATTTGTTCTGGCATATTTTGTAATGGCTTGCACAATTTCCGCAGAATGCCTGTACCAAACACGTGCTTTGGACTGCCTCCTATTCTACCCCAAAGGGTTAGTTAAAATGCAATGCCAAAGGGTCAGTTAAAATGCAGTGCCAGAGGGTCAGTTAAAATGCAGTGCAAAAGGGTTAGTTAAAATGCAATGCCAAAGGGTTAGTTAAAATGCAGTGCTTTGGAGTGCATCTTTCAGTAGTCACGCTCTTGTAAAAATCATCAGTGAAAATGCAAATTTTGATGCACATCCAGATCACTTGTACATATCATTTAACTGCATCTTTGGAGGCAAACATTTTGCTGGGTATGTATACATACATGGATTTAATAGGTGTATCTGAGTTTTTATGTCTTAATCTGTACTTATCTCAAAACTTATAAATATTTAATTTTACTCGAAAATCATTACAAACTCGTGTGTGGTACATTATCATTACGTTATTTTTTAGTGTTCCGACTGCGGAGCACTACGATTTTTAGTGTTCCGACTGCGGAGCACTACGATTTTTAGTGTTCCGATTGCGGAGCACTACGATTTTTAGTGTTCCGACTGCGGAGCACTACGATTTTTGGTGTTCCGACTGCGGTACCCAACGTTTTTAGTGTACCAAAATGTGGTACACTACGTTTATCGTTGTGCTCCGGAACAGTATCACTAAAATATTTTTTAGTGTTTGTGTTCCGGAACACTAACGCTAAAAATATTTTAGTGATACTGTACTCGGAGCGGTACACTATGTTAGTGTACTGTTTATTTTCGAACTCTGCTTGCGATACATTGTCGGAGGAGAGCTACATTCCCCACATAGTTAACCACTCTGCAAATTGGGTATACCCACAGTAAGGTAAACACTGTATAGAGTATATGGCGCCATTGAAAATTTTCTTCAATGGTTATATTCAGAAATTTATTTTTGAAGACAAACAATCCACTCCTGGAATTTCTCAAATTCACGGATCAGTTGTATGATACAAAAAAAATCCTCAATTTATTCCAAACTGGAGAGAATTGATTCTGCTTTTTTTATGCTGTTGGGGGAACTGGATCCACGTATTAGGTCCAGCAAAAATTTGGGAGCCGGATAAACTAAACCATTAGAAAGTAATGTAAACAAGCTACCTTCTGCATTAGCATTAGGCTGAAAAATAATGGATTAGTTTTTTTTAATTTTACAAGTCAAAACTACTTGCAAAATTACTTTATTCATTACTAAGTAATGAGTACGGTGGACAGAGTATGTTTGCCCATATTTCGTAAGTTTTATAATGACACCAATCGGGTGGTTTAGTAAATTTAATCTTAAGAAAGAATTTTTGTGAAATTTTCAGGTCCTATATCTAGGGAAGTACACGATTTCTGGAAAAAAATATATATCTTTGACTTTAGGATGGATGCAACGTAGATCCAAAGGTCGTAAAAGTGATTCGTATTTATAGAACTGCTGAGTACTTGGAATTTTTCCACCTCTTCCGGAGCTATGAAGGAAGTTTCAAAAATGTATTAAAAACCCACATTTGATATGTTTGTGCGTGTCCCCTAAAATATTTATAAAACATCAAATACTGCAGCTTTGAAAGTCATCGAAAACTTATGCATTCTTAAAAAAATCCCCCAATTTGGGCCCTGATAACCCTCCAAACTGTTATCTACATCTCTAAACTATCAATAAATTCTACTATAAATAATTAGAGTTATAACTTTTATCAGGTTGCATGATATCAGTAATTTAGTTTGTTTATCAATTTTTTGAAAAATATTGGTAAATGTACATGAATAAGTATGAATGTACGTACGTATGTTCTTGGCATGTATCCCCCATTGATTTTGTTTCCAAGAAAGAGAACCCCCAAATGATTCTCTTTTTATTAGGAATTTCAAACATGATGAAATTCAATTACTCATCTCTCTGCTGCCGAGAATAAAACTACCAACACTTGTGGTGGGGTATTTTGGTGTTGCTCTCTGGCTTTGTGAATCCATTTGCCGGGTATAAAAGGCCAACGCATTGCCTTGAGAAACCAGTCTACTGCGAACTACGATTAACGCAACGACCAAACCCAGCCAATGTTCGTACGGAGTTAAACGGTAAAAAAGTTTCAACATTCGCCAGCTATACAAAAAACAAGTGGCTTTGTTACTCAACCAACCAGCAATACACTCCGCGACATTGCGAATTACTCATCATAAAAGTGAAAACCAAAAAAAAAACAACATCTAAAAAATGGCTCAAATGGTACAGATGACCACCGAACAATTGCAACAACTCATCGAAGCTGTACGCATCTCCGCTGCCAACAGTGCTGCCCAGGCTGCTGAAAACGTCCAAACCAAATCGAAGGGAAGTTTCAGCAATTGCCCATCTCGCTTTGGTGGCCAACGTGATCATGAAGCCGTTGAAGAATTCATAACCTCAATTGTAACGTACAAGGAAATCGAATGTATCAGTGACGAGGATGCCTTGAAGGGTATTTCTTTGCTCTTCTATGGCTTGGCATCAACCTGGTGGCAAGGTGTACGCAAAGAGGCTAAAACATGGAATGATGTTTTGGCCTTGATTCGTGATCACTTTTCACCCACCAAACCAGCCTATCAAATCTATATGGAAATCTTTGAGAAGAAACAGGATGACCATGTGGCCATTGATACATTTGTGTGCCAGAAGCGGGCCCTCTTGGCTCAATTGCCTGACGATAGACATGATGAAGAAACCGAAATCGATTTAGTCTATGGTCTGTTGAACATCAAATATCGCAAGCATATTGCACGCCATGATTTCAAGACATTCCGTGAGCTTTTGGAGAAGGGTCGCATCATTGAACATAACATGATGGAAGATGAAGCTGAGCAAAAGGGACCAGTGCGTGGCTCCAAGGGCACAAAACGTTGTACGTATTGCAATTTCCGTGGTCATACCACAGAACAGTGTCGCAAACGTAAATCGGCAGAAGAAGAATAAAGCAACATCAGCAACAACAACAACATCATCAACAACAAGTGATGTCATACACCAGTTCCCAAGTGCCAGAAAAAAACCTCAACAAATTATATAACCAAGTTCTAAGAGAGTTTGGTAGTGACATCACCCATCTAACACAGAGTGCAGTTATAATTTGTTTGTACCTCTCCCAAACCAGTTATGACTGTCTCATTTCAACACATTTACAGATAGGTTTCTCTTGATTTCAATGCTGGAGCCATTCCATAATGAATCTCTTTGATTTTAGTACCCTAGAATCTAAGAGATTTGTTGGGAACGTTTCGGGTATTTGGAATTGGGAGTTCACCTGCATTATCATTAGGTTAAGGCTACATTTTAGGACGCCTTCCGCGTACACGCTGTGTTTTACCTTACAAAACCGGCTTTACAGGCTATGAACGCCTGGACCACACGAAACTTAGACGTTTATGGATTTTTTAAATCTATTGTCTTACTATTCAAACATACAAACAAACAATCATGCAAAGTATATCGGCTGCTTTCCTGGCTTTCGGTAAGTAATGACTTGTTTTTTAACTTTTTTCCAAACTATGGCAAGGCTAAAGTTTGTCTGAGTTCAGAAGTTGGGGAAGTAATTCCCCTATTTTTGGGCTTTTCCAAGCCTAAGTTGAGGCATAGTTTGAATATAGTTAGGAAGTCATTGTTTATCTCAAAGTTTGGGAAAGTATCCACCCCGTTGTATTCACTAGCTTACGAGAGATGTCGTGGGGTTTAAAAGTAGCTGCGTGGGGAAATTTCCATCACTTTGAGGCAAACAATTGCTTGAATTCCAAATTTTGTTTTCCTTTATTGGGAACAAAATTTGGCATTTCAAGAAATTGTTTGGCTTATAGTGTAGGAAATTTTCCGTATGCATGTACTTTTGCAACCCCACTTCATCTCAACTAACTTTTGAATGCAGCAAAAAACCCCCCTCGTTGCTTTGAAACATTTTGAAAATATTCTGGTATTTTTGCCACCAAGAAGTGAAGTTTTCTCTTTTCTAAGGCGTTGCAATTTTCGAAATATTTAACCCAAACAAATTCCCTTCCTCGGACGGGAAATTTGTTGGGTTGTCTATGGAGGAAATTGTAGCAAATTTTAAAAGTATTACCCAACGACTTGGTGTGTGGAAAGTGGTTTAAATTTTTCGAAATGGTTCAAAGTGACAAAAAACCTTTTTTGCCTTTGGGCAAAAAAAACTTTTTTCGCTTTGGCGAAAATAAAACAAAACTTCTTTAACAAAGAAATTTTTATGATCTTGAATTGTACAACGATGGCTAGGTTGACGCCATTCGTACAATTGGCACGCCAACGCAAACTATTCCAAAACTTGAGTCAAGATCTTGGAATTTTTTGAAAATGGCACGCCTGTCTCTATTATCCCACTTTCGGATTAAGCGTTTCGCCAAGGCTAAAAACTAACCTCCAAATTAGCAAGTGGCTACCTTAATCCACAAACAATAACAACTGGAGTTAATTTTTTTTATAAATGAAGGCATTTCAGGATAAAGTTACAGCATTTCGCACATAAACTCGTAATCATACAAAAAACCTCACAAATGATGAGCCAATTGGAGGTTTTTTAATGGCCATCAAAATCATTTGTGGGGTTTTCTATTAGCCATCGTAATTGGAATCCGAAATCTGTTTGCTTTTGTAATTGCATTAATTTATATTTTTTAAACTCTAGTTTTTTTAATTTTTTAGTAAACAGCATTGTATTCTCTATTTTCAAGGTGAAGGAAAGACTGTTGTATTTAGTTTTTAAGAAAAAATTTTTAAAAAAAGAAAAAATTTAAAAAATCAAAAAAATTAAATACAAAAATACTATACAAATAGCAATGCTATTGAGAAACTAAATCTTACTTTGCATTTTTACTTCTTTTTACTGGGAGATTAATGGGAAGGAAATAATTTTACAAAATATTTTCAGAAGAGGAACAGGTTTTTACATCATCTGCACCTGGGATGTTCGGAACCCTTACAGACGCACTGGTGATGTACATTTAAGGAAGCGAGCCGATATTACAGGAAGTACTAAAAAAATGGAAATGAGTCACAACACACCTAAAAGAGGTGCACCAGAAAACCAGTGCACAAAGACTCCGACTATTGTCATAAATCGAAAAGTTATGCGAAGAAATAAAATTGTGAAAACACATCAAAGCTATTCATTTGACATACATCTGATTTTTTTTTTGTATTAAGCTACGACTAATTACAAAAATTGTAAGTCCTATTTGGTAGTGGGACTTGAATAATTACTATTTTTTCTAATTTTTTTAAAATTTATGGTTTGTTCCAGTACTGCAAGAATCTACTAATTGTTACTATTTTTCCCGATAACATAAAGGAAAAAATGTTACCGTAGTAAAAAGTAGTAGCTTCTTGCAGGTTCTGGAACAGAGCATTTGTTTCCGAAGAACCAGGCCAAGACTCTAAAAATAAATGCATTTTGCCCTTACCTTGGGCAATTATGTATGTTTTTGGGATTACTGATTTCTTTCTTCATACTAACCCAAATGCGGGTTTTTTTGGTCCCTTCTCCTATAAAATGTGATCTGTATCAGATCAACATGGAGGGTACAATTAAATTTGTAATTCCGTTTGTAGCACATCGAAATATTCATCGGAGACCCTATAAAGTATATATATTCTTGATCAGGGTAAAATTCTAAGTCGATATAACAATGTTCGTCTGTCCGTGCGCCTGTTGAAATCAAGATAAAGCTCGCAATTTTTAAGATAGATATATTTGGTCTTCGTTGGGGGTATAAAACTTTCCACCTGAAATTTGTCGGTATAGGTCCACGCCTTCATATAGCCCCCATAGAACGGTACCTCCCGATTTTCGGTATTTTGAAGGTTGTGGCCACAACAACCCACCGAAATGGCTGAGATTTGGTATTTAGTCTACGTTGGAAGTAAAACCATTTCCAACTGAATTTCGTTGGTATAGGTCCACGTTTCGATATAGCCCACATAGAACGGTAACTCCCGATTTTCGTAATTGTGAAGGATGTGACGTCACTATCCCACCGAAATGACTGAAATTTGTTATTTAGTCTTTCATGGGGTTATAAATTATTCCAGAAAAGAATTATCAGTATAGGTCTACGTTTTTCCTATTTCCCCCCTAGAAGCGTACCTCTTGATTTACGGTATTTTTTAGGTTTTAACCAGATTATCTTACTGAAATATCGGAAATTTGGTATTTAGTCTTCTTTGAGTCAAAAAACTTTACGCCAGAAATTTGTCGGTATAGATCGACGTTTTGATATAGCCCTATGGAACGGTACCTCCCAAATTTGGTATTTTGAAGGTTAGCGACATTAGGTGTGTACGATAACTTCGCAAGTGAAAAGTACTTGCAAGCACTCAGCAAGTTCTCAGTAACCTCTCTCCACAAATTTTACTCTCTCGAAGCAAAACATTTGCAGATTGTTATCGAACAGCAATTTGCAAAAACTTGCAAGAAGTCAGCTGATTTGACAAACAAGAAGAAGTTGGCGGAAAAGATTAAATTAAACAGTTGAAGGTGTCTACCATTTTTTTTTATTTTCCATTTTTTTATTTTCCATTTCCTTCAGGTACCTTCCCCACAAAAGTTCAGAAATGTTCGAAAAAATTGTGCGCACGATAACTCTTGAAGGAAGTGACAGATTTGGTCCATACTTTACACATCCTAATATATCTACCAGATATAGATCAGGTTCGAATATGAACCATATTTGTCCACTCCTTCCACACAAATTTTCGGATAAGTTCACTTTAAGACCTGCTCTCGAATCACTTTGATATTTTTTGAATCAACTTGCATTCGCTGACTCAATTACGATGGTTTCAGGGGCAAGTCCGAAAGTTGTAAAAACCTCTATGGCACCATACGTAGAGGCTGGAGAGCACGATAACTCTCGAACTGATCAACCGATTTGGTCTAAAATTTGGCCTTCGTCATATTTTGTCCAAATTAAATTTTTAGTTCGAAGATGGGCAATACCAGTCCACAACTTCCGGTACTTCCCAATAATATTTAAAAAATGGTCTTATCTTTCCTTTACCGACCCACCTCAGAAAATTATGAATAAATTACCACAGATAGTGCTTTTTATCCCGATTTCAACCATGTATTGCTTTTGTTGCGGAAATGTATACTTTCTGAGATATAGGCCTCAAAATTTCCACAACGGCCCTAGTCTAAAATGTTGGCAAACCAACCCAGAAAATTATTACAAAATTACCACAGATAGTACTTTTTACACAGATAGTACTTTTGTTGCGGAAATGTATACTTCCCAAGATATGGGCCTCCAAAATTCCACAAAGGCCCTAGTCTAAAATTTTGGCAAACCAACGCAGAAAATTATTAAAAAAATTACCACAAATAGTGATGTTTATACTTATTTCAACGATGTATTATTTTGTTGAAGGGTATGTATACTTCCCGATATATAGTCCTCCAAAAATATTAAATTTAAAAGAAAAATTTGTTCCCGTTCCCGAGATTTTTGATTCTGTCCATAGGAGAAAGTCCTAAATCCCGGCCGAAGGCCCGCTATTTAGAGAAAAATATCTCATTTACCAAAATTTTAGACTAGGGCCATTGTGGAACTTTGGAGGCACATATCTCGGGAAGTATATATTTCCGCAACAAAAGCAATACATCATTGGAATTAGGATAAAAAGCACTATCTGTGCTAATTTTTTTCATAATTTTTTGCGGTGGGTCGGTAAAGGAAAGGAGTTCCAAAAAATGTCACTAAAATGGTAGGCACAAACGGGGCAACCAATTTGGTCCACACTTTTGATATCCTAATATTTTGTCAAAATTTCGTTTAACTTATAAAATGGTCCATTAGGGTTGTGGCGGAGGTACAAAAGTTCAACATTTGGGATCCTTGGGAAATGTATACTGATGCTGTTCGTTGTGGCCCTGGCTTCGGTACATAAGGCTGAAATCATTTCTGCCTCTTATGTGACGAGGACCTTATAATTCCCTTTCCAATGCACAAATATAAAACATACTGGAACGCAGTGCGATGTTTGGCATAAATATTTATTGATATCGTTGGGAATACCTGGATGCACCGCTTTTTGCTGGGATTTTATACCTTTAAAATAAAAAAATAGTCACCACAAACTACAAAATAAGTTATTTTACTTACATTATCGTTTTCCATAATTTATTTAATAATTTTATCCCTTTTTATATCTACATACAGTTAGTCAACTTAATTATTGCAAAACCAAAATTATTACAAAATTTTAAATAAAACATCATTTTATTGGTAAAAATAAATATCGTTATTAATATTTTTGTTAACAATACAATTCTTACACATGTTTATTAATATAATAAAATAAAAAGTAGCTAAATTTCACTAAAATATTTTCTTAAAATTAAGAAAAATGAGTACAACTCATTATTTGCACTGTCAACTAAAGAATTGCAAAATTCACAACTTTTCAGTCCTTCACGGTATTTTTCGAAAAGTTGGTTCTAATATTTCGTATACCCACATTTGGCATCAAAAACAGCTTGTAAACGTATCTGAATTTAATAAATAAGTTTCGGAATGTCATATTCCAATGGTATTTTTTAGCCATTCTTCTTTATTGCATTTTATTGAGTCCCCCAGGTTAGTGGGCGACATATTCCCGACTTTTTTTTGGTTCAGGTGTACCTATGAACTTTCGATGGGATTACTATCTAGATACTGGAACGGGGTGTACATTACTTTGGTACAGTTGTATAACAACCAAGTCCTACATAAATTCGATTTATGCTTAGGGTCGTTGTCTTGGTAGTATTCATATTGCAATTTGTTTGAATTTTCAGGGCCAGCAGGCCCAAACTTCTTGACGCTTTTGGTTAAATATTTTCTTAAAACATCTAAATAAACCTCCTATGTCATTGTTTCTTCCAAAATCAGGATTTTACTAACGTCACTGCTTGGTATACAACCCCATACTATAACTGACAGTTTTCCGAACTTTACGGTATGCATTAAATTTTTGTTTTCCATGGCTTTCAAGGGGTTTGCCAATACTTTTTGAGGTCCATTGTGATTGTACAACATAGTCCCATCAGAAAATATAACGCCATCCCAATACTAAAGATGGCGTGAAAAGTTGTCTATAACAAGTCTGAATAGTTTCTATATATTGTATTGGGAGGGCAATGGTTTTTACCTAGTCACTCGTGATGAGTGCTTGTTATTATGTAGCACTTTTCTGATTTTTCCTTGTGACACACTTACTCCAAAATCATTTTTAATTAGAAGAAGCTATTTTCAGGTGCTGCTTTGGGCTATTTCGTTAATTTCTTTAATCATTCTACAGTCAATTCGTGTGATTACTATTTTGGACCTGCCATGTAACGCCCTCAGTTTGAGCCTGGCTTCTTTATCGGTGCGGTATATGATGTTGTATACACTTCTCAGCTTACGAGAGGTGATTTTAGGGATTTCTCTATCGGATGTACCATTATTTATTTAATTGGAATAGACCAAATGTTGCATATTTTCCGAAACCGTTTACCTGACTTTCTGTTTTTTCTGAATATACCGTCTATGTTACACACAAAAAAATTAATTTATGATCAAAAATTATGGCTCTACAATCCTTAAATGCAAAAAATCGCGGGGAAAACCCCACTATTTTATTGCACATTAATTCTTTTTGCAATTATTTAGTTGACACCACAAAAACTGGGTACCTACCCTTTTTGCCCGTTGTTTTTGTTATTTCCAACCGATTTCTGGATTTATTGGCTTGATGTTGTCATTAACAGGTAAATCAACAGATATTTACAAAGAACCCCAACATTATTGAAAGAATTTCTTGTAGTAATTCCTAATTAAACATCTAAATTTTTAAAAATTCATCGTTTGCAATAATATAGTTGACTAACTGTATGTATTTATTTTTATAGCCAAACGTTTGTTTATGTTTTTGCCAAGAAGTCCGCCACAAAACATTCGAATTTTAATCAGCTGATCAAACTTGCAAGTTCTTACAAGAAAAATTTTCCTTGCAAAAACTTGTAAACAAAACTCTCCAATATTCTCTCACAATTGTCTCCAAATTCTCTCTCTTGTACTTTGCAAGTTTGTTATCGAACAGCATTTTGTAAAAGTTTGTGCAAATTTGCACAAACTTTTGGGTTATCGTACAGACCTATTGCATGGTATAAGTAAAGAGGTAGATTTAAATGAAAAAAATCTATAGAACCCTTGTTTTTCTTGAATTCCTAAAACTTCAAAATAAAAGCAACAAGTGGGTTTGTTTACAATGCATTTTTTGAGCATTTTATAAAAAACGCGAAAAATGAATGAAGAGTTAAATTTTCTCCACATAATCGAGTTGTGGATATGATAAACTGATTGTTTCAATGCAAATCTCACCAACTTCTTCCATACAAATGGTCTAAAAACAATTTTAAAAATCATTGAATTCGATTATTTTTAAAATTGTTTGGCATATTATTCAAACACCACACACACACATACACAGTTTGTTTATATTGTTTTGAAGTTTTAGGCATACTCGAATGAAAAAATTTAAATTGACATAAAGCTTTGGCTAACCTTTCTTATTAAACCATGAACGTACTATTTAGCAACTTTACTGACTAGGTTAGGTTTGAGGATGTGTAGTCAATATATATTGACTACGCCACTCGGAGACCTTTCAGTCCATTGTGATCATCCATAAATCAGAAGAAAAAAAGGTTCAGAATTACCCGAAAAGACAAAAGAAGAGAAAATAAAGAAAAGTAAAGAAAATAGGGTGGGGTTGGGAAAGTAATAATCAAGGCATATTTATATAAGGTAAATGCATGCATTACAACAACTAACAAATGTACAAAAACAACATTGTTGTTATAGAAAATTAAATGCCAAAGAAAATATTGAATAATAGGGTCGTTCCAAAAATACATTTTTAAAATCATCTAAAATAGAACAAATTTGAATCAAAATGTAAATACAAAGCATTCAGAATGGGTCGCGCCGTCGCAGCCAATTCAAATTTTTGATGATGTTTATAATTGTTGGTTCCATGTTTGAGTAGAAGGTTAAGCTTGGAGGAAAGCATACTCCTGTTAGTCTATATTGCTTTCGAGTTAACATCGGGCAACGACATAAAATATGCTCAATAGTCTCCGTTTCCTCCTTATCTTCACAGAGCCTGCAATAGTCCACGCCATCATCCTGCCATTTGCCGATAAAAATCTCGGATGTTGCAATGACCGGTAATGACTCCCGTCAATACCCTGATTTCTGATTTAATCAAACTTAAGAGTGAAGTTGTTCTGTTTGTTCGTAGAGTCGGCCAAATGGTCCTTCACACGTTGCACCTTGGTTCATTATGGAGAACGTCTAAACTCTCCACTCAAATTTTAAAAAACAAGTTTTTAAAGTGAGCTCCAGTCGTCATAAAATTGGGGAAGAGTTCTTTCAAAGAACTAAGAGAACTCATGAGTCCAAGTGGCGTTGGACGAAACTAATATTCTCTGCCCTACCCTAAAGTAAATCAATTTTAACTAACCCACTTTAAAAAACTTGTTGTTTTTAAAATTTGAAAACAACAAATCTGTGATTAAGCTGGGTCTTACTTTAAAAATAACAAGTAAAAAAAGTATCAGTCGGCTTTGCCGACAGAGATATACCCTCAGCCTGTGCAAATTGAAACACTTTTTTCATAAAAAACTTATGTATTTAGGGGGTTTCAAAATTTTGCTCGTATGAACCGACAAAAATGTTGATTAGGATTAAAGTTCAAAAATTTTGCGGAAAAGGTACTTAAAGGAATGGACCGACATAGACCATGGGGGTGCCATAGGGGGTTTTTACACCCATTGGGCTGTTTTCTCAAGAATTATGGACTTGCCCTGAAAGAACTTTTACCATCGTAATTCCGGCAGCGAATGCAAGTTGCTTCAACAAAAATCAAAGTGATTCAATAGTAGGTCTTAAAGTGAAGTTATCCAAAATTTTGTGTGGGAGGTACGGGATGGAGTGGACATATATAGTCCATATTCGAACCTGATCTATATCTGGTAGATATTATGAGAATGTGTAAAGTATTGACCAAATCGGTCACTCCCATCAAGAGTTATCGTGCGCACAATTTTTCCGAATATTTTTGAACTTTTGTGGGGTAGGTACCTGAAGGAGTGGATCGATATGGCTTATCTACGAACTTAAAGTAATTTTGGAAACAATATTACGAAGGCCAAATTTTCGCCGGAATCGGCATTTCCGTTCGAGAATTATCTTGCGCTTCCACCCATAAACACGGGGTTTGTTTTTCAACTTTCATGCTATTTTTTTAGGAAGTATGGACTTGCCCCTGAGGAAACTTGTACCTTCGTATAGGGGACAGTGAATACAAGATGTTACAACAACAACCAAGGCGATTCGAGAGCAGGTCCTAAACTGAACTTTTCCGAAATTTTGTGTGGGAGGTACCCGAAGGAGTGGACCGATTGGGTCCATATTGGAACCTCATCTAAGTCTGGTAGAAATTTCATAATGTGCAAAGTATGGACCAAATCGGTTACTCCCTTCAAGAGTTAACGTACTCACAAATTTTCCGAACATTTTCGAACTTTTGTGGGGGAGGTACCGGAAGGAGTGGACCGATATAATCCATCTTTGAACTTGAACTAAGTTTTTACAAAATATTACGAAAGCCAAATTTTGGACCGAATTGGCAGATCCGTTCGAGAGTTATCTTGCGCTCCAACCACTGCACACGGTGTCATAGGGTTTTTTGTTATTTTCAGGCTATTTTCTCAGGAAGTATGGACTTGCCCCTAATGAAACTTACAGCGCCGTATAGAGGACAGCAAATACAACTTGCATAAACAAAAATCAAAGCGATTCGAGACCAGGTCCTAAACTGAACTTTTCCGAAATTTTGTGTGGGAGGTACCCGAAGCAGTGGACCGATTGGGTCCATATTGGAACCTCATCTAAGTTTGGTAAATATTACACGATGTGTAAAGTATGGACCAAATCGGTTATTTCCTACAAGAGTTATCGTGCGCACAAGTTTTGCGACAATTTTTGAACATTTGTGGGGGAGGTACCTGAAGGAGTGGACCTATATGGCCTATCTTCGAACTTAAATCGAATCTGGACAAAATATTTCGATACCCAAAATTTGAACCGAATCAATTGATCCGTTCGAGAGTTATCGTGCGCACCAGCCATCCAGACAGACGGACAGACAGACGGACGGACATTGATTGCTAGATCTACTCAAAATTGTCTGAAACGGATATCGTACAAACATACTTGGGGCCTAAAACCATTATTTCGATGAGGCACATTTTTGGTCGTATCAAAGTGTAAATACCCTCTTTAGCCTAAAGGCTGAGGGTATAAAAAGGTTCAGAATTACCCGAAAAGACAAAAAAAGAGAAAAGAAAGAAAAGTAAAGAAAATAGGGTGGGGTTGGGAAAGTAATAATAAATGGCTTATTAAAGATGAAGATGTAATAAAGAAAGGAGGATTGTTTATTTGGTGATGGTAGAAAACTGTCAGAGAAGTAGTTACGCTTATGGGTCGCGCCGTCCCAGCCAATTCAAATTTTTGATGATGTTGTTTATGATTGTTGGTTCCCTGTTTGAGTAGAAGGTTAAGCTTGGAGGAAAGCATACTCCTGTTAGTCTATATTGCTTTCGAGTTAACATCGGGCAACGACATAAAATATGCTCAATAGTCTCCGTTTCCTCCTCATCTTCACAGAGCCTGCACTGCAGTCCACGCCATCATCCTGCCATTTGCCGATAAAAAGCTCGGATGTTGCAATGACCGGTAATGACTCCCGTCAATACCCTGATTTCTGATTTGCTCAAATTTAAGAGTGAAGTAGTTCTCTTTGTTGAAAGAGTCGGCCAAATGGCCCTTGACACGTTGCACCTTGGTTCATTATACCATAGTTCCTTGGCTCGTTCTTCAAAGAACGTCTCCACTCAAAGCTGGGTCTTACTTTAAAAATAAAAAGTAAACACACATCACAACAAAACTGCCAAAGTGAATCTGATGATGTTACTTTAGTTTACAGTACTAAATTACGTAATTTTACAAAGTTCTATCTGGGTTATCAATATTTTCCCTATATATATTCACCATAGATATTCCAAAAACGACCGAGCACACAAAATCTTCTGAAAGAATCTATTATGAAACAAGTAAAAAGTCGTTAAGTTCAGCCGGGCCGAACTTTTTATACCCTCCACCATAAAATAGTCTTAATTAAAATGGAATAATTAGGGTCCTTTCACAATTTTAGGTGTAACAACTTATCGACAATTACATTGTGATTACAAATGTTGGAGCAGAGATAATTCCTTTTGGAGATGAAAGCCCTTGGTGTGTGTATATTAAAAACCCCGAAGGACAGATCCGCCGTGAGTCGAGCTTCCGCGTTATGGCGTGATGAAGTTTTTGCTAGAGACCCTGTAAGCCATCATAAATGAGCATTATATCTTTGTTTGTTGTTTTTGTAGAGCACTTAAGCAACAGTGAACAAAGATATAACGCTAATTCCTGATGGCCCACAGGGTCTCTAACAAAAATGTCATCACGCCATAACGCGGAAGTTCGACTCACGGCGGATCTGTCTTTCGGGGTTCATAATATACTCACCAAGGCCTTTCTTCCCCAAGAGGAATTTTCCGTGCCCCAGACTTTCACCCCCATTTTGTTGCACAGTATTATCTAATCTAATCTTAAAAAATGTGTTCAGCTAGGTTAAAGGCACCACCAACGGGGCATATCAAAGAGTCAACCTATCTTTAGATTTTTTGGCGGAAAAGTTTTATAGCTGCAGGGAACTTCAAGAGTCAAATTGAGGGTAGTTTCACCAAAACAATGTAGACCCTCAAAAATGGACCCATGTTGACGAATTTTAGTGAAGAAATTTCGTGACTACTGAAAATTCCCGAAAATCGGGAGGTACAGTTATATGGGGGGATATACCAAAACATGGACCTATATTGGCGATTGTTTTTGAATAGACAAAATTGTAGCTAAAATTCTCAAAATACCGATCTTTACAGCTAGTTCGGTTAAAAATTGCAGCTAAAATTCTCAAAATACCGAAAATCGGGAGATACCGTTATATGGGGGCTATACCAAAATATGGACCTATGTTGACGATGTTTCGTTGGAGATGTTTTATGACCACTGAGAACTTCAAGTGTCAAATTACAGCTATTTCGGTTAAAAACTGTAGCTAAAATTCTCAAAATACCGAAAATCGGGAGGTACCGTTATATGGGGACTATACCAAAACATGGACCTATGTTAACGATGTTTCGTTGGAGATATTTCATGACCACTGAGAACCTCAAATGGCAAATTACAGCTAGTTCGGTTAAAAATTGTAGCTAAAATTCTCAAAATACCGAAAATCGGGAAGTACCGATGTATGGGGGCTATACCAAAACATGGACCTATGTTGACGATGTTTCGTAGAGATGTTTCATGACCACTGAAAACCTCAAGTGTCGAATTGCAGATAGTTCGGTTAAAAATTGTGGCTAAAATTCTCAAAATACCGAAAATCGGGAGGTACCGTTATATGGGGACTATACCAAAACATGGACCTATACCCATATATTTTGGGATATAAATCTCTAGGAACCCTAAGTGCCAAATTACAGCTAATTCGGTCTGCAAATGTGCGAAGAACGTCAAAATATCTCAAATCCGTAGGTACCGTTATATGGGGGCTATACCAAAGAGTGGACCGATATAGCCCATCTTCGAACTTGACCTGCCTATGGTGCAAAATTTCAGCACTCTATCTCAATTATTGCGGACGCTAGAGTGATTACAACAGACGGACAGACAGACGGACATGGCTAGATCGTCTTAGAATTTTATCCTGATCAAGAATATATATACTTTATAGGGTCGCAAATGATTAGTTCGATGTGTTACAAACAGAATGACAAACTTAATATACCCTCCATACTATGGTGGAGGGTATAAAAAATTGTTTATCCTCGATGCGAGTTATAGTACGTTTATATATAACCGGATTTAACAAACCCACTGGGTTTTAATTGTCAATTCCATTGCTTATATTTCAAATAAATCCTCATAAAGAAGGTTAACCCTGCAAAAGTCTATAATATAAACATGGCCTAAGGCACAGCCTTAATATACAATTGAGGTAAAGAGGTTAGAATATTGTTATTGAGATCTTCGTGTAAAATTCCAATTGGAGAGAGATATGATGACGAATTCCAAGTGATGTTACGCTCTGCTTCGAAAGATTCAATCATTAAAGGATTGTCGTGTTGCTCCAATTTTTCTACGAATCTATGTTGAAGCTGCATCGCGTCTTGGCATAAAGGCTTGACAGAGGCATTGTTGTAAATAAATTCGTTGGAGTATCGTTTGCTTGAGTGTTGGTATTTCTTGTTGAGACATTTGCGCAAAACATTCCTTTCAAATATTTCCATGCTGTTGGCAACCACAGGAGAAATGGAAAACCGAATAGGGAAGGCGTAGAGGAGAACTGGTCTTATCGCCACTTTATAAAGAAGAAGTTTTGGCTGAATTGGTAGATACTTGCTCTTGAGAATACTAGAATACATTCCTGCAACTTTTTTTGGCTTTAGTGGTGATAAGTCGACCATGATAGTTAAAACGAAAAAGGTTATTGAAATTAACTCCCAAATACTTTTGTGATGTTTTGAATTGGATTTGAATGCCATCAAGGGAGAGAGAGAGATTTTTGCTTTGCGGTACCACCATTCTATGACATTTTCCACTAGCGTTGCGGATGCAAATAGCTTCTGATGCCCCATTTTTGTAGAAAGAATTTATAGTATTAAGATGTGCGGCAACGTTATTAAGCGCTTCATTAGGAAATTTATTGTGCGAATAGATAAGGCAATCGTCCGCGTATAAGAGAGCTTGAGAGTTTGCGTAGAAGTGAAGGAAATCATACAGGTATAAATAGAACAACAGAGGCGCAAGGATACACCCTTGCGGGACACCACTCTTTACTTCTCCAAAGTCAGATATTGAGCTACGTACTTGAACACAAAATTTGCGATCCTGGAAGAAGTTGTTGAACAGCTTAATGAGGAATGGCTCGACATCGAGTTCAATTAATTTATAGATTATACCTTTATGCCAAGTCGAGATCTGCATCTTTAGATTGCCAACTATATCCGAATGTAGTTTAAGAAGGGCGTGTTGCGTCGAGTTTCCGGGCCTGAATCCGAATTGTTAAGGTAAAAGAGGGTTTATTACAAATTCATTCTCTAATTTTGATTTTAAAATACATAGCTTCAAAAATTTTGCCAATATTTGAAAGCAATGAGATTGGGCGGAAATCGACAACATTTTCTGAGTGGCTCTTCTTTTTTATAGGGATTATTTTAGACATCTTCCAAGATATAGGGAAGTACCCATTATTTAAGCAGTTATTGAACACGACAGTCAAGATTTTTAGAGGAGTGTCTGGAAGTTTTTTAAAAGGTAGTTTGAGATGTTATCCAAACCACTAGACTTTTTGTTCTTGGATGCAGAAATTACATCTTTGATCGACTCCATGTTTGTAAAGTGATATGTATCTTCGTTCTCGAGGGACGTGAAATCATCGCTAAAGGCATATATGTGGTAGGGAATATTTTCTAGACACATTTCAATCCGAGAATCAATGTTTTCCACTGGACATTCTGGGACATGTTCGCTGAAGACAGATCCATAATAATTGTGGAAAAGATTACATTTATCTTCATCATTTGTGGCAGAAACATTATTATATGAGATACAGTGACTATATAAGGATTGTCTTCTACCAACAACTCTGTTAATCTGTTTAAAGGCTGTTGGCCCAGGTTTGACTTGTTGCAAAAAGTTCTTGAATCTGTTTGCTTGTTCCATATTGATTAAGTCGTTAATAATTATTTTTAGTAGAGAGATCTGTTTCGACAATATGTTGTATTCGATGGATGTTCGATTTCCGTTCCGATAGTATATTCTTTTTAATTGTTTTTGCCACCTATGCTTTAAATGCAGGAATTTTTTGATGTTGTCAGGAAGATGCCGTTTACTGTTGTTCAATCTAATTTTAGTGGAGTGACGATCAACGGTTTGGATGAAAATTTGTGAAAAACTCTCAGTAATGTCATCAATTTCGTTGTTGCTCAGATTCCTGTTAATCGGTGGCATTAAAGGTGAAGTGGCTGCATCCATATCTCTCTTAAAGTGTGACCAATTTGTGTTTTTAAATGACTTGTACGTATTAGGTGGTACAAGATTAAACTCGAAGTCTTCCAGCTGCAACAACAATTTTATTGGATAATGATCAGAGAAAGATGCTAGCGTTGATGTTTCAAAGTTTGGTGTGTTGGTACAAATTAGATGTCTGCTGATCAAGAAATGGTCGAAAAACGAATTTCCATTAGGAAAAGATGGGTTCACATCACAGATTCTGTATACGTCACTTATATTATCCTGAAGCCAATTAAACAGAGAAATTACATTTGGATTATGGACAATATCTCCCCAATGAGTATTTTTAGAATTTAAGTCCCCGCCGACAATCATACCATCATAATTGTTGCTTAGGTTGAGAATTTTATCTAGATCTGAAATTAAGTCCGACCTGGGAAAATTTGAAGGTATGTATTAAGAACCAATCAAGTACCTTTTCTGGACTCCGTTGTGTTTAAGATTTAGTTCTAGGAATGTCGAGTTAAATTCCAGATCCTCCAATGTTATACGTTTAAAAAACATGTTTTCCTTGATTAATACTGCTACGCCCACTGGGCTGTCGTCGGAGATTAGTTTGTAACCATCGATGAAAATTCGCCGTTTTCCTCTTAAATGAAGTTCCTGGAGAAAACATATATCAATTTTATTCTATTATAAGATGTTATGTAGTTCTATTTGCCGCATCTTATCTACAAGTGACCGCACATTAAAGGTCAAAATCTTAAGTGCCTTATGGACCATTTTTAACTTTATTCAAAATACGTATGAACTCAGCTTTAGCTTCGCTTTTTGCCATGTGGCGGTATTCGTTAAGAAATCTTTCAATTTCCTGCTCAATGGTAAGTACTTCAGGTTCCATAAAGAACTTTGATAACTTTAAAAACTCGTCAATTAAGGATTTTGATTGTGAAGTTGTGGGCGAAGAAAAACAATTGGAAAACGACTTACCGGGGACTATCATGGAAGAAATCGACTTCTTTACATTGTGGGCCGCTAACTCTCTCTGCTCCCTTGATTTTCTCAATAGAGATCTTCTATTTTCCATATATTGTTTATAAAAGGAGCACCCTCTCCAGCTAGCGGGATGACCAGTTTCTCCGCAATTCGAACAGACAGGTTCCCTGGTTTCTTTTTCATTTAATGTGGAAACGCCCGGCTGATGACTGTCATTGCACTTCACACATTTAAAGGGGTAATTACAATTCCTAGCTATGTGCCCCCAGTGTTGGCACCGTCTACATTGTATTACTTTCTCTCTGTTTTTGGGAACTTCCCAATAGACTGTTTGATGTATTATCCGATTAATATGGATAATGTCATTTTTTGTTTTGCTTGGATGAAGCGTGACTATGAATAGTCCGGTGTCATATTTGTTTTGTTTAGAATGTTTTGTCACTAGCCTGGATACGTGTGCCACAACACCCGGCACTTCAACGTCTAAGATTTCTTTAATTTCCTCTGGGGTTGTATTAAAGTTTAAACCACGCAGCACTAAGTCAATTTGCTTCAACTCTTTAGGTGTAAAAGAGTAGGATTTAATATTTTTTTCTCTTAGGAGAGCCATCATTTCGCTATGTAGCGAAGCGTCATTAAAATACAATACATTTAAAGGATCCTGCCGGAACCTTTTCTTCCAACTGCTTTGCTAACAAATTTATGTTTTGGTCATATATAAAAATGGGTGGACAGAACTTTTTCAACGGCTCGGTGTTGTTGGCGCTAGATTTAGCGGGGCGAGCTTTGCGGCTGTTGGCAGAGGAGTTATTATTCTCGCTTTCATTAGGCTGATTACCTTGGCAAGAAGTGTCGATAAACTCCAAGTTTCTCAGTATAGAGAATCGGTTCTGGTTATTAACATCAAAAGATGTTACGTCAACATGTTCTTCATCAATAGCACGTCTCTTTCTCGAACTGCACACACCAGTCATGGCAGCGTCATTAAAAATAGTTTTTTCCAACCTGGACTCTACAAAATTATTTACGGCCATATTTAAATGGCATAAGCCTGCCAGGCAGCACTGTGTATTTTTTTCTTTCAATTAATGATGAAATATTTGTACTATTTGTTTGAAAAAATTGAAGCAGGACACGTGTTAGCTTGTTCGCTGTTCTCCTCTCTCCAGATGGAACCCATTTTGTCTTTTGTTGTTGCTGCAATATGCAAGTTATAAACCCAGTCTTTAAAATTTTGATCTCACATTTTTCTGGTCATTGTCTAGATTCTGTACGTAGTTTTAATTTATTTTCCGCGAAAATAAAAATCAATTTAGCAAACATTTAGGGGTCTATGGATAGATATTAAGGGAATAAAACCCCCCATAACTTTTGGGCGCATCATCCAATTTTGTGAACGCGAACAGATTTGAAACCACGATTTTTTTTCTTAACCAAAATTTATGAATGTGCTAGCCAAATTTTTTTTTTAATTTTTTTTCGATGGAATTGTAAAGGAAATGTGAAATTTACCATATACCCACTGCTGAGGGTATAAAAAGAGGCGTCAGAGAAAATTTTTTTCTTCAATATTCATACGACATTTTTTAAAAATCGTTTAGAAATTTGTACGAAGATTCGGAAAGTACCTCCGATTTTTATACGACGTTATTCCGAAATCTTTCAGAAATTTGTACGAAAATTCGGAAGAAAAAATTCGCCTTCCGAATTTCCCAAGCATTTTCTTCGGATTTCGTTCCGAATTCTGACCGAAATTGATCCGATTTCGTTCCGAAATTATGTCAACCACTTCATGCAACTTTCGATATGACATCGTTACGATTTCGGATCCGACATCGGATGTAAATTGGCCGCTATTTGGCATGTTCGACCTAAATTGGCTGTTATTTGGCATTTAAGGTTTCCTGTTGTCAACAAGCATCTCCTATAATAATTGAGGACATACCTACACGTTTTGTTGGTATAGTCCCCATATACTGGTACCCCCTTATCATAGGGTTTCTTTTTAGTTTTTATCTACCTTTTTGGTGGAAATTGGTTGTAATTTTAAATTAAGAGTTAGTAGTAATCAAAGACGTTTTCGCCAAAAGTAGTGGTCAAAAGTGTGGTGTATGAGTAGCCCCCATATAACGGTTCCACTCGATTTTAGTTGCTTTGAAGATTTTACCTACATTATTTGTCTGAAGCATCTAAGAATCTTAACATATATCCCCCAATTGATTTTGTTTCCAAGCAAGAGGACTCAGTTTCTCTTTTTATTACAAATTTCAAAAATGATGAAATTCAATTACTCATTTCTCTGCTGCCCAGAATAAAAATATCAACACTTGCGTTTGGCTATTTAGGCGTTGTTCTCTTGCTTTGTGAAATGCATTGGCGGGTATAAAAAGCCAAAGCATTGCATTGAGAAACCAGTGTACTGCAAAAACGATTAAAGCAACGACCAAATCCAGGCAATGTTCGTGCGGAGTTAAACGGTGAACAAAAAGTTTCAACATTCGCCAACTATACAAATAAAAACTAGTGGCTTTGTTACTCAGCCAATCATCTTTAAGTGAAAACCAAAAAACAACAACACCTAAAAATGGCTCAAATGGTACAAATGACCACCGAACAGTTGCAGCAACTCATCGAAGCTGTACGCATCTCCGCTGCCAACAGTGCAGTCCAGGCTGCTGAAACGGTACAAACCAAATCCAAGGGAAGTTTCAGCAATTGCCCATCTCGTTTTGGTGGCCAACGTGATCATGAAGCCGTTGAAGAATTCATTGCCTCAATTGTAACGTACAAGGAAATCGAATGTATCAGTGACGAGGATGCCTTGAAGGGTATTTCTTTGCTCTTCTATGGCTTGGCATCAACCTGGTGGCAAGGTGTACGCAAAGAGGCTAAAACATGGAATGATGTTTTGGCCTTGATTCGTGATCACTTTTCACCCACCAAACCAGCCTATCAAATCTATATGGAAATCTTTGAGAAAAAACAGGATGACCATGTGGCCATTGATACATTTGTATGCCAGAAGCGAGCCCTATTGGCTCAATTGCCTGACGATAGACATGATGAAGAAACCGAAATCGATTTAGTCTATGGCCTGTTGACCATCAAATATCGCAAGCATATTGCACGCCATGATTTCAAGACATTCCGTGAGCTTTTGGAGAAGGGTCGCATCATTGAACATAACATGATGGAAGATGAAACTGAGCAAAAGGGACCAGTGCGTGGCTCCAAGGGCACAACACGTTGTACGTATTGTAAATTCCGTGGTCATACCAGAGAACAGTGTCGCAAACGTAAATCTGCAGAAGAAGATGAAGAAGATTAAAGCAGCAACAACAACAAGTGATGTCATACACCCGTTCCCAAGTTGCAGAAAAAAAGCTGAACAAATTATATAAGTAAGTTCTAAGAGAGTTTGGTAGTGACATCACCCATCTAACACAGAGTGCAGTTATAATTTGTTTGTACCTCTCCCAAACCAGTTATGGCTGTCTCATTTCAACACATTTACAGATAGGTTTCTCTTGATTTCAATGCTGGAGCAATTCCATAATGAATCTCTTTGATTTTAGTGCCCTAGAATCTCAGAGATTTGTTGGGAATGTTTCGGGTATTTGGAATTGGGAGTTCACCTGCATTATCATTAGGTTAAGGCTACATTTTAGGACGCCTTCCGCGTACACGCTGTGTTTTTCCTTACAAAACCGGCCTTACAGGCTATGAACGCCTGGACCAACCGAAACTTAGACGTTTATGGATTTTTTAAATCTATTGTCTTGCTATTCAAACATACAACCAAACAATCATGCAAAGTATATCGGCTGCTTTCCTGGCTTTCGGTAAGTAATGACTTGTTTTTTAACTTTTTTCCAAACTATGGCAAGGCTAAAGTTTGTCTGAGTTCAGAAGTTGGGGAAGTAATTCCCCGTATTTTTGGGCTTTTCCAAGCCTAAGTTGAGGCATAGTTTGAATATAGTTAGGAAGTCATTGTTTATCTCAAAGTTTGGGAAAGTATCCACCCCGTTGTATTCACTAGCTTACGAGAGATGTCGTGGGGTTAAAAGTAGCTGCGTGGGGAAATTTCCATCACTTTGAGGCAAACAATTGCTTGAATTCCAAATTTTGTTTTCCTCTATTAGGAGCAAAATTTGGAATTTCAAGAAATTGTTTGGCTTATAGTGTAGGAAATTTTCCGTATGCATCTACTTTTGCAACCCCACTTCATCTCAACTAAATTTTGAATGCAGCAAAAACCCCCCTCGTTGCTTTGAAACATTTTGAAAATATTCTGGTATTTTTGCCACCAAGAAGTGAAGTTTTCTCTTTTCTAAGGCGTTGCAATTTTCGAAATATTTAACCCAAACAAATTCCCTTCCTCGGACGGAAAATTTGTTGGGTTGTCTATGGAGGAAATTGTAGCAAATTTTAAAAGTATTACCCAACGACTTGGTGGTGTGTGGAAAGTGGTTAAAATTTTTCGAAATGGTTCAAAGTGACAAAAAACCTTGCCCCTTGGGCAAAAAAAAAAAACTTTTTCGCTTTGGCGAAAATAAAACAAAACTTCTTTAACAAAGAAATTTTAATGATCTTGAATTGTACAACGATGGCTAGGTTGACGCCATTCGTACAATTGGCACGCCAACGCAAACTATTCCAAAACTTGAGTCAAGATCTTGGAATTTTTTGAAAATGGCACGCCTGTCTCTATTATCCCACTTTCGGATTAAGGTTTTGCCAAGGCTAAAAACTAACCTCCAAATTAGCATGTGGCTACCTTAATCCACAAACAATAACAACTGGAGTTAATTTTTTTTTATAAATGAAGGCATTTCAGGATAAAGTAACAGCATTTCGCACATAAACTCGTAATCATACAAAAAAACCTCACAAATGATGAGCCAATTGGAGGTTTTTTTAATGGCCATTAAAATCATTTGTGGGGTTTTCTATTAGCCATCGTAATTGGAATCTGAAATCTGTTTGCTTTTGTAATTGCATTAATTTATATTTTTTAAACTCTAGTTTTTTTAATTTTTTAGTTAACAGCATTGTATTCTCTATTTTCAAGGTGAAGGAAAGACTGTTGTATTTAGTTTTTAAGAACATTTTTTTAAAAAAAAGAAAAAATTAAAAAAGCAATAAAAAAATTAAATACAAAAATACTATACAAATAGCAATGCTATTGAGAAACTAAATCTTACTTTGCATTTTTACTTCTTTTTACTGGGAGATTAATGGGAATGAAATATTTTAACAAAATATTTTCAGAAGAGGAACAGGTTTTTTTTTCAATTTTATTGAAATAAATATTTACATCATCTGCACCTGGGATGTTCGGACCCCTTACAGAGACGCACTAGTGGATGTACTTTTAAGGAAGCGAGCCGATATTACAGGAAGTACTAAAAAACTGGAAATAAGTCACAACACACCTAAAAGAGGTGCACCAGAAAACCAGTGCACAAAGACTCCGACTATTGAAAAAAAAAACGAAAAGTTATGCGAAGAAATAAATTTGTGAAAATACATCAAAGCTATTCATTATAAATACATCTGATTTTTTGCATTAAGCTACGACTAATTACAAAAATTGTAAGTCCTATTTGGTAGCGGGACTCGAATAATTACTATTTTTTCTAAATTTTTTAAAATGTAGTTTCCGAAAAAACCTGGCCAAAATTCTAAAAATAAATGGATTTGGACCTAATCTTGGGTACTTATGTTTTTGGGATTACTGATTTCATTTTTCATATTATTAACCCTATTGCGGGTTTTTTTTGGTCCCTTCTGTGATCGTATGAGATGTGATCGTATCAGATCAACATAGTCTAAAAATTTGATCGCCATAAAAAGTTACTATAGAATACATCAAACTCTATCTCTTATTTAAACTCCAGAAATATGTTAAAACCAAAACCAGTAAGGAAAGGATCAAAGTCGGGCGGGGTCGACTATATGATTCCCTACACCACTGTGAATATGTAAAATATAAATCGGAGATCACATTTATTTCCAGACCGAATTCAATCACACATTCCAAATATCATTAAAATCGGACTTATAGAGCGTGTTTGGAGCAGCAAATACGCGAAATCGGCCGAAAATATATATGGGTGCTATATCCAAATCTGAACCGATATCGATATAATTTGGCACATTTATTTCTAGACCGAATTCAGTCACACATTTAAAATTTCATCGAAATCGGAAATATTTTAGGTTATACAGCACTATAAAAGTTGGTGTTATCATGCCCCTTTGACTTAAATTTGAATTACAATTTTCTACTTTATTGTCGTCGAAGAAACATTCTTCCAGACTAATTTTCGAACATTTATGATACATGTGGTCAACTATGGTGGATTTGTGAGCATGATAATACTTAAATTTGTACTGCAAGGATAGTTAAAAAATGAAATGAAATGAATGAACTAAAATACCAACTATTTTCAATGACCTTTCTATTTTATCGATCCTAATAATATGGCTACACTTGGTATTTGCTTTCAGACAATTTTCGAAGCTCAGAAGAGATCTTACGAACTCAAAAAGTCATTTAAAGCTAGTTTATAAAACGTTTTTGTTTTAATATTTCTTGATTTCATCTGAAAGTTCTTGGTAACAGTTCCATGTTGAGAATTGAACCCACGTTCCAAATAAAGCGGGTCAAATTTGTTGTAGGATTTATCAGAATGTTCCATTTTACTAAACTTAACCCAAAAATTGCTCAATATTTGCATGGGTAGTACAAATTTTCAATTATATTTGATTCAAACCTATTCTGATGATCGCAAAAATAGGGCACTTTTTTTGTACATTTTTTATTATAATTATGATATTTTCCAAAAATATGGCAACACCGTCAAGTTTTTTCTTGGGAATGTTGGCATAGTATAGGACTCTCAAAAACTAAATAGTATGGATCTGCAATACGAACACATCAGAAGATACCTTAACATATAAAAAGAAAAAAATTCAAACCTGTTCAGATGACCGCTAGTGTAGAATATGTGGAACATATTGAAGTCATTTAATGCACTAACGATCATTGCAGTACTCACTTACATGAGTTTCCAGTGTAGCTTGCTATTTCTGCCCCAAAGCCCAGGGGCCTAATTATGTGATTCGATTCGATCGAGAATTTACTCGTGAATAAGTTTTCGACACGAGAAAAAAACGGCATGATAAGACTCGATCGAAATCACTGATCGAATGTTTCGAGAGTAACCGGTAATCGAACTATGTGTTCTTTGGGGAAAGTTATGAAGGTAGACGTCAAAAAATGTGTTTATTTCAAATCAAAAACTAAAAAACAAAATTATGAATGAAAAAATGTAAATATTTGTGGAATTTTTTGAACAATACATTGAATAATAATTTCGGAATGAAGTTGTGCTAAGAAAATATGAAAATTATTAATGTTTGCAAAATTGTTTTGTCATTCTTGTTACAGATTGCTAATACATCTACCTTAATAATTCTCTCTCAAAATAAATGAGAGATGAGAATTTGGTGGGTGTTTTGCATTAGCCTCTCTGAGAGAGTATTTCCTTTGGTAAACAACGGGGGATGAACTATTTAAAATGCACTTTATTAAAAGTTGTTCACCTATAAAATAAAGCCTATTAATATTAAATAATTTTTTGTTTTGCAGAAATGCTTATTTTTCAACTTATATTTTAACGACTGCAAACACTAATTTTTGGTTAATGATAGCATGCATATGTATTTATTTTAATTATAATTTTATCACAATTTCTTAAAACGACTGAAAAGGACTTTTCCCAATTTCTCTTATTTTGTGTAAAAAATGCTCACAATTATTTACTAATATCATTTTTCCTCTATAAACCGTCAATAAACAACAATTTTTTACATTTTAAACACAAATACAATAAGAAATCTTTCATTTTGTTTGTTTACGATAGGCCATTTGGCTACGAGAAATTACTCGCAAATTTATGCTCAATTTCTCGATAATTTTACTCGATAACGAATGTTGTCATCCCAACTTTGAGTACTCGGGTCGAAACAACTCGATGTCGAATCACGTAATTAGGCCCCTGTTCAGCTAGTTTTACGTTTAAGATAATCCTATCACTCTTGAAACCACGGTAATCATTTGATTTTTTTGGTAATTTGTCCATTTACTGAAACATTAAAAATATTGAATTCGTTTTTCAGCATTTCACTAAATACTCCTAATCAAAACGTGAAAAAAGAACAAAATGTGACTTATTATATTAAAATCTTTACAAGTTTATATACAAAAAATTTTCAAAACAAAATCACAACTACGTACTACGCAGTTATTTTCTCAACCAACTGCTTAAATGTTGCTGCTGTTCCGGATTGTGGTAGCTCCGTTAACACTGAACGCGTTGTACCATTTAAGACACTGACACGCGGATCAATGGGCACAGTACCCAAATGAGGTACTCCCGACATTTTCGCCAACTCAACTCCACCTTCAGATGAGAAAATATTCGTGCAATTTGTACAGTGAGGACAAACAAAACCACTCATATTCTCCACAATTCCCAATATCTGTATACCGGTCTTTTTACAGAATGTTATTTCTTTGCGAACATCATCTAAGGCAACTCCTTGTGGCGTGGTCACGATGATGGCTCCATCACAACGAACTTCACGCATACATTCCATAACCGTGATATGTTCATCTGAAGTTCCAGGCGGTGTATCAATTATCAGATAGTCCAGTTCGTCCCATTTAACATCGGTTAGAAATTGTTTAATCATCATTGTCTTTTTGGGTCCACGCCAAATGACAGGATCATTACGATTTTTCAGCAAGAAACCAATAGACATAACAGCGAGGGTTTTACTCTCATCAGTGTAAATGGGTACCCAACCTTCGTCACACTGATAGATGTCACGTCCCTCCAAACCCAAAAGATATGGCACAGACGGACCGCATAAATCAATGTCCAATAAGCCAACCTGTTGAAGGAAAAGTATAATTAAATATCGCTTGAATGGTGTGTTTGTAACTTACTTTTAAGCCGGCTTCCCTTAAAGCCAGTGCCAATTGTGTGCTGACAGTGGATTTACCAACACCGCCCTTTCCCGATAGAACCAATATAACATGTTTTACTTTGTCCAACATTGTGCTGGATCGCCGATGGATTGTGTTGTTCCAAAAAAGTTGCTGAACCGATTGATACAAAATCTGCAAAATGGACAAGTGGGTATGGTATCATTGATATAAGATATAAATAACGTATTTATCTTATTTAAGCCCAAAATCCCCGACTTTTCGATCCATTGCACACCCATCGCCCTTTCCAAAATGGTGCTATGTTCTATATGTTCACTAGCAGAGATGGAGATGAGCGCTGGTTAGCTAGGAGGCCGGACAGGGAGGTGTTCCATGTCCTTGGCCATGATGGGCAGGTTCAACAATCGAGGAAAAGGTGAAAGACCAAAGCGACCTACCTTCTGCGCCTGAAAAGAAAAACAACGTTCAGGGGTTCATAGATTGAAAAAATATACCTCTCCAGGGTTCTGAAATGGGAACACTGGCAGCATAAACAGCTGTTTTTATCATGCACCGCCGGCATAGTAACATTTTTGACGGCGTTGTTAAATTACACGTTGGTGTTAGCCTAATTAGTCAAAGAAGTACTAACGTAACGTAGTTAGAGTTGTATAGTTCACGAACGAACTAGTTCAATTGAACGATTCATTGAAAAGAGCGTACGAACTAGATCAGTCGATATAGTTCATTATAGTTCAGTAGCTCACTGAGCACTGACCGAAAGATAAAAGAACGATCAAATCAAACGATTCGATTCAAGAACGAACGATTCAGCACGTCATTCACGTATCATAATGTGACGCCGTCGTCAGAGTTAACTGTTGCCTTTGTAAATGTAATACTTTTGTTTACATTTTTAATTTTACACAGGTACCCATTCTTCTGTTGTTTGTTCTTTATCTGTATACATATGTATGTGTGTTTGTATACAAATGAACGAACTTGCAAGCGAACGAGTCAGAGCCGGTGAACGATAGAACGAAAAGACAGCTGACTGACCGAGCTTTTCGACGAACGATTGAACTACTGAGCTAAAAGAACGACCTAGTTCGCTGAAAAGAGCTGAACTAAAAAGAGCGATCAGCTAAAAGAGCTAAAAAGTACAACAGTAAACGTAGTACGAAAGTAAACAACGGTTTTGTTTTTAAATATTTTTTCAAGCTTCTAACAGGCGTGAATTTTTAATGAATATTTTTCATGCTTCTACAAGACGTGTGGGTTTAAAGAATATTTTTTCAATTATCCAACAGATGTGAATTTATTAAAAAATATTTTTTCTATTATCCAACAGACGTGGATTTTTTAAAAAATATTTTTACAATTATCCAAAAGACGTGGATTTTTAAAGAATATTTTTTCAAAGTTTCTAATGGCCCCGGCACATACGGTACGTTGTGCGTTGCGTCACGCGTTAAAAACAACAACCACATGAAAAAAATGTAAGTGATGCCAAGTTTGTTCTTGAAGTTTTCATGTGGTTGTTGTAACGCGACGCACAACGTACCGTATGTGCCGAGGGCTTAACAGACGGGGACTTTAAAAAATATTTTTTCAAGGCTTTTAGGAGACGTGAATTTTCTAAAGAATATTTCTCAAACTTCTAACAGACGTGCATTTTTTAAAGAATATTTCTCAAACTTCTAACAGGCGTGCATTTTTTAAAGAATATTATTTCAAGCTTCTAACAGGCGTGGATATTTTTATACCATCCACCATATGGAGGGTATAATTAAATTTGTCATTCCGTTTGTAACGCATCGAAATATTCGTCGGAGACCCCCTAAAGTATATATATTATTGATCAGCATAAAATTCTATGTCGATTTCACCATGTCCGTCTGTCTGTTGAAATTAAGATACAGCTCGCAATTTTAAAGATAGAGAGTCAAAATTTGGTACGAAAGTTTTTATTACTTGCAGGATGGTTGGTATTGAAAATGGGATATATCGGTCCACGTTTTGATATAGCCCCCATAGAACGGTACCTCCCGATTTACGGTATTTTTAAGGGTTTAGCTTCATTATCGGTATTTTCGTTATTTTTAAGGTTTTAGCTTCATTATCCTACCAAAATGGCTGAAATTTGGTACGTAGTCTTCTTTATGGGTACAAAACTTTCCCCCAAAATTTTGTCGGTATCGGTCCACACCTTCATATAGCCCCCATATAACGGTACCTCCCGATTTTCGGTATTTTGAAGGTTTTAGCTTTATTATCCTACCAAAATGGCTGAAATTTGGTACGTAGTCTCCTTTAGGAGTATAAAACTTTCCCCCAGAACTTTGTCGGTATCGGTCCATGCCTTCATATAGCCTCCATAGAACGGTACCTCCCGATTTTCGGTATTTTGAACGTTGTGGCCTCAATATTCCACCGAAATGGCTGAAATTTGGTATTTAGACTTCGTTGGGGGTACTCAAACTTCCCCTTTAAATTTGTCGGTATAGGTCCACGCCTTCATATAGCCCCCATGGAAAAGTACTTCCCGATTTTTCGTATTTTGAAGGTTGTGTCTTCAATATTCCACCAAAATGGCAGAAATTTGGTATTTAGTCTTCAATGTGATATAAAACTGTTCGCCAGAAATATGTCTGTACAGGTCCACGCTTTCATATTGCCCCATTTCCGACTAAAATTCGTCGGTATAGGTCCACGTTTTGATATAGCCCCCATAGAACGGTACCTCCGGATTTTCGTAATACTGAAGATTGTGACGTCAATATCCAACCGAAATGGCTGAAATTCGTTATTTCGTCTTCCAAGAGTTATGAAATATTCCAGAAGAGTATTATCAGTATAGGTCCACGTCTTCCTATATCCCCATAGAAGCTTAAGTTAGGTTAGGTTAGGTTAGGTTAGAGGATGTGCAGCCACTAAATGTGACTGCGCCACTCGGAGACCTTATGGTCCATTGTGATCATCCTTTAGAAAAGTGGAGAGAGATAAAAATAGATAAGAGAGATAGAATAGAAATAATAGAATAAATAGATAAATAGGAATAAAAATAATTAATGCCCTGTTCCCGTACTTTATAAAGTGGTAAAAGTCGTAAAAGTTGTAAAAGTCGTAAACGATTTTCATATAAATTTTGTGTACGGGAACGCAAAATGTGCAAAAGTGGTAAAAATTGTAAAAACTTTTTAGTTCTGGAACAGAGCTTAAAAGAACTAAGAAACAGATAAGAAAACAAGGTAGGCAGAATAATCGAAAAAACAAAGCGTTACGCGTTTAGGTTGCGCTGTCCCAGCCACTTTAGATTTTTAACGATGTTGCAGATTACAGTAGGTTCCACAGTTGAGTAGAAGGTTAGAGACGGCGGAAAACGAACACCCACTAGTCTGTGTCGTCTACGAGCCAGAGCTGGACAACGACACAGGAGGTGTTCGATCGACTCCGACTCCTCCTCATCCTCACAGAGTCTGCAGTAGTCATTAACATCCCTATCCCATTTAATGGTAAAGGCCCTGACATAGCAGTGTCCAGTGATGACTCCCGTCGTTACCTTCACTTCCGCTTTGCTCAGGTTCAACAACGAATTCGTTCTTTTGGCTGACAGAGACGGCCATATGGATCTTGCCACAATGCACCTAGGTTCATTGCGCCACAATTCACTGGCTCTTTCGTCAGAGAACGCTTCGACTTTTTGGAAAAAGTGACAGATGGGTGGTTTGATAGAGTCAGTGATAGCTAGATCAGCGGACTGTGATCCTCGTCTAGCTAATTCATCTGCTTTTTCATTACCCTGGTAGTCACGATGTCCAGGTACCCAACATAGCCGAAAGCCGTTAGTTAGCGCATCCAGAGCTGCTCTACACTTGAGGACGACGTCGGATTTGATGTTACAGGATTTGATGGCTTTAAGAGCCGCTTGACTATCCACATAGATAGTCACCGGTTCAAAGATTTCTGCATCCAGATTTTTAATCAATTCCGCCGCCTTCCAAATCGCGAAGATTTCAGCCTGGAACACACTACTGTTGCTGTCTAGCCTGTATGTGCGTTCAAGTGATAGACTTTCACAGTAGACACCGGCACCGGTACCTTCCCCCATCTTGGAGCCGTCTGTATATATAGCCAGACCGCCCAGAGGGGGGTTACTGCGGTTCCAGTCGTCTCTACTAGGTATAATGACTTCTATATCGTCAAATCTCAAGACTGGTGATATATAGTCACTTATTTTGCCACAATGGTTCACAAAAATACCTGATTCATTCAGGATACACCCATGCCCATAGGTACGACCACGCCAAAGACCCTGTTCATGAAGCCGCAGGGCACTCCTGGTTGCCTGACACTTAATGCTGATACTCAGTGGTCTTAAGTTCAGCATTGCGTTCAGTGCAGCATGTGGCGTGCTCCTGGTAGCTCCAGTAATAAGAGTTGCGGCGGCTCTTTGTACCTTATCGAGCTTGGTGGATGTTGACTTTTGACGCAATGAGTGCCACCACTGTATTATACAGCCAGTGTATAATCGAAGGAGTTAGTCCCCAGCTTTTCCCAATGGAATTCTTACATGAATATAGTGCAATCATTCGCTTCTTCGCCTGCTCCTCAGCATTCCTATTCCATCGCAATTGACAGTCAAGGATTGTGCCAAGGTACTTTGCTTCGGGGGAGAGTTGGAGCTGCACCCCATCCAGTGTTGGTGGAACAAAGGCGCCGAGCTTACGCTTTCTTGTGAACATTACCAGTTCCGTCTTCGTTGGGTTAACCCCAAGGCCATTAGCCTTGGCCCAGCGTGATAGAGTCGATAGTGCTCCTTGCATAAGCTCCGAAATGGTTGACGGAAATTTACCGGAAATCAGCAGTACCACGTCATCAGCATAAGCAACAACTTTGATACCTTGATTGTCCAGCTCCATCAAAATATTGTTTATAACAAGGAGCCACAGTAATGGCGAGAGCACACCTCCTTGAGGGGTGCCTCTAGTCACTGTTTTCCTTATTTTTACCTCCCCAATGCTAGAATTTATAACCCTGCTTTGAAGCATATTATTAATCCAGCACGTTAGGGGTTCAGGTGCATTAACTTTCTTCAGTGAGAGATTGATGGACTCAAGTTTTACATTGTTAAAAGCTCCTTCTATGTCTAGAAAGGCAACCAAGGTAAAGTTTGAGTCTTCCATGTTTTTCTCAATGAAGCCGACCACCTCATGCAAGGCAGACTCAACAGATTTACCTTTAACATAGGCGTGCTGTGAGTTGCTTATAGAGACGGTGTCTATCTGACTCCTTATCTCCAGGTCGATCAGTCTTTCGAGTGTCTTAAGGAGAAAGGATGATAAACTTATGGGTCTGTAGTCTTTAGGTGCAGAGTGACTAGGTTTTCCCGCTTTGGGAATGTAAGTTACCTTTACCTCCTTCCACAGCCCCGGTATAAAAGAGAAAGTCAAGCACGCCCTAAAAATCTCCTCCAGGATTTGGTATAAGGTCGGTGATGCAAATTGTTGCATCGCCGGCGTTATGCCATCCGGCCCAGGAGACTTGTAAGGCTTAAAAGTGCTGACCGCCCACTTAATTCTACTTCTGTTGACCACCCTGTCAATGAGTACCAAATCCAAAGGCTCCTGAACTCGGAAGTCGTCACGCTCATTGTTGACAGTATCCTCATCCTTGCAGCCTGGGAAGTGGGTCTCCGCAAGGAGATCAAGAGTCTCAGTGGCGGAGTCTGTCCACGCACCATCTTGTTTCTTGATACTTCCAATGGATTTGGGGTCCTTGGAGAGTAGTCGTCGAAACCTAGCTGCGTCGTTAACTCCTTCTACCGACTCACAGAAGTTAACCCAAGATGTTTTCTTTGCCCGCTTGATTTCACTCTTATATTTATTGAAACTCACTTTATAGGAGTCCCAATCAATATCGAGTTTAGTCTCATGCGCCCTGTTATACAGTCGTCTAGTGTTTTTCCTAAGTTCGCCAAGCTCCTTGATCCACCACACCGGCTGAGATTTCCTCCCAGGATATGTTAGTGGACAGGACTCCTTATGGCAACGAAGAAGAACATCAGTGAGATTATTTACGGTTCCATTGAGGTCATCAACTGTATCCGTACTAATATTAGGAGTCAGTTGCGAGTTCGTTAGTTCCGTGTATTTGTCCCAGTTTGTCCTTCGTGGGTTCCTATAAGGAATTTGGCGACCTCTGTCCAGAGAGACATCAAAGAATATCTGCATATGGTCCGAAAAGGAACATTCTTTAGATACCCTCCAATTCCTCAGGACAGAGTCATCTAAATTAGAAAGGGTTAGGTCAATGACCTCTTCCCTGCTCCTAATTTTAAACGTTGGATCACTACCCCTATTACATATCCGTAAATTATAAGATAAAATAAAATCGAATATGGACTCACCCCTCTTGTTGGTGTCCTTGCTGCCCCACTGGAAATGGTGAGCGTTTGCGTCGCAACCCAGGATTACGTTACAGGTACCCATCATCTCGTCAAGCAGACGTCGGACACACTGGTTGGGTGGGTCTGGGGCCTCAAAAGGCATATATATCGATGACAGCAGCGTGGCCTTGCTTTCCCCATGCTCCATCCTGACCGTGCATATGTCACCGTTACTGTAATTAGATAGAAAGATTAGATTTAAACTCTTTTTACCTACTATACAAGTCCTTACCTTGTCCCCCTCGGACGCGGCAAAGACGTCGAAGTTGGCATTGTTTAGTCCAGAAACCTTATTTTTATAGATATAAGGCTCCTGGACTAAGACAATGTCTACTTCAGAGTTCGTGAGGGACAAGAGCAGTTCAGCGGCAGCGGCCTTGCAATGGTGCAGATTAATCTGCAGTATGCGCAGCCTTTGCCGCTTCCCTACCCTTACTGTTTTTCGTGAGGTGGACTCAGTCGAAACCGAACCCATCCTGAACCGAAATTCAGCTTTCCCTCACGTTCTCTTAAGTATAACTCCCCAGGGGGGTCGACCGCCACTCTGGCCACTAAGCCACCCAACTCGCTACAGGGGACTAGACTAATAACAGTCCAGCCTGTTGTAACAAGATTGGGATTCTGCAACCTCAGCATTCTCAGCAGGATTTCCTTGCTTACCGTAGGTGGGGGAATCCACGCTGAGAGTACCTTTCTGGACGGGATGTCCGATAGGGAGACCGCCGCCAGATCAGCTCCTTCCCACAGAGCACCAAAACGACTCACTGTCTGAACGAGAAAGTCTCGCGACCTTTCATTCATACAGTTGATGACCTTGACACCCTTACGCAAGAAGGCGCTGCCAAGCTGACGGTCTTCCGGATCTTCCGGTCCAGAAACTATCGCAGCCCGAAGACCAGTCTCAAATAGCAACCAGTGACTGTCGCTGATTTTTCCATTTGGATCAGCTCTGTCGATGATTGCTATTTGCAGGCCATCGTCTGTCACAGCAGTTGGTCTACCGTATGGCTTATTGCGCCTTTGACCGCGTACCTTGGATTTAACTTTTCCAGAAGAGGCGGAAACCTTCTCCGTACTCAGTTGCTTCTCCTTGGTCACACGCTCAGCGGCCGCTGCATACGAGGTTGATGGTTCGATCAGCTGAGAAGTCATCGTCTTCTTGGCTGAAGGCTGCGGACCTTCAGAGGAGCGCACACGCTTCACAGATTTACTCTGCGAGGCGCTGTTCTCCCCACCCGAAGACGATATTTCCTTAGCTGGTCCAACCCTCTCCCTGTTGAGACCAGCATCTTCGATTGCGTCACCCTTGCCTTTTGGAGCAGAATCGGGCTTTGAGGCAGAGTCCTTTACCGTTCGATCACCACTAGGGGTGACTGTTGGCTTAGGGGTGCTCTCAATAGCCTTTTTCTTTACCTCTCGGTTCGGGTTAGGCTTCGAAGAAGAAGATTTTGGCGCAGCACATTTACCGGAGGTAGCAGGCTTTGCCTTCTCTACTACGTCTTCCGGGAGGAAGATCCTCTCCACCGGGAATTCGCGATGAAATTTACGAGGGTACTTTCTTTCGAACTTCCTCATAAATTTCAACTTGCCCTTGATGAGGTGGACCTCCCTCTCCGAATGCAAGTTTGCATCTCTCCCTACAAACCTGCGGAGATAGGATACGGCACGCTTGTAGTGTCTCGCATCCGATGCTTTGCGGGCCGAGGCAAACTTTGAGCAGCTGTCCGCTTCCGGGTCATCTACCGATTCCCCGTCGTCGGACATCATTTCCGTCGCCTCCTGCCTTTCAAGCTTTTTGTCGGCATGTGCCGACACAGGACCAGTCGGAATACGACTTGCCTCCGGTTGAGTCACCAGGCCCCATAGAAGCTTACTTCTTGATTTTCGGTATTTTTTTAGTTTTAGCCACATTCTCTTACCGAAATAAAGGAAATTTGGTATTTAGTCTTCTAAAAACTTTCTGTCAGAAATTTGTCGGTATAGATCGACGTTTTGAAATAGCCCTCATAGAATGGTGCCTCACATTGTTTTACCGAAATTGCTGAAATTTAGTATTAAGTCTTCTTCATACACGAAAGGAAACTAATTATTCCATTTTATTTCAATATAACTTGTGGTGGAGGGTATAACAAGTTCGGACCGGCCGAACTTCGCCGTTCTTACTTGTTAAGAATATTTTTTAAATTGTCCAAGAGACGTGGATTTTTTAAAGAATATTTTTTTCAATTATCCAACACACGTGGATTTTTATAAAGAATATTTTTTAAATTATCCAACAGACGTGGATTTTATAAAGAATATTTTTTCAATAATCCAACATACGTGGATTTTTTAAAGAATATTTTTTCAATTGTCCAACAGACGTGGATTTTTTAAATTATATTTTTCAACTATCCAACAGACGTGGATTTTTAAATTATATTTTTTTTTAATTATCCAATAGACGTGGATTTTTTAAAGATGTTTTTTTTTTTCAATTTCTAACAGTCGTAGATTTTTTTAAAAAAAATATTTTTCAAGCTTCTAACAGACGTGGATTTTTTAAAGAATATTTTTCAATCATTGTGTAAAGGTGAGTACTGTTTTTGGCCCACCAAGTTAAAAGCATACAAGATTTGAAATAAGATAAGATTTTATTGAATATGGCAACATAAATTTTAGTTTCTTCACAATTCCAAACAGATAAGAGAGTATGCGAAATGTTACAACAAAAAATGGAAGTAATGACGATTACAATATTGGTGATTTGAAATCAAATGTGAACGAAAAAGATAAACAAATAAAAACGACAAATAGTAATTATTAAAATATTGAGAAATATACAAAAAAAGACATTATTTGTGACGATTGGGAAACAAAATTTAGTTTCAAATTACATTAAAAATTGCACTCCAAGAGGGAAAGTAGTATAAAATAAGTTATTAAAATTAAGACATTATTTTATGAAAATTATTAGAAATTCACTTCGATTTAAATGTAGAAAACGATTTTGCTACAGTAGTTATTTTCGAATTAAATTAATATCCATGTGAATTAATCTACGTGTTTCATTAAAACTACATTTTAAATACAATGCTTAAGGATAAAAAATAAATAATTAATTTATACAAAATTTAAAACTATGACAATATTTACACATGTATTTATACATTAGTAGTTGTATTTATAGCCTGTGTGTTGTTGTATTGATCAGGGATCCATCAGGGATTTTGTGACATTACGTATCATTTGTTTACGTAACGTCGGGTTATACCTTAAACATTATTTGAGTTTTTGTTTCTTGCGCACATGAGAATCGCCATTGGTAATAGAATTGAGGGATGAGATTGGTGCTGTAGAAGATGGAGTGGTGGTTAATAACGTTGTTTCGGTTGTTCTTGACGATTCTTTATCTACATTTGTGCCGGATTTAGGCTTTACAGAAGTGTTTACTCTAGCTTCTGCCTTCTGGAACTTTAAATGTTTGGATTTTTCTCCATGGCTTTTGTGTGTGGCCTTGTTGCTGTCTTTTGGGTAAAAATTTGAGCTGGGTATTGATGATATTTCCGTTGCCACTTGAGGTTTTTCCTTATTCGGAGGTTGAGGCACATCACTTTGAGTTTTAGTATCTTTATTTTTATAAGCTGCCGGCAGCAATGAAGAACTTTGAAGTGTCTTCTCCTTGGAGTTATGTTTCCCCTCCTTAGAAGAAAATTTTGTTTTGGATAATTTTTGTTTTGAATTTGTCACTTTTTTGTTATCTTTGTTTGGTTTTGTATCATTGCTGACAATTTCATCAGTTTTAAGACTCGTTTTCTTTCCTGAGGCAGATTTTTCTTGTTGTATTTCGGTTACTTTTCTTTTTGGTCGTTTTTGTTCACTATCAGTGGTGGGTGTGACAGATCGTTCACGTTTATCTGCATTCATTGTTTCCTCTTCCTTTCGTGGGTTGTTATGGGATTTAATGGGTATAGCATATACTTCGCTTTTATCTTCTATAGAGGCATCACCAACTTTTGCATTTTTTTGTTGTTGTGTTGCTACCTCTGTTATTTTTCTCTTAGGTCTTTTTTGAGTTTCACTATCACTTGGGGTGGCAGATCTTTCCCGCTTGGAAGCTGTTTTGACATTTTTGTGCAATTTGTTTTCATCATCCGAATCCTTTGTTTTATCGTTTAATTGTTTTGCTTCTGCGGTTGTCTTCCTCTCTCTTCTCCTGATCTCATTATCACTGGGTGTGGTAGATCTTTCTCTTTTACCAGTTTTACTATCTAATTTGACAGGTTTGGAGGTTTTGTTCTGTCCCACGGTGTCACTAGGAGTGGATGGGTGTTCTCGTTTTTGCTTGACTTGGGTTTTACTTTCTGTTGTTGATGAAAAAGATGGATGATTGGAATCCTTCTTGTGAGATGTTTCCATTTGTGGTTTCTTTTTGGAATATTCACACGCCGCCGCATTTCTTGTTACAAACGGATTTTGTTTGAAGCCGGATGTGGTGGATGGTTTTGAGTTAACTTCCTTTTGAGCCAAGGAGGAGGCTAGATTAGATCTTTCATTGAAATCCCTTTTAATTTTGGGTATTTTAAATTTATTGTCCTTAGCTTTATCCTTGGTTTCAGAATCAACTTTATTCCTCTCGCCTGTAACAAGGCCAAGAAGTTTGTGCGGATTTTCGTCATTTCCTTTAGTAGACTTTTCAACATTCTTTGCCGTTGCATCTTTCTTAGTTAATGGCGGAGAATTTGGTTTTTCTTTGTCATTCAGTCCCAACGCTGCAATATCAATCGTTGACGAGGCAATATAACTATCTAAGGTGGGAGCCGGGATAAGTTCAGGTAAATTATTGGTGGTATCAACTTGGTTGTTTTGCAAATCTCCACCACTTGTGGGAGATTTATGAAGACCACCCTCTTTGAGAGATCCCGATAAAGGCGTTTGATCTTGACTAGAGGTGACCTCTTGCTCTGAGGGTGACATCATTGGTTTTTGTAAATTTTTGGTTAATTCCAACGTTGGATTTGTGTTGGTGGCACATGTTGAAGAAACATGTAAAGAATCCACAGATGTAAATTGCAGCATTTCTTCTTGACTGAAGAGATAGACTGGCTGAGGTGAATTTATATGCTCGGTAGCTTGAGAAGGAGTTTGAACTTCGATTTCTTGATGAACATAGGGATACCCATATTGATGACTTCCTAAAACAGCTTGTGGGGATTCTGCACAGCTTACATAATCCCTTCCAGTAGTTTCCGAGTCCTTGTGAGATATATTAGTACTATTACTGGACGTTTCAATTTCAAGATAATGTTGGTGTTGTTTTTCTGTTGTAGACAGAGTTCCAAAGTTTGTGGGTTTCGGATTACAATCTTCCTGCTCCTCCCGTTCTCTCGATTTTTCTCCATTGTTTGGTTTTATAAAATCATCAATGGGAGAAACTGTTGGATTCTCCTGATCGTCATTCTCATAGCTCGGCATCAATGAATTTGAATCATGTGTTGGAGTTCCATTAACTCCATCACCAGCAGTGCTTTGTGGTGACATTTCAAAAACTTTTACCATTGGATTGAAGGAAATTGTTTTACCATTGCCATTTGGTGCTTTGGTTTTGGTTGACAGACAAGATTTTAGCATTGCTCCATCTACTTCTGAAGGTTCTACAAATTCTGTTGGTGACCAAATTGTTGATCTATCCTCCTCTAAAATATAATCAGGAATACTAGTGGTTTGTGTGTGGTTTTCTGACCTTTCATCATCGGAATTTATCAACTCTGTTGGCGACCATGTTATTGTAGGACGCTGAGTACACTCATCCGTGAGGTCAATTGTAATATTCCATTTTTGGCAATGTTTTGTTTTGTTATGTTGGCCATGATGATGATGACCCTGAGATTCAGCATTATTTTCGTTGTGTTGGGGAGTTATTTCGTCTTCTCCATTACGCCTAAGAATACTGGCCATATTTTCATCCGGCTGTTGTTGTTCTTCGTATGGAGGATCTGTTTGGTTTTGTATCCCGTCTTCCTTTCCATTGAAATAGGCATCGATTTCATGGCGATTGAGCACAACATAACATGGCTTGATTATAGCTTCGTTTGAGGGCCCACATTGATTTATGACATCATCAACATTGCCCTTGCAATTGCCATCTGCCAATTGAAGTAGTTCAACTTTGTCGATTATATTTCTAGACTCCTCAGCACCACATACCGCCGTATCCTTGGTTGCTTCATTAGGGCCATCAATTGGCAACAAAGGTATGCCATTTAAATTCATTATCAAATCTTGTACAGGCAGGGCCATTGAAGAATTTTCTGCCGTTTGCAGGGAATGTTGTGGCCTTAGAACAATATTTTCAGTAACCACGGCTTTATTGATTTCGGAATTTAAAGTTGTCTCTATGGGACATTCAAAGTCTTGTACGGCAGCATAAGATTGTACCTTACTTATAATCAAAGGAGGAACCTGATCCTCTTCCATGGCATCCTCAAAATCCATAATTGTTTTCTTACGTATATTCCATTGTGAGTTTTGATTTGCCTCCACATTTGGACAAACAGTTTGGGCATCCATTTCACGTTGAATTTCATTTATGACAATGTTTTCCAATACGCAATGTATATCACCATCGGGTGGTGGAGCCATTTGAGGATTGTTGCAAATTTCTTCATTACTGTTGATTAGGCCTTGCTCTTGTTCCAGCGACTTAGTGTCTCCTTGTTCCTTGGCGGCCAACAGATCTTGCAAGGTATCTAAAATTTCTTCATGTTCTGCCGTCTCCATGGGTTTGTTTAGTATCGATGTGGTGGTTGTGGTATCCGGCGAGGATAGGCGTTGAGCAATAACAGCCACAATATTTTGTTCCAATGACATTTGTCCACTGTTCATTGGTTCCAAGGGTTCATTGGTCTTAGGCAAATCTTGCTCCTTTGCACATTCTTTGTTGGAATTTTTCTTTTTAACAGGTGACTTCCTAGGTTTCCGTTTAACACCCGTTTCCGTTGGTGGTGACATATTTGTAGAGGAGAAAGAGGATGATTGTTGGTTTGATACATCAACCACAGACTCTGAATCGGATTGCCTTTGGCATTTTGTGGCTTGATTATTTGCCAAACGTGCCGAGTGCCTTAAACCATAAGTCGAGGATGTGGATTTTGTATCCATTTCGGAATCAGTTGTAAGTAATTCTTTAGATACCACTCTTCGTTTTGGAGCTGATTGACTTTTACGTCTTTCTCGTAATGGTCTTGGCATTTCAAATTCTGAATCAGTTGTTTGTTCCAAATCATGATTGGTGGTTGAGCGTCTTCTCTGTGGACGTGTGGAGCGTCTTGTATTAGCTTTACCGGTTATGGCAGAACTTTTATCTGGGGAAGATGAAACTCGAAGTTCTTTAGAATTTGAAGATCTACGGCTTCTTGTCGTTGTTTGTACTAAGGGCGCATTATCCAAATCGGATGATTCTTTGCCATTATCAGAAATGACAGTTTGGGATTTGGGGGGATTTACAGGAACTTCAAATGCGTGCTTTTCAGCAGTTGTAGCTTTCGACAAACTCTGCTGCTTCTGAAGGCGGTTTTCATAATCATCAGGTCGTGGCACTTCGGTGTTGGCCAAACTATCCCAAGAACGTTTTTTCGGTGATGGCTGTGGCTTTTTGTTCATAACCTCACTTTGCTTTTTTTGTTTCGTTGGCTCCTCTGCCAGCCCTGCCTTGTCATTTGCTTCGGTTACACTACACGACAAATTCATACGTTCCAATTGTTTCATTGTCTCACTCTGTTCTATTTGGAAGTGTTCACGTTTTTGTTGTTTCTCCTGTTTGCGCCGTTGCTTCTCCTTCATTTTTTCCAATGCCCTTAACTCTAATTTTCGTCGCTGTTTTTGTAATATTACATTGTACATAATATTACGCTGACGTTCAGATTCTAGTAATTCTTCTCGGGTTTGTCGACCACCACTACCAACACCAAATTTATCATCACACCATGTTCCCGTTGAGGCAACATCTAAATGATCACTGATTTCATTACGAAGAAAATGTTGATATGATGATCTTTCACTCCATGTAGTATAATCCTCTAAGGGCGGATTAGGGCGGAGTCTTGTTGTTGCTGGTTCATTTTGAATTGGTTGTGTCGTCGCCGACAGATAGCTATTGAAATCGTTATGACCACAAACTGTAGAACGTCGTAACATTAGGCGATTTAATTTCTGTAGGCTTTTTCTACAACGATGTCCCCCTTCGGCTAAAGCTGTTGCTAGGCGTGACTGATGCAGGGATCTTTTGCCCGAAGAAAAATTTAATGGCATGGACGAAAATGGGATCGAGCCAATGCCAGGCATTCGACTGGAGATTGAAGGGCGCCGTTCAGGAATGTTGCCAAATAAGGTATTACCGCCAGCGGCTCGGTGTCCTAAAAGTAAGAAACGGAGGAAAGCAAATGGTTAGTTTTGTATCAGGAAATTTTATATCTACAATCGAACATCAGTACTTTACAGGGTTATACATTTCTAGGGAGAGTTTTGTAAGGAAGACACGTCATCAGAGTTACCCAATAGGGAGGAATTAAATCATCCTTACTGTGGCTTCTTTCAGAAAGGGTGTATAAAAGCACCTTTTCTTTCAGAAACGTCCTTTAGAAGCACCCTTTCTTTCAGAAACGGCCTTTAGAAGCACCCTTTCTTTCATAAAAGGTCTATAGAAGCACCCCCTCTTTCAGAAAGGCCTATAGAAGCACCCTTTCTTTCAAAAAGGGTTTATAGAAGCACACATTCTTTCAGAAAGGGCCTTTAGAAGCACCCTTTCTTTCAGAAAAGGTCTATAGAAGTACCCTCTCTTTCAGAAAGGGCCTATAGAAGCACCCATTCTTTCAGAAAGGGTCTATAGAAGCACCCTTTCTTTCAGAAAAGGCCTATAGAAGCACCTTTTCTTTCAGAAAAGGCCTATAGAAGCACCTTTTCTTTCAGAAAGTGCTTTTATAAGCACCCTTTCTTTCAAAAAGGGTCTATAAAAGCACCCTTTCTTTCAGAAAAGGTCTATAGAAGCACCCTTTCTTTCAGAAAAGGTCTATAGAAGCACCCTTTCTTTCAGAAAAGGTCTATAGAAGCACCCTTTCTTTCAAAAAGGGTCTATAGAAGCACCTTTTCTTTCAGAAAGGGCCTATAGAAGCACATTTTCTTTAAGAAAGGGTCTACAGAAGCACCCTTTGTTTCAGAAAGGGTCTACAGAGGCACCGATTCTTTCAGAAAGGGTCTGTAGAAGCAACCTTTCTTTCAGAAAGAGTCTACAGAAGCACCCTTTTTTCAGAAAGGGTCTATAGAAGCACCCTTTCCTTCAGAAAGGTTTTATAGAAACACATTTTCTTTCAGAAAGGGCCTATAGAAGCAACCTTTCTTTCATAAAAGGTCTATAGAAGCACCCTTTCTTTCAGAAAGTGTCTATATAAGCACCTTTTCTTTCAGAAAGTGTCTATAGAAGCACCTTTTCTTTCAGAAAGGGTCTATAGAAGGAACCTGCTATAGAAGCAGAACCCGATAACTGAAAAGAGAAAAGGCTGAATCGATCTGGAATCTACTCTGCCGGTGTCCTAGTCTGTTGAACAAAAGACACAGAATATTTGGTGCATTTCTCCCTGCTACTTTTCTTTCATTGAACCCGCGGCCCTGATATAATACTGCAGTAGCCTTAAAAGGTTCGATTAACTTTTCTCTACCTAAGTTCTATGAAAGTCTTCTCCATCTATCTACTTCCTCTCTGTCCATTTCTCTCCTTCCCATTTTCCCCTTTTTATCTCGTCTCTCTTCTCAGGATAAAAACAATGGACCGCTGGTCTCCGAGTGGACCAGCTGTTTACAAATACGGTAGGTGCTCATTCTACAACCTAACCATAGTTCTTTAGTACCGGATTGACCCGAAATCATAGTGTAAATGGCCAGAAGGACGGACATCGTCGCCAGATGATCTCCTCGAAACACTTATTTTGGTATGACATGACATAACTGCGTTCGACTGCATATGCAAATGTGGAGTAGACTAATGTATTACCTTGTTGCTCTTGATGTTGTCTAACCAATGACGGCATATTTATTGCATTCAATCTGGAGGGTGAAAATTGAAAGGATTGGCGTTGCCAAAATGGTACAAAACATTCGTCTTTCATGTCATCAGCATCACCGCCATCATCATTTGACGTATTTGTCGCCGGCGGAAAACAAGACTTGTTGGTTAAATCTTGTTTGGAATAAGCTGCCGTTGGACCCATGGGACTGCTATCGAAATGCACTTTTTTAGTTCTATGCTGCTGATGTTCGGACTTTGCGGGGGAGGGGTGCTGAAATTAATAAAGATGAATTATATTTAAATGTTTAATATACATAATTATATTATAAATCTCCTTACCCTTTCATCACATTTCGTCATAGACGACGATCCATTGCTACTAGCTCTAGTTTGAGAAAATATTACCTTACCACCTGTAGTACCAAAGGTAGAGTTTAAACGATGGAATGGCACACCGGGACCCGAAGAGTTCATATTCGAGTGGGATGAAGAAGGTGAAGAATAAAAGAAATTTGTATAATATTCTACACCATCTTCAGAGCTTCTCTCATTATCAGTTTCTTCATTGTTTGGTGGTGTGGACGGCGATGGCGGCGGTGGAGATGGTGATTTTGGTATTGCATTTATGTGAATACTATTTCTACGTGGAGGAAGTTTCTTGACGGGACTTGATTTCCTAGTAACCGAAGTTGTTTGTTGTATTAAACGATATTGAGATTCATCATCAGCTGATGACAAGGAACAACAACTGCTCTTCTTTGCCACATAGGTACGTAGGCTGTTATTGCTATTATCATTTGAAATGGCGTTTAGTTCTTTGGTAGTAGTTTCATTTTCCGAACTTTCGGAATTATTATCATCTGTACGATTAAGGGGAGTTATAGTCTCAGGGTAAGTATCATCAAATAGGTCTTGATTTTGATCAACATCTCGTTGGCTGCTTTCATTTTTATCCTCATCATCATCACCCGAAGAATCGCTATCTAAGCAAATAATATCTGCTGAAGATTCTTTATTCTGTTGTTGCTTATTTTTCAACAAGAGATATTGCTTTGTAATCGTTCCCAAATGGTCTAACCATCGTTCTTGTTTTTCATATAGGTGCCTAAGCCGTTCTTCGCCATTGAGATCAGCATTTTCTTCTTCAACCGTCAAATCAACACTATCCACAATTGTTTGTGTTTCATGTTTTACCTGTGACGTATTTGGGGGTTTTCTCAGCTCTAGCTGAACTGTCGAAAATAATTCAACAAAATTCATCATATCCGAGGAAGTTGGAGATTCTTGTACTGGTGATGTCATCATCACATCATCATCATAATCACAGAGGTCCTTTGAAAAGAAAAACATGGGCTTTTTTTTAGTATTTGAAAAGAATTGTAAATATTTTTTTTTAAATTTGTACATTTATCAGTTGAAGGGTGTTATCAATTTCTTATGTTACTCTTCAAAATTTCTCATAAAATACAATTGCGACTAACTGCTAATTGTATTAGAAAAATAATGAATTTCAGCATAAAAATCAAACCTTTTACTAAGACATCATATAAAATAGGCATGCAAATTAAATGGAAGTTTGAATGTTAAAGGAAAGTAGGAAGATGAAGGGCTAGAACCATACCCTACTCGACCCCATCAGGATCATTGTAGTTGGAGTTTTGTTCCTGACTTATGCGCTAGAACATCTCCCGGTGTGCCTCCAATCGCGACCATGGAATACGAGATACTCTGAATATTTACCATAATTTACAAAAACTTGTGTACTCGTAGACCCAAGATCCGCAGCAACATACACCTCCTGTTCAGCGTCTCTTCACGACAAAGTCCTCGAATGTTTCAGTATTAGTTTAGTAGCCCAGAAAGATCTGATCAATTTCTTGGGAACTGAGAACGTTATCCGGATCATCACCACTACTTCATCAGTTCAATATATATATACTTACCAAAAGACCGATATTAGTCCAATTTCCCCAACAATCCAGAATCAAACCAACTAAACTAGTGTGATAAATGAGCTTCATAGTACGAGCCCTAAAGATTTAAGAGATTTCCTATGAGCACTTTGCTCATGTACCAAATTCTCATGGATAATAACAAATTAAATAAAACCAACGACAACTCTACTCCGACAACGATCGATCTCTTGAAGGATAGTGCAACTCTCGGAAGGGGATAACACATCAGTCGTGGCCGATTGACCCATCTTTCCCAAGCAGGACGCTTTGATGGACACGGTTGTGTAAGAGGTGATGAATAGCTTCCCCACATCCCTAACCACTGAATGTAGTAAGGTACGGAAAAGGCTGGATAAGAATGTGTATAGAAGGGTAGTGTATGAACAGACTCCATACTGCGCTGACTTCACCAGTGGATAGCCAGGCTGCTTTGAAAGCACAAAACAAAGCTGTTCAAAATTGTAGAGCTGTTTTAATTTAGGTTTGTTAAAATGTGTTGGGTACCAGTTGCACTGCAATGTTGAGGGAAATGAGATAGTTTAGGAACTAGAAAGGCGGGATTCTCAGTCCTCTGACCTACAAGTGCTGTGTGTCGAACCACCGCACTGCTTCTTTTTCGACAAACTTAACAAGTTCTACTTTGAAAGAGCCATATGGATCTGACTGGACGGACCTGTATGAACAATATCAATGTCAATCCGATCAACATTCTCAGGACATAGACCTAAGAATTGCTGTAGGGGCTTATTACTGGTCACTGCCGCATAAAAATTATGACAAGCAAGTTGGAGGACAACACCATTGAGTATTGCAGGATCTGCGAAGACGAGGAATAGACTTAAAAAACGAGAACCTTATCTGCTGGTATCCTAGTCTACTGAGCAAAGGACACAAGCTGTTTGCTGCCTTTTGATTTCTTATTATCGACATATCGATGCCTTACTTCCTCAACCTCGTATCTTAAAAAATACAACTTTTCAGGAGAAACAAAAAAACGGATTATCCTTTGATACATCCGTGTTTAGGTAAAAGTGTAAAAGGCAATTATTAGGGAAATAGGTACATCTATGCATAAATCCCACGAAGCTTTAGGCTTGTCTGCAGACACTTCTCTCCCGTTTCCTCTCTTTGCACATTGAATACAATGAACCGCTCGTCACCGAATAAAAAGCTGTCTACAAGAAAGACACCTAACCTTAACCTGTTTGCCACACATTTTAGCTTTGTTCCAGAACCAGAAAGTTTCAGGACCATGGATGATGCGGCGGGAAGTCAGGTGGCTTACACGGTTGACGGTCCATGTGTGTGTGTGAAGAGGGTGTGGTCTTCCGATCCGCGGCCAAGTGCTAAGAGAGTAGTGGAATGTCCGTGCAGGTGAAGAAGTCCAACCTGGGATCGCCTACAAATGTATATATAATTGTTCCACAAACATCCCATAAGGAACAAGGGAGACTTCTCTCATATCAATGAGTGCACCCCGATTCATATTAGGTCATGATATGGGACCTACAGTTTATTGCCGAGTCCGAACGGCGTGTCTAAGACACCACTTTTGTAGAGAAGTTTTACATGGCTGAAATACTCAGGAAATGTCGCCAACATTACTGAGGGGTATTTTGCCACCGTTGAAAAGTGTTTGATGTTGCCTGACCGGGGAATCGAACCCACGACCTTCTGTGTGCAAGGCGGGTGTGCATACCATTGCACCACGGTGGCACCCGACAAATGTATCCCCGGGGTAAAAACCTCCAAACCCTTCTCGTGAGAAGCCACATGAGCCAACCAGACCTGCGAGGGTGATCGCTCAGGATGACCTTCTGGTAGCCATCATTAATAAGTCTGATTCTGAAAGCAGGATCAGCGAGGATCATTCGTTGCTATCAATGTGGATGACAGGAAGACCGGGCTTTGGCGGGGCAGTGATTTTCAAGGGTGTCAAAGTCATTAATTGCCAGCATAAGGAACCGACAGATTTATATATCCAGATAATGGGTTTGACAGGTTTGAATATTTTTCGATCGCGGTGCATTTATATTCGCAAACCAAATTGGCGCCGCATAGCTTACCACAGGCCGACATAATGCGTTATATGTAGTCAACAAGGTTTCTGTCCGCACGATGTAGTAGTTTAGGCCGATATTTGATCTGAATACTCAATTTGAAAGTTATCTTGCTCATTAATCGTTTACGTTGGTGGCAGCAGCGGCGTCATAGTTTTTATATAATTATCGCAGGATGTATGGACTTACCCCTGAAAAAAAATGTATCGTCATAGTAGGCACAGCGAGGTAAACCCGTTGCAAAAAATCAAAAATATCCGAGACATGCTTTTAAGCGCCAACGGGGGAATGAAATGTGCCTCCAGTAGCTACCGAAGTATATTCAGTCCATATCTGAAATCAATTTCCGATATCGAAAATTTTGGCACTACTTGAAATTATATCCATGAAGAGTTGGACCCACAGTTCGAAAACTATAAAACCTGGGAACAAGCGCCAACGAGGGAATGAAATGTGCCTCCAGTAGCTACCGAAATATATAAAGTCCATATCTGAAATCAATTTCCGAAATCGAAAATTTTTGGGACTTCTTGAAATTATATCTATGAAGAGTTGGACCCACAGTTCGAAAACTATAAAACCTGGGAACAAGCGCCAACGGGGGAATGAAATGTGCCTCCAGTAGCTACCGAAATATATAAAGTCCATATCTGAAATCAATTTCCGATATCGAAAATTTTGGACTTCTTGAAATTATATCCATGAAGAGTTGGACCCACAGTTCGAAAACTATAAAACCTGGGAACAAGCGCCAACGGGGGAATGAAATGTGCCTCAAGTACCTACCGAAATATATAAAGTCCATATCCGAAATCAATTTCCGATATCGAAAATGTTGGGACTTCTTGAAATTATACCCATGAACAGTTGAACCCACAGTTCAAAAACTATAAAACCTGGGAACAAGCGCCAACGGGGGAATGAAGTGTGCCTCCAGTAGCTACCGAAGTATATTCAGTCCATATCTGAAATCAATTTCCGATATCGAAAATTTTGGCACTACTTGAAATTATATCCATGAAGAGTTGGACCCACAGTTCGAAAACTATAAAACCTGGGAACAAGCGCCAACGGGGGAATGAAATGTGCCTCCAGTAGCTACCGAAATATATAAAGTCCATATCAGAAATCAATTTCCGATATCGAAAATGTTGGGACTTCTTGAAATTATACCCATGAACAGTTGAACCCACAGTTCAAAAACTATAAAACCTGGGAACAAGCGCCAACGGGGGAATGAAGTGTGCTTCCAGTAGCTACCGAAGTATATTCAGTCCATATCTGAAATCAATTTCCGATATCGAAAATTTTGGGACTTCTTGAAATTATATCCATGAAGAGTTGGACCCACAGTTCGAAAACTATAAAACCTGAGAACAAGCACCAACGGGGGAATGAAATGTGACTCCAGTAGCTACCGAAATATATAAAGTCCATATCTGAAATCAATTTCCGGTATCGAAAATTTTGGGATTTCTTGAAATTATATCTATGAAGAGTTGGACCCACAGTTCGAAAACTATAAAACCTGGGAACAAGCGCCAACGGGGGAATGAAATGTGCCTCCAGTAGCTACCGAAATATATAAAGTCCATATCTGATATCAATTTCCGGTATCGAAAATTTTGGGATTTCTTGAAATTATATCTATGAAGAGTTGGACCCACAGTTCGAAAACTATAACACCTGGGAACAAGCGCCAACGGGGGAATGAAATGTGCCTCCAGTAGCTACCGAAATATATAAAGTCCATAACTGAAATCACTTTTCAAATTTTTAAATTCCGGAAGGTACCCCAAGGAGTGGACAGATATAGTCAATATCCGAACCTCTTATATGTGCAAAATGTATCGTCCAGGTAAACCCGTTGCAAAAAAACCAAAGCTATCCGAGACATGCTTTTAAACGGCACTTCTGCAATTTTGAAATTCCGGGAGGTACCCTAAGGAGTGGACAGATATAGTCAATATCCGAACCTCTTATATGTGCAAAATTTGTACCAAATCGATTACTCCCTCCGAGAGTTATTGTGCCTTCATTTTTTGCGAAAAATGTTGAACTTTTTTGTGGGAGGTAACCGATATGATCCATCACTGAAGTTGATCTAAGTCTAGAAAATATTTTAAAAGGTCCAAGGTTTGGACCAAATCGTTTGATACTTTTGAGAGTTATCTTGCGCACCAGACTGCCGGACAAACAAGGCCAAATCGACTCCAAATTGTCTGAAACGTATTTCGTCCAGACTTACATGGGATCCAGAGCCATTATTTCGATACGGCACACAGAATTTTGGAAAAGTATAGTTTAAGACCTGATTTTGGTTTTTTGCAACAGATTGTTCTTGGGGCATATTTTTACCGCGTTTCAAGTGTTTTGAGGGGCAAGCCCACACCTCCTGGGAAAATGGCAAAATTTTTGGAGAAAGCGATTTTTGTGTAACCGGTACTCGATCTGTATATAGATAAAATTTTCAATTCATATTGGCAGAGGGTATATCTCTGTGGGCAAAGCCGACTGATACTTTGTTACTTATTATTCGTAAAGTGTATTTCCTTTAACATTCAATCATCCAAAGTATAAAATTAATATTTTAAATCCCTTTGAAACTTACCAAAATGGTTCCAGTCATCTTAAAGGCATTATCGATAATACAGGCCTGAGGAAAATCGAAAAACAACAACAATGGTATAAATAATAAATTCAAATTAGAATTCAAAACTTAATTAAATTCAAAAACCTACATTTCTTAAATCCTTATAGAATATCAATTGCTTTAAAATGGTACGAGTAGCCTCACTGTGTTGGGTGTACTTTGGTAAATGCCGACAGTATAGAGGATTTGTGGGCAGCGTCACATTCGGTTTCATAAAACTTGCTGCAAAGTTAACGATAAATTGTTGATCGCAATCATCCTTTTGCATTTTCATCCAACGATAAAATATAATTATATAAAGCATATATAATTTATCGGGTAGCTTTTGAACTTCCGTAGGGGGCTTGAGTGGTATAAATTCTCTGTAGAGAGGTAGATAATGACAACAATAATTATAAAATCTATAAATCAGGGTAAAATAAAACAACTTACTCAAATATGGCACACATTATGGCGCTGGCATTAAATAACCGTGGTATGTAAATTAAGGTGCGCAGAATATTGTAACGTGTATCTTCCTAAAGAAAAGATAATTGGCAAAGCAATGTTAGAGAGAATTATTAAAGAAAATTAGTGTATTTGTTCAATTTACCTCATCCTCTTGCACCAAATGTCTGCGCATTATATAAACAATTCTATTGTCTAAGAGTTGTTCCTTCTCTTGGCAGTCTAGACTTACTCTAAGTTCACAGCTTATAAATATGGCAATAAGTTCGCACACACGATGTTGAAATTCTTCCAACTGTAATGAGAAGAGAAATACAAAACGATGTGATTAGTTTTAGCTGTAAGGCTGTGTATTAGAGGGAAATATGGCATAGGGGTAAAAATTGTTTCCAATACTTTTGAAATACTTACATCATTGCATTTTCTACTCATATCCTTTAATAAATCCAATACACGGATTATATTTCCAGCCAATAATTTACTCATTTCAAAGTCTTCAAGGATATTATCGTATATTTCATAGCAGCCCCTAGACGCAGCAAATACAAATTATTAAATACGGTCATAAATCTTCTACATTTAAACTTACCTTTTAAACTTGTTAATAATTCTTATTAAAATCTGACTATTCATGTCGTTACTGATCGATGACAAATATTTTCGTATTTCCCGATATGTCTCCGCCACAAAAGGATATAATTTGGAAAATTTGTTATTTCTTCGTTTAGCTAACATTGCTGCTGAAGTGACTGATGATGCGGACGAGTTAGCGGCTGCAGTTTGTAGTTGATTGGCTGCAGCTGTTGCCAATGTGGTCATACTTTGAGTATTTGTCGACATTATCACAGAATTGTCTTATTTCTGAAAAGGAAAGAAGAAAGAAAGGTATAAATTAAATATTTTTCAGGATGTCAGCTTAACTTTGGGAAAATATGGAAATAAATTAGCGTTCCAAACAAAACTTACAAAAATTAAAAAGAAGAAATGCAAAAAAAAAAAACAGAAGTGGTGGACCTAAATATGCTATGAACGGATTCCTAGTTTTAAAAAATACTTTTTGAAAGCTTCGAAGTAAATTTTTAGAAAGTTGTGGGGTAAACATTAAGGATGTGTCTCATTTTTCCAAGCAATCTACACAAAAAATAATATACCACATTACCGGAGTTTTTGGAACACTCTGGCCATTAGAGAAGAATGGAGCATAAAATAATAGCTTTGTAGCAAATACTACTCAAATCTTAGGAATGGCCAGGTTTAAGGATGCTCAGCCACTTAATAAACAGTGAACGCTTCACTCGGAGACTTTTGTTCATCCTGGATAGATTTGAAGTAGATACTGAATATATTCCATGGTTGTTGTTTGTTAAATTGAGGTTAAAGATGAAGCAATTTCCGTGATATTGCTGTGTTGTTGCTCGATGATTTATACTGGAACACAAAGACATTATTTAAGTCATGATAAGTTTTTGGCAAATTCAAGCAGGGCAAATTGAATATGTCTGATAAGAAGGTGAGAGCATCTACCCAGCAATTGGTGTCTTCTTCTGTGTTGTCTTCGACTTCAGCGGGAATTATTGGGTTCGTGTGGCATAATTTTTTCTTAAGTCTTTGTATATGCGCCTCGGAGGAGGTAGCTACCTTCTGAGTACTGGGCCTTTTTCTCCTTGGCTTTCTGGTCAAGGACAGCTGCAAACGAGTTCTTTGGGTCGTCTTCTTGGGAGAAGGCTGATATCCTTCGGCAGACCGAACACATTTAACAGTTTGTTCGTCTTCTCAGAAAATGTTTGTTTTTAAGTTGGCCAAACCACCTAGAATTCTCTACTGCCTGTGGAATTTCCGATTATATATCCGCGTTATCCTTGCCTTTCGGGTCTGAGACGGTCTTAGAAGCAATTGATCCCTCTTTACGGATGCCGTTTATAGCCTTTTTCATTCCTATTTGGGTTGGGTTCGGAACTGAATTTGATTTCACCACGTTGCTTGAGGTAGTAGGTTTCGTCTTCTCCCCTTTTTTTCGTCGCAGCAGCTTCTCTTTGGCTTGAGCAGCTTACAGGGTCTGGGAGAAGGATCTTATCTCCAGCGTGTCTCGCCATTGTTTTCGCCATTCAATTGCAACGAATAAAGAGAACTTACCTTACACATCAGTCTGTCCAGTACAGACCTATCTCTCTTGAGTTTAAATCTACTGACCCATACAGGGAAAATATCAGGCTAGCGGTTAAGTGTGCGGCTGCCGAGATGGAGGTGCTTAATGTGTACATTCCGCCGTCTGGTGCTAGGGGACTTCAAGATTCGACATAAGCTTTGGCATTCCATCCTAGGCAGTGACAAGAGGGGTACAGCGCTTGCTGAACAAATTGATAGCTCCACATTTTACATGATGGACGAAGACGCTTCTACGCGAATAGGAGATAACCACAGCTTACCAGACATCACAATCACTGCACCAAGTCTTATAAATTATGTTTCTTGGCAACCTCATCTTTCCATTGTCTTAGACCACGTGGTTATCAACAACAGGGTATCTCCTCGTGACACCAGTGCACCATCTTCATGAGAAGACGAAGATTTTAGCGGTGCATCAGCCAAAGAAAGTGCCAATCTATAGCAGCACCTTTCTTTTGGAAAGGGTCTATAGAAGTTTTCTTTCTTTTGGAAAGGGTCTATAAAGCTTTCTTTCTTTCGGAAAGGGTCTATAGAAACACCCTTTCTATCAGAAAGGGTCTTTAGAAGCACCCTTGCTATCAGAAAGGGTCTATAGAATCACCCTTTCTTTCTGAAAGGGTATATAGAAGCAACCTTTCTTTCAGAAAGGGTCTATAGGAGCACACTTTCTATCAGAAAGGGTCTATAGAATCACCCTTTCTTTCTGAAAGGGTATATAGAATCACCCTTTCTTTCTGAAAGGGTATATAGAATCACCCTTTCTTTCTGAAAGGGTATATAGAAGCACCCTTTCTCTCGGAAAAGGTCTATAGGAGCACACTTTCTATCAGAAAGGGTCTATAGAAGCATCCTTTCTTTCGGAAAGGGTCTATAGAAGCACCCTTTCTTTCGGAAAGGGTCTATAGAATCAACCTTTCTTTCTGAAAGGGTCTATAGAAGCACCCTTTCTTTCGGAAAGGGTCTATAGAAGCACCCTTTCTATTAGAAACGGTCTATAGAAGCACCCTTTCTATTAGAAAGGGTCTATAGAAGCACCCTTTCTATCAGAAAGGGTCTATAGAATCACCCTTTCTATCAGAAAGGGTCTATAGAATCAACCTTTCTTTCGGAAAGGGTCTATAGAAGCACCCTTTCTATTAGAAAGGGTCTATAGAAGCACCCTTTCTATTAGAAAGGGTCTATAGAAGCACCCTTTCTATCAGAAAGGGTCTATAGAAGCACCCTACTTTCGGAAAGGTTCTATAGAAGCACCCTTTCTCTCGGAAAGGGTCTACAGAAGCACCCTTTCTGTCAGAAAAGGTCTTTAGAAACACCCTTTCTATCAGAAAGGGTCTATAGAAGCACCCGTTCTATCAGAAAGGGTCTATAGAAGCACCCTTTCTATCAGGAAGGGTCTACAGAAGCACCCTTTCTGTCAGAAAAGGTCTATAGAAGCACCCTTTCTCTCGGAAAGGGTCTATAGGAGCACACTTTCATTCAGAAAGGGTCTATAGAAGCAACCTTTCTTTCGGAAAGGGTCTATAGAAGCAACCTTTCTTTCGGAAAGGGTCTATAGAAGCAACCTTTCTTTCGGAAAGGGTCTATAGAAGCACCCTTTCTTTCGGAAAGGGTCTATAGAAGCACCCTTTTTTCTCGGAAAAGGTCTATAGAAGCACCCTTTCTTTCGCTAAGGGTCTATAGAAGCACCCTTTCTTTCGGAAAGGGTCTATAGAAGAACCCTTTTTTCAGAAAGCGTCTATAGAAGCACCCTTTCTTTCGGAAAGGGTCTATAGAAGCACCCTTTCTTTCGGAAAGGGTCTATAGAAGCACCCTTTCTTTCGGAAAGGGTCTATAGAAGCACCCTTTCTTTCGGAAAGGGTCTATAGAAGCACCCTTTCTTTCGGAAAGGGTCTATAGAAGCACCCTTTCTTTCGGAAAGGGTCTATAGAAGCACCCTTTCTTGCGGAAAGGGTCTATAGAAGCACCCTTTCTTTTGGAAAGCGTCTATTGAAGCTTTCTTTCAAAACGGGTCTAAAGAAGCAGCCTCTCTTTCGGAAAGGGTCAATAGAAACACCATTTGTTTCGGAAAGGGTCTATAGAAACACCATTTGTTTCGGAAAGGGTCAATAGAAACACACTTTCTTTCGGAAAGGGTCAATAGAAGCATCCTTTCTTTTTGAATTGGTCAATAGAAGCACGCTTTCTTTTAGAAAGGGTCTATAGAAGCACCCTTTCTTTTAGAAAGGGTCTATAGAAGCACCCTTTCATTTAGAAAGGGTCTATAGAAGCTTTCTTTCGGAAAGGGTCTAAAGAAGCGCCCTTTCTTTCAGAACGGGTCTATAGAAGCACCCTTTCTTTCAGAACTGGTCTATAGAAGCACCCTTTCTTTCAGAAAGGATCTATAGAAGCACCTTTTCTTTCAGAAAGCGCCTATAGAAGCACCCTTTCTTTCGGAAAGGGTCTATAGAAGCAACCTTTCTTTCGGAAAGGGTCTATAGAAGCACCCTTTCTTTCGGAAAGGGTCTATAGAAGCACCCTTTTTTCTCGGAAAAGGTCTATAGAAGCACCCTTTCTTTCGCTAAGGGTCTATAGAAGCACCCTTTCTTTCGGAAAGGGTCTATAGAAGAACCCTTTTTTCAGAAAGCGTCTATAGAAGCACCCTTTCTTTCGGAAAGGGTCTATAGAAGCACCCTTTCTTTCGGAAAGGGTCTATAGAAGCACCCTTTCTTTCGGAAAGGGTCTATAGAAGCACCCTTTCTTTCGGAAAGGGTCTATAGAAGCACCCTTTCTTTCGGAAAGGGTCTATAGAAGCACCCTTTCTTTCGGAAAGGGTCTATAGAAGCACCCTTTCTTTCGGAAAGGGTCTATAGAAGCACCCTTTCTTGCGGAAAGGGTCTATAGAAGCACCCTTTCTTTTGGAAAGCGTCTATTGAAGCTTTCTTTCAAAACGGGTCTAAAGAAGCAGCCTCTCTTTCGGAAAGGGTCAATAGAAACACCATTTGTTTCGGAAAGGGTCTATAGAAACACCATTTGTTTCGGAAAGGGTCAATAGAAACACACTTTCTTTCGGAAAGGGTCAATAGAAGCATCCTTTCTTTTTGAATTGGTCAATAGAAGCACGCTTTCTTTTAGAAAGGGTCTATAGAAGCACCCTTTCTTTTAGAAAGGGTCTATAGAAGCACCCTTTCATTTAGAAAGGGTCTATAGAAGCTTTCTTTCGGAAAGGGTCTAAAGAAGCGCCCTTTCTTTCAGAACGGGTCTATAGAAGCACCCTTTCTTTCAGAACTGGTCTATAGAAGCACCCTTTCTTTCAGAAAGGATCTATAGAAGCACCTTTTCTTTCAGAAAGCGCCTATAGAAGAAGCACAGATTTCCAACAAATATTTGTTATGTACATATATATTTCTCATAAAAATAGCTTAGGCCTTCAATACACATACGTCGAAGACAATATTCCTCAGAGATGACTTCATCACGGACGTGTAGGACATTTAAAAATTGAAAACATAACCCGGAATCAAAGTGAGATCTCTTGAAAATTTATTATTTAAACAAAATTCTCTAAATTTTTAATATAAAATATTTCGTTGCAAAGATGAAAAGAAATACTCTTTGAAAAAAATTATGTCCTTCCCGATTTGTCGAATGGTATATAAATTTGGTACAGCAAACAATGACAATGATACGGCACAGGTGTATTTATGCAGCTGTTTTATTGCATCTGGCGCGTAAAGGCGGCACTGAGGTTTATATTTCACACTTAATATTTCGGCTTTTTTTTTGCATATTTTGTGCATCGTTTCATGGTTTCTGATTGCGGTGGTCTTCACTGAAGGGTGAAGAAGTGTCCATCCCAAAAGCATAAACACAATCTTAATGCCACTAAAAAATATTTGGTTGCCAAAGATAACAACAAATCTTAATAAAATTTATAGTTTTTTGTTTATTTAATGAATACCATTAAACATATATTTTCATATATATATTTTTTGCTGTAATGTAATCAAATATACATAATTATAATTATAACAACATCTTTAACATCTTGTAGGTAATTAGCGTTTGTAACCACCACCAAGAGCCTATTAAAAATAGTTTTATCTTTTAGAACATTTTAAATAAACAGTCTTTTTGATGGCAACGTGCATACGGAGGGGGGAAGGCGGAGAGATGTGAGATGTGATATTCAATTAAATATGCATAAAATACATGTACAAATTAAATTCATGTGAGGAATTCTTAAAGGACACAAGAGATATCCACCGTGTATGCATTTTATACGAGGGCTTTACGAAAACTATCTGGAAGTAATACGGTTTATGTTAACCCCTGCCACCTGAGCGATCTTTGTTTGCATAGTAATTTGTATGGTACCAAAGGTGAATTTTCACGAAAGATCTCAATCGAAAAGGTCATGAACTTTCGTCCACTTTTATTTGCCTTTTTCATGTTATAATCAATTGTATAAATCCAATTTAATATGAAAATACATAATTTAGTTCATAAAGTAGTTCACTTGTGTGGGGGCTATACCTAAACGTGAACCTAAGTAAGTAACACTGGACAACACAACTTTTGTTTCATTCGACATCCTTACAGTTTCTTACTCAAATTGTCCAGTTATTTTCAAATCCGGAACAATTTTTTCACTGTCGGCTCTGTTTTTTTAAGATATAGATAGGTCAGGGCCCAATTTTACATTTTTAACCAAATTTTCGTTTTTCTTGGCCAAATATTTTTGGATGTTTTTTAAACATTAGTTTGTTAAGAATAATAAACGAATAATAAGATGCCGTGTAATCGACCTAACTGTTTTTGCTACATTCATCGTAAATATACCTAGGAAAATATTAAAGATCCATACTAGACGTTGTAAAAATTGCGAATTTTGAGCTATATTTAAAAAACAAGAGCTGGCGGAGAAGAACGGCTTTCGGATTTAAAAATAACTCGAAAAAATATTCTTAAATAAATTCACGCCTTGAAGGGTCAAGTAAAAATATTCTTAAATAAATTCACGCCTTGAAGGGCCAAGTAAAAATATTCTTAAATAAATTCACGCCTTGAAGGGCCAAGTAAAAATATTCTTAAATAAATTCACGCCTTGAAGGGCCAAGTAAAAATATTCTTAAATAAATTCACGCCTTGAAGGGCCAAGTAAAAATATTCTTAAATAAATTCACGCCTTGAAGGGCCAAGTAAAAATATTCTTAAATAAATTCACGCCTTGAAGGGCCAAGTAAAAATATTCTTAAATAAATTCACGCCTTGAAGGGCCAAGTAAAAATATTCTTTAATAAATTCACGCCTTGAAGGGCCAAGTAAAAATATTCTTTAATAAATCCACGCCTTGAAGGGCCAAGTAAAAATATTCTTAAATAAATTCACGCCTTGAAGGGCCAAGTAAAAATATTCTTTAATAAATTCACGCCTTGAAGGGCCAAGTAAAAATATTCTATAATAAATCCACGCCTTGAAGCGCCAAGTAAAAATATTCTTTAATAAATCCACGCCTTGAAGGGCCAAGTAAAAATATTCTTTAATAGATCCACGCCTTGAAGGGCCAAGTAAAAATATTCTTTAAAAAATTCACGTCTTGAAGGGCCAAGTAAAAATATTCTTTAATAGATCCACGCCTTGAAGGGCCAAGTAAAAATATTCTTTAAAAAATTCACGTCTTGAAGGGCCAAGTAAAAATATTCTTTAATAAATCCACGCCTTGAGGGGCCAAGTAAAAATATTCTTTAATAAATTCACGTCTTGAAGGGCCAAGTAAAAATATTCTTTAATAAATTCACGCCTTGAAAGGCCAAGTAAAAATATTCTTTAATAAATTCACGTCTTGAAGGGCCAAGTAAAAATATTCTTTAATAAATTCACGCCTTGAAAGGCCAAGTAAAAATATTCTTTAATAAATTCACGTCTTGAAGGGCCAAGTAAAAATATTCTTTAATAAATCCACGCCTTGAGGGGCCATGTAAAAATATTCTTTAATAAATCCACGCCTTGAAGGGCTTTTTTAATTTTATATGCTCCTAGGTAACTACTCCAAACATTTCGTCCTCTTTTATTTGCCTTTTTTCACGAAAATATCTTAAAGGTCAATCGTGTGGAGAAATTTCACAGCTACAACATTTTCTTTATGCCCATTTCGTAAGGACTCGCGGTTTCCAAGCAAAATCGTGAAAACCTAAAGAACCCCTAAAAATGTGAACTTAAATCGCGATTTATTTGAAAATCCTTCCGGCGATTTTTTTGTTTCTTGATATTTCTCATCAATGAGCATCGTAGTTTCAGAATCTGCAAAAACTTCCCAGGTGTAAGCACCTTCCATTTAAAACTAGTTAAGGCGCACCGTGGGAAGGAATGGATTTCTGACAACACCTGGAACCTAATCCAGAAACAGAAAAGTTTAAAACAACAGACTTTGGAAGACATATCAAACAAGGAACGATAGAAAGCCGTCGGGAAAATGGTAAAACGATCGGCGCGAAATGACAAAAGGAACTACGCAGAAGCAATGGCCAAAGAAGCGGAAACAGCAGCGGGATCAAACAACATGAAAGAACTCGACAAAATAATAAAACGCCTTACAAATAACTCGCAAATACGTTCACAGGCGATAAAAGACACGAACGGTAAGCTCCTAACAATATCGAAGAGCAAACAAAATGTTGGAAACAACACTTCGAAAGAATAAGCAATATCAATTGTGACGATAGCGAGCCAATCTACCAGCAAAGTGTTGGAAATCAAACCACGGATAATTCCATAAAAGCAGATACCCCCACAATAACCGAAATTGCTACAGCAATAAGCAAATTAAAAAGGAACAAGGCACCAGGAGAAGACGGTATACCTACCACCCGAACTACTACAAGTGGACCCTGCAACATCGGCGAGAATTATACAAACAATGCGACAAAATTATTGAAATTATAATAAACGACAGATTGCAACCTAATGAAAAGACAAAATTCTAAGCCGAAATAACGATGTCCGTCTGTCTGTTCCTTCATCCGTACACACACAAAAATACTCTCTCTAACATATGTCCCAAACATATTTTGTAGCAAACATATATTTGTTTGCAGGCAGTTCCAAACATAACATATGTTTGGGTGCAAACAAATTATATGTTTGGGTGCAACAAATACAAACCCAAAAGCCACAAAAAAACACATGCACCAGTGGGCGCTTTCTGAGAGCATGGTAGCGTAAATGTCAATGTGAAACACATTGAAATGTATGCTCACTTGCTCTCAGCAAGCGCTCACTGGCTATTTCTAACATATATACACATTTATAAATGGTGGTGTTTTTTATTGATGGGCTTAAATCCTCAAAATACTGAAAATGGGAGATTCCGTTATATAAGGGCTATACCCAAAGGTGGACCCAGGTCCACAATTTTTGGTGGAAAAGTTTTGTGACCACTAGGAACCCTAAATACCAAATTGCAGCTAATTTAGTAGGGAAATGTGGCATAAATCCCCAATATGCAGAAAATCGGGAGGTACCGCTATATGGGGGCTATACCAAAACATTACCTAATATTGTTCATATTCATCCAAAAATGATGCTACAGCATCTTCTGGTCAAATACAAAGTCGTTTAGATTTAAAAATTAGCAAAAGAACGATTTACGGAAGAGAGTCAGAGGCCGGTTTATTTTGTCGACGACCAGCAAGAAAACCATTCATACAGACAAAAAATTAGAACGCCAGATTTGAAAACTCGGCAAGACCCATCTGAACTGTATATAGGATTCAGATGGCGTAATGCGTGGGCCAGATGGACGATGGTTAAATCCGAAATATTGCAAAGGCACTGTAAAACGTGTAGGCTGAACATAATGGTCTGGAATTTTTTCTCGGGTTAAGGGATTGGACCAATTCATAAAATTAACAAGTGAGAAAAGGCTATAGGTGGTACGGGGCCGACTATGTGATACCCTACACCACTACCTCTGTGCATAATCTTTTCACTCGAAAACATTTCATTTAGGGAGATACGAAAATTTGATTGCAGAAAAAGTGGAAAAAAGGATGCATTACCGACTATTGCGATATCTATATTATTTGACCACCTACGCCAACCTACTTTGCATAATTTTAAAGATGAGATTTTCTACTTTCATAGTCAGGCTTTGTTTTTAGAAGGTCCCCAACCATTATTATTATTAAAATCGCAAAAATGAAAAGTTGGGTTCTATTAGCGACTATTGCGATATCTTCGGTGTTTGACCATCAACGACAACCTACGTTACATCGTTGTAAAGGTGATATTTTCTACTTTCATTGTCAGGTTTTACTTTTGGTATACCCCATACAGAAGCTGAGATATTCGCTTTGGGAAAAAACGTTGTCTTTTTATCCACATAAGTTTTTTGCCCATTCCGACCCCTAAATATTATCAGACCATCACCAAAATCAATAGGCTTCTACCCCTCCGGGGCCCCCATCAACATCCAAAATTTCGTGACGATCTGTAGCGTGATTGCAAGGTTTAGATGGACAGACGGACACACATAGCCAGATCGACTCAGCTCGTCGAGACATTCATTTTGGTATATATAGGTATGGGTCTACGACCATTATTTCGATTCGTTACAAACTTTTTGGCCAAAACCAACTTATAATACCCTCCCTACATAGTGGTGTAGGTTATAATGAAATTATGGATCGTTTCAAGAATCGTATTAAGAGGCGTGATGTTGCCTTATGCTGAAGAAGAGATGCCACTTAGATGGACACTCCAGGAAGATAACGACCCAAAATAAGTATCCAAAGTAGTTAAGGAGTGATTCCAAAACAAGTCTACGGAAGTTCTTCATAGGCCTGCCCAATACAGTCAGTGAATTGTAACAATTTTAACTTATATATCTCAAAAAGGGGAAACCTAAGAAAATATCATAAAGGACAATCATCTTGTGGAGAATTTTCACTGCTACAATCGTTTCTTTAGATTCATTTTGATAGGGCTTGCGGTTTTCCAGCAATATCGTGGAAACCTAAAAAATGTGTCGATGTGTCTGAGGAGCCTTCTTAAACCAAAGGCGAAACATGCATGTCACACAGTGGTGATTGTGTGGGTTCGTATCGTCGGCTTTCCTTTTTCAAAAAGCATCTTGGTCAGTAAGCTCGTCTCTAACGAGAAATTAATTAAAAAATTAGTAAAAATGTGAAGTTTGACCGCGATTTATTTAAAAAGCGTTCCGCCGATATATACAGCTGTGTTCAAAACAATAGGAGTGCTCATTCACACCAAGGGAATGGTCGAATAAACATGGATAAACTTACATATTTTGGTTTATTTTGAATTTATTTAACATTGTTGACATCTCAACAGTTAATTCATCAGCAGAAATGTGGTAATCTGTTTTAAATTATTTACTGTTTACACCAACATTATAAATCGCCTTCAAATTTGTTGTTCAAAAAAATAGGAGTGCGGAAGAAAAAGGACAATAAAAATATTTTTAGTTGAGTTTAAGATCAAAATTGTATGTTTTAGTTGACAGTAGTGAATCCAATAGATTTTATGAGATTTGATAGCTGTTTGAAAACAAAAGTTCTTTTGGATGTAGCCTAAAAACAGGTGATTGTCCTTGCAGCGATTTTTTCCATAAATTGAGCACTTATTGGGTAACTCAATCAATTTTGTAGACAGAACTTTAGTGATTAGAGTTTTTTGATGCTCCGGCTGTTATCTCGAACAATATATAATGATCGGTATCCCGGAAATTCGTGTATTTTGATCCTTGAGCCAAGTTAAAGCCGGTTTCCATTAACTCTTTACGTAAGGATCGGTTAAAAAAGCGATCTATAAGGCATTAATTTTCCGATCAAGTGATGTTTTGAGGTCCTTAGCATCTAAACTGCACGCAGAATTGATTATATGGTTCATTTTTGAATAATTGGATGATTGGCACATATGAGACATTTTTTAAAACGCTTTGTTGAGAAGGAATCTTTAAAGACAAACTTTTGAAGTTGGCCTAAGATTATTTTTATTAGGTTTTCCATCGTATAATAAACAGTTTTCTAATGAATCAAACCTAAATGAAGTATTTTTGAGTGAAAAACGTAAGTTTATATTGAAAAATATATTACGGCGTATACCAATCATAGTGCAATCCCAGCCTGCCTATCACTAAATGGTTCAAAGTATATTTCAACCGTTCACGTTTTAAACATTTTTTTATATTATTATTATTATTATTATTATTATTATAGATACGCTTTTTTTGTCCGATCCTTACCTTAAGGGCTAATGTAAACTGTCTTAAACTTGGATCAAGGATCAAAATACACAAATTTATGAGATACCAATCATTATATATTGTTAGAGATAACATCCATAGCATCAAACAAATCTAATCGTTAAAGCTTTTGTCTACAAAATCCATTGAGTTGCCCAATAAGTGCTCTATTTATGGAAAAAATTTCTGCAAGGACAATCGGTTGTATTTTGGCTACCTCCAAAGGACTTTCGTTTTCAAACAACAATCGAATCTCATAAAATCTCTTGGATTTACTACTGTTAACTAGAATATAGACAATTGTGATCCTAAACTCAACTAAAACTATTTTTATCGTCCTTTTTCTTCCACACTCCTATTTTTTTGAACAAAAAATTTAAACACGATTTATAATGTTGGTGTAAACAGTATATAAGTTAAAGCAGATTGTCACATTTCCGCTGATGAATTAACTGTTGGGATGCCAACAATGTTAAACAAATTTAAAATAAACCAAAATGGGTAGGTTTAACCATATTTTTTGACATATTTCTTTTTTTGTATGGGAGCTCTTATTATTTTGAACGCAACTGTATATTTTTTTTTTTTTTTTGAAGCGTTGGCTTTTTTATTTGGGATGACTTCTATTTTGCTTTTCAAAATAGTCAGGCTTAACCCAGTAGTCGTTATTTTAATATTTTATTAAAACAACTTTAATTTATTAGTGGGAAAAATTGGCAATGTTTACCAAGGGGTAAGTCGGGGAAGACTACAATTTCGGAGCTCGTCACAGATCCTCATCAGTTCCCTTGTTTCTTGTTTTCCAACAAGAAAGTTTTTATACCCAAGTGTCAATTGCTTTCTTGTTGAAAAACGGGAAACAAGGGAACTGATGAGGATCTGTGGCGAGATCCGAAACTATAGTCTTCCCTGTCTTACCCCTTGGTAAACATTGCCAATTTTTTCCCATTAATAAATTAAAGTTGTTTTAATAAAATATTAAAACAACGACTACGGGATTAAGCCTGACTATTTAGGAAAGCAAAATAGAAGTCGTCATCCCAAATAAAAAACGCCAATCCCCCTAATTGTGAGACTGGGCACCGTCGAGAAAGTGTTGGTTTATTGCTGTATAAAGCAATACCAACAAATTAGTTATGTGTTTTTCGTTGAGAATCAACGAACGCATAGCAGTGGGAAAGATTTGGTTTTGTTTGGAAGTGAAGTTGTTTGAGTTTAGGTAGTGCCAAAGAAATTCTCAATCAGACTGTTTCTTTGGACAGGTATCTATTTGAGCGAGCAATTGACACTTGAAAAACAAGAAACGAGGGAACTGATGAGAATCTGAGGCGAGATCCCCTTGGTAAACATTTCCAATTTTTTCCATTAATAAATTAAAGTTGTTTTAATAAAATATTAAAACAACAACAGCGGGATTAAGCCCGACTTTTTTATTTTTTGATTTTTCTCATCAATGAACATTGTAGTTTCAGAATCCGCAAAAACTTCCCAGGTGTATCCTTCCGTTTAAAATTGGTTCAAGTGCACCGTGTGAAATTTTGTATAAATACGGCACCTCCCGATTTTAGGCATTTTGAGGGTTTTAACGACACTTTATAACTGATTCGGCTGTAATTTGTGTCATTTTTGGATATTTGGACGAAAAAAAGTTCGAATTGATCTTTCACACATTTAATATGAATAATAATTAATTTCGATTCAAAAAGGATGTCGAAATAATTTTGCTATTAAAAATTGCATTTGGGGATGGTATCTTTTCATAGATTTAGCCCAGGATTATCACTTGATTTATCATTTTTTTATTGAAGAATTTCAGAATTTTTTTTTACTTTTATTATAAGTACTTTATGTTTTTTACTCCTTTCTATAACTAAGATCATCTAATGATTTTTATTTCCATGTTACTAAGGATCAAAACAATTCTCAGATAATAATAAACTTTTTCCATGTAAAAGGCATTTGATGATTTCCACTTTTAAATAGATGATATTCTTAGATTATTATCTCATATCTTTATTATTTTTCAATTCACAACAAGAAATATTTTTGGCCACTAAAAACTTTTGATACAGTTTCTATAAATTATCCAATCCACTTCTCCGGATGTTGATTAGAAGTTCTTCATTTGCATTAATTCTAATGGCTATTGGTTTCAGGATTTGTAAATCACTTGAATTTTTATAACACGTCCAACAACACAACCATATATCACACAACCACCGGAAATAGCACTGTCAATGACCTCTTCCGCTTATCACCCTTTTGCAAATTATATCACATGATTGTTTTTATTGTTATGTAGAACAAATTTATATACCTAGATTTGATACACTTTTTTTCGGAATTTCCATAGAGGATTTTCGATTTATGTTTATTTGGATGTAGTTTTGATGTAATTTTATTTTAATTTTAGCGTAATTTTACGTCGAATTTTTCAATTTATTTTTATTCGGAAAATTATACAATTTGATTCTTATGCAGCGGACATTTATATAAAGAAGAAACTCAATAAGGATATTTTTATATAGAATTTTTTTCTGTCACTTTAAAAATATTAGTTTCACGGGATGACTTCAACTATGTCCCCAGTTTTCCCATGGGGAAATTTTCAAACACTCACTTTTACCTAGTTTTGGTAGAATATTTCCGTGCCGTTTTATTTGGTAAATCCGTTTCTCAGGTAAGTGATCCTTAAAGGTAACATAAACTGCCGTCGGTGATGATGTTGAATTTGCTGATGCTGTCTAAGCTGCAACTTATTACTGGAGTGGTGGTAAATAATTTTCCATTTTCCAGTTGTTAATTATGGATTGTCTTTGAAACCAAAACAAACACATTGTCACAATAATTAATTTGAAATTGAGACAAGGAGAGATTCAAGGCGATAACACAAAGTCCATAATAAAAAAATATGTATGTTTATTTTAATTTTTCTTACACATTTTACTACTTTTTATAATTTTCGTATTTGTTTTTGTATTATTTTCTTTGGAAGAAACTTTATTTTTATATACGTAGCTGTTGGGTGTTTTAAACACCGATCACACAGATTCTTAAAGAACCATAATAAAAAATGTTTTTTTAAACGTTGTTTATATTTTTGTAATTAAAATTAAATAATTATCTTCATTTCCAAATATTATTATTTATTGCACATTTTATAAAAAATATATATTAAAATTTCTTTTATGTTATATCCTTTTTCCATCAATATTTTTCCTTTGTAAAATTTAAAATTATTTTTTCTTTTAAAATCACTTTTACTTTTCCCGTCGCTCACATTTTTTTCAGTTCTCTTGACAAAAGTTCACGTTTAACTGAGGCTGCAATTTTTATATTTTGACTGTCTGTCGTCTCTCACATCGGTGTTGTCGTCGCTGTCGCTCTGTTGGCTGGTGCTGCTGCTGTTGTTGGTAAGGTGGTGTTATGGTTTTGTTGTTGTTCTTTTTTTGAAAACATCCCATTCCTATGGGTAATTCTTTCCGAGAGTGTGTCCGTAAACATGTGTTTGTGGGTATCTGTGTTCGTTCTTATAGGTAGGGGAGTGCGTATTTGGCTTTCTCATCATCATAATCACCATCCTCATCGTAAAAATGTAGTAGAGTTACCGTTGGCAAAATAATATTGGAATGCAAGAAGATTTTGTGTAAATTTCTAAAAACAAAAACTAAATTATTTCTACAATAGTAGATTTCTTCGTGTCAAATTGCGCACTAGAGCACTCTTTCTTTCAGAAAGAGTCTAAAGGGGCACCCTTTATTTCAGAAAGAGTCTAAAGGGGCACCCTTTCTTTCAGAAAGAGTGTAAAGGAGCACCCTTTCTTTCAGAAAGGGTCTATAGGAGCACCCTTTCTTTCAGAAAGGGTCTATAGGAGCACCCTTTCTTTCAGAAAGGGTCTATAGGAGCACCCTTTCTTTCAGAAAGGGTCTATAGGAGCACCCTTTCTTTCAGAAAGGGTCTATAGGAGCACCCTTTCTTTCAGAAAGGGTCTATAGGTGTACCCTTTCTTTTAGAAAGGGTCTATAAGAGCACCATTTCTTTCAGAAACAGTCTATAAGAGCACCATTTCTTTCAGAAACAGTCTATAGGAGCACAATTTCCTTCAGAAAGGGACTATAGGAGCACAATTTCCTTCAGAAAGGGACTATAGGAGCACCCTTTTCTTCAGAAAGGGACTATAGGAGAGCACCTTTCCTTCAGAAAGGGCTTATAGGAGAGCACCCTTTCCTTCAGAAAGGGACTATAGGAGCACCCTTTTCTTCAGAAAGGGACTATAGGAGAGCACCCTTTCCTTCAGAAAGGGACTGTAGGAGAGCACCCTTTCCTTCAGAAAGGGACCATAGGAGCACCCTTTCCTTCAGAAAGGGACTATAGGAGAACCCTTTCTTTCCGCAAAGTTCTATAGAAGCACTCCTTCTTTTAGCAAGGGTCTATAGAAGCACTCCTTTTAGCAAGGGTCTATAGAAGCACTCCTTTTAGCAAGGGTCTATAGAAGCACCCATTATTTTAGAAATGCTTTAAAGATGCACCCATTATTTCAGAAGGGCTCTATAGATGCACCCATTATTTCAGAAAGGGTCTAAAGAAAGACCCTTTCTATAGAATCAATCTTTATTTTGGAAAGGGTCTATAGAATCACCCTTTATTTTAGAAAGGGTCTATAGAATCACCCTTTATTTTCGAAAGGGTCTATAGAAGTACCCTTTCTTTTAGAAAGGGTATACAGAAGCACCCTTTCTTTTAGAAAAGGTCTATAGAATCACCCTTTCTTTTAGAAAAGGTCTATAGAAGTACCCTTTCTTTTAGAAAGGGTATACAGAAGCACCCTTTATATTAGAAAGGATATACAGAAGCACCCTTTATATTAGAAAGGGTATACAGAAGCACCCTTTATATTAGAAAGGGTATACAGAAGCACCCTTTATATTAGAAAGGGTATACAGAAGCACCCTTTATATTAGAAAGGGTATACAGAAGCACCCTTTATATTAGAAAGGGTATACAGAAGCACCCTTTATATTAGAAAGGGTATACAGAAGCACCCTTTATATTAGAAAGGGTATACAGAAGCACCCTTTATATTAGAAAGGGTATACAGAAGCACCCTTTATATTAGAAAGGGTATACAGAAGCACCCTTTATATTAGAAAGGGTATACAGAAGCACCCTTTATATTAGAAAGGGTATACAGAAGCACCCTTTATATTAGAAAGGGTATACAGAAGCACCCTTTATATTAGAAAGGGTATACAGAAGCACCCTTTATATTAGAAAGGGTATACAGAAGCACCCTTTATATTAGAAAGGGTATACAGAAGCACCCTTTATATTAGAAAGGGTATACAGAAGCACCCTTTATATTAGAAAGGGTATACAGAAGCACCCTTTATATTAGAAAGGGTATACAGAAGCACCCTTTATATTAGAAAGGGTATACAGAAGCACCCTTTATATTAGAAAGGGTATACAGAAGCACCCTTTATATTAGAAAGGGTATACAGAAGCACCCTTTATATTAGAAAGGGTATACAGAAGCACCCTTTATATTAGAAAGGGTATACAGAAGCACCCTTTATATTAGAAAGGGTATACAGAAGCACCCTTTATATTAGAAAGGGTATACAGAAGCACCCTTTATATTAGGAAAGGGTATACAGAAGCACCCTTTATATTAGAAAGGGTATACAGAAGCACCCTTTATATTAGAAAGGGTATACAGAAGCACCCTTTATATTAGAAAGGGTATACAGAAGCACCCTTTATATTAGAAAGGGTATACAGAAGCACCCTTTATATTAGAAAGGGTATACAGAAGCACCCTTTATATTAGAAAGGGGTATACAGAAGCACCCTTTATATTAGAAAGGGTATACAGAAGCACCCTTTATATTAGAAAGGGTATACAGAAGCACCCTTTATATTAGAAAGGGTATACAGAAGCACCCTTTATATTAGAAAGGGTATACAGAAGCACCCTTTATATTAGAAAGGGTATACAGAAGCACCCTTTATATTAGAAAGGGTATACAGAAGCACCCTTTATATTAGAAAGGGTATACAGAAGCACCCTTTATATTAGAAAGGGTATACAGAAGCACCCTTTATATTAGAAAGGGTATACAGAAGCACCCTTTATATTAGAAAGGGTATACAGAAGCACCCTTTATATTAGAAAGGGTATACAGAAGCACCCTTTATATTAGAAAGGGTATACAGAAGCACCCTTTATATTAGAAAGGGTATACAGAAGCACCCTTTATATTAGAAAGGGTATACAGAAGCACCCTTTATATTAGAAAGGGTATACAGAAGCACCCTTTATATTAGAAAGGGTATACAGAAGCACCCTTTATATTAGAAAGGGTATACAGAAGCACCCTTTATATTAGAAAGGGTATACAGAAGCACCCTTTATATTAGAAAGGGTATACAGAAGCACCCTTTATATTAGAAAGGGTATACAGAAGCACCCTTTATATTAGAAAGGGTATACAGAAGCACCCTTTATATTAGAAAGGGTATACAGAAGCACCCTTTATATTAGAAAGGGTATACAGAAGCACCCTTTATATTAGAAAGGGTATACAGAAGCACCCTTTATATTAGAAAGGGTATACAGAAGCACCCTTTATATTAGAAAGGGTATACAGAAGCACCCTTTATATTAGAAAGGGTATACAGAAGCACCCTTTATATTAGAAAGGGTATACAGAAGCACCCTTTATATTAGAAAGGGTATACAGAAGCACCCTTTATATTAGAAAGGGTATACAGAAGCACCCTTTATATTAGAAAGGGTATACAGAAGCACCCTTTATATTAGAAAGGGTATACAGAAGCACCCTTTATATTAGAAAGGGTATACAGAAGCACCCTTTATATTAGAAAGGGTATACAGAAGCACCCTTTATATTAGAAAGGGTATACAGAAGCACCCTTTATATTAGAAAGGGTATACAGAAGCACCCTTTATATTAGAAAGGGTATACAGAAGCACCCTTTATATTAGAAAGGGTATACAGAAGCACCCTTTATATTAGAAAGGGTATACAGAAGCACCCTTTATATTAGAAAGGGTATACAGAAGCACCCTTTATATTAGAAAGGGTATACAGAAGCACCCTTTATATTAGAAAGGGTATACAGAAGCACCCTTTATATTAGAAAGGGTATACAGAAGCACCCTTTATATTAGAAAGGGTATACAGAAGCACCCTTTATATTAGAAAGGGTATACAGAAGCACCCTTTATATTAGAAAGGGTATACAGAAGCACCCTTTATATTAGAAAGGGTATACAGAAGCACCCTTTATATTAGAAAGGGTATACAGAAGCACCCTTTATATTAGAAAGGGTATACAGAAGCACCCTTTATATTAGAAAGGGTATACAGAAGCACCCTTTATATTAGAAAGGGTATACAGAAGCACCCTTTATATTAGAAAGGGTATACAGAAGCACCCTTTATATCAGAAAGGGTATACAGAAAGCACCCTTTATATTAGAAAGGGTATACAGAAGCACCCTTTATATTAGAAAGGGTATACAGAAGCACCCTTTATATTAGAAAGGGTATACAGAAGCACCCTTTATATTAGAAAGGGTATACAGAAGCACCCTTTATATTAGAAAGGGTATACAGAAGCACCCTTTATATTAGAAAGGGTATACAGAAGCACCCTTTATATTAGAAAGGGTATACAGAAGCACCCTTTATATTAGAAAGGGTATACAGAAGCACCCTTTATATTAGAAAGGGTATACAGAAGCACCCTTATAATCAGAAAGGGTATACAGAAGCACCCTTTATATTAGAAAGGGTATACAGAAGCACCCTTTATATTAGAAAGGGTATACAGAAGCACCCTTTATATCAGAAAGGGTATACAGAAGCACCCTTTATATCAGAAAGGGTATACAGAAGCACCCTTTATATTAGAAAGGGTATACAGAAGCACCCTTTATATTAGAAAGGGTATACAGAAGCACCCTTTATATTAGAAAGGGTATACAGAAGCACCCTTTATATTAGAAAGGGTATACAGAAGCACCCTTTATATTAGAAAGGGGTATACAGAAGCACCCTTTATATTAGAAAGGGTATACAGAAGCACCCTTTATATTAGAAAGGGTATACAGAAGCACCCTTTATATTAGAAAGGGTATACAGAAGCACCCTTTATATTAGAAAGGGTATACAGATGCACCCTTTATATTAGAAAGGGTATACAGAAGCACCCTTTATATTAGAAAGGGTATACAGAAGCACCCTTTATATTAGAAAGGGTATACAGAAGCACCCTTTATATTAGAAAGGGTATACAGAAGCACCTTTATATTAGAAAGGGTATACAGAAGCACCTTTATATTAGAAAGGGTATACAGAAGCACCCTTTATATTAGAAAGGGTATACAGAAGCACCCTTTATATTAGAAAGGGTATACAGAAGCACCCTTTATATTAGAAAGGGTATACAGAAGCACCCTTTATATTAGAAAGGGTATACAGAAGCACCCTTTATATTAGAAAGGGTATACAGAAGCACCCTTTATATTTAGAAAGGGTATACAGAAGCACCCTTTATATTTAGAAAGGGTATACAGAAGCACCCATTTATTTAGAAAGGGTATACAGAAGCACCCTTTATATTAGAAAGGGTATACAGAAGCACCCATTATATTAGAAAGGGTATACAGAAGCACCCTTTATATTAGAAAGGGTATACAGAAGCACCCTTTATATTAGAAAGGGTATACAGAAGCACCCTTTATATTAGAAAGGGTATACAGAAGCACCCTTTATATTAGAAAGGGTATACAGAAGCACCCTTTATATTAGAAAGGTATACAGAAGCACCCTTTATATTAGAAAGGGTATACAGAAGCACCCCTTTATATTAGAAAGGGTATACAGAAGCCCCCTTTATATTAGAAAGGGTATACAGAAGCACCCTTTATATTAGAAAGGGTATACAGAAGCACCCTTTATATTAGAAAGGGTATACAGAAGCACCCTTTATATTAGAAAGGGTATACAGAAGCACCCTTTATATTAGAAAGGGTATACAGAAGCACCCTTTATATTAGAAAGGGTATACAGAAGCACCCTTTATATTAGAAAGGGTATACAGAAGCACCCTTTATATTAGAAAGGGTATACAGAAGCACCCTTTATATTAGAAAGGGTATACAGAAGCACCCTTTATATTAGAAAGGGTATACAGAAGCACCCTTTATATTAGAAAGGGTATACAGAAGCACCCTTTATATTAGAAAGGGTATACAGAAGCACCCTTTATATTAGAAAGGGTATACAGAAGCACCCTTTATATTAGAAAGGGTATACAGAAGCACCCCTTTATATTAGAAAGGGTATACAGAAGCACCCTTTATATTAGAAAGGGTATACAGAAGCACCCTTTATATTAGAAAGGGTATACAGAAGCACCCTTTATATTAGAAAGGGTATACAGAAGCACCCTTTATATTAGAAAGGGTATACAGAAGCACCCTTTATATTAGAAAGGGTATACAGAAGCACCCTTTATATTAGAAAGGGTATACAGAAGCACCCTTTATATTAGAAAGGGTATACAGAAGCACCCTTTATATTAGAAAGGGTATACAGAAGCACCCTTTATATTAGAAAGGGTATACAGAAGCACCCTTTATATTAGAAAGGGTATACAGAAGCACCCTTTATATTAGAAAGGGTATACAGAAGCACCCTTTATATTAGAAAGGGTATACAGAAGCACCCTTTATATTAGAAAGGGTATACAGAAGCACCCTTTATATTAGAAAGGGTATACAGAAGCACCCTTTATATTAGAAAGGGTATACAGAAGCACCCTTTATATTAGAAAGGGTATACAGAAGCACCCTTTATATTAGAAAGGGTATACAGAAGCACCCTTTATATTAGAAAGGGTATACAGAAGCACCCTTTATATTAGAAAGGGTATACAGAAGCACCCTTTATATTAGAAAGGGTATACAGAAGCACCCTTTATATTAGAAAGGGTATACAGAAGCACCCTTTATATTAGAAAGGGTATACAGAAGCACCCTTTATATTAGAAAGGGTATACAGAAGCACCCTTTATATTAGAAAGGGTATACAGAAGCACCCTTTATATTAGAAAGGGTATACAGAAGCACCCTTTATATTAGAAAGGGTATACAGAAGCACCCTTTATATTAGAAAGGGTATACAGAAGCACCCTTTATATCAGAAAGGGTATACAGAAGCACCCTTTATATCAGAAAGGGTATACAGAAGCACCCTTTATATCAGAAAGGGTATACAGAAGCACCCTTTATATTAGAAAGGGTATACAGAAGCACCCTTTATATTAGAAAGGGTATACAGAAGCACCCTTTATATTAGAAAGGGTATACAGAAGCACCCTTTATATTAGAAAGGGTATACAGAAGCACCCTTTATATTAGAAAGGGTATACAGAAGCACCCTTTATATTAGAAAGGGTATACAGAAGCACCCTTTATATTAGAAAGGGTATACAGAAGCACCCTTTATATTAGAAAGGGTATACAGAAGCACCCTTTATATTAGAAAGGGTATACAGAAGCACCCTTTATATTAGAAAGGGTATACAGAAGCACCCTTTATATTAGAAAGGGTATACAGAAGCACCCTTTATATTAGAAAGGGTATACAGAAGCACCCTTTATATTAGAAAGGGTATACAGAAGCACCCTTTATATTAGAAAGGGTATACAGAAGCACCCTTTATATTAGAAAGGGTATACAGAAGCACCCTTTATATTAGAAAGGGTATACAGAAGCACCCTTTATATTAGAAAGGGTATACAGAAGCACCCTTTATATTAGAAAGGGTATACAGAAGCACCCTTTATATTAGAAAGGGTATACAGAAGCACCCTTTATATTAGAAAGGGTATACAGAAGCACCCTTTATATTAGAAAGGGTATACAGAAGCACCCTTTATATTAGAAAGGGTATACAGAAGCACCCTTTATATTAGAAAGGGTATACAGAAGCACCCTTTATATTAGAAAGGGTATACAGAAGCACCCTTTATATTAGAAAGGGTATACAGAAGCACCCTTTATATTAGAAAGGGTATACAGAAGCACCCTTTATATTAGAAAGGGTATACAGAAGCACCCTTTATATTAGAAAGGGTATACAGAAGCACCCTTTATATTAGAAAGGGTATACAGAAGCACCCTTTATATTAGAAAGGGTATACAGAAGCACCCTTTATATTAGAAAGGGTATACAGAAGCACCCTTTATATTAGAAAGGGTATACAGAAGCACCCTTTATATTAGAAAGGGTATACAGAAGCACCCTTTATATTAGAAAGGGTATACAGAAGCACCCTTTATATTAGAAAGGGTATACAGAAGCACCCTTTATATTAGAAAGGGTATACAGAAGCACCCTTTATATTAGAAAGGGTATACAGATGCACCCTTTATATTAGAAAGGGTATACAGATGCACCCTTTATATTAGAAAGGGTATACAGAAGCACCCTTTATATTAGAAAGGGTATACAGAAGCACCCTTTATATTAGAAAGGGTATACAGAAGCACCCTTTATATTAGAAAGGGTATACAGAAGCACCCTTTATATTAGAAAGGGTATACAGAAGCACCCTTTATATTAGAAAGGGTATACAGAAGCACCCTTTATATTAGAAAGGGTATACAGAAGCACCCTTTATATTAGAAAGGGTATACAGAAGCACCCTTTATATTAGAAAGGGTATACAGAAGCACCCTTTATATTAGAAAGGGTATACAGAAGCACCCTTTATATTAGAAAGGGTATACAGAAGCACCCTTTATATTAGAAAGGGTATACAGAAGCACCCTTTATATTAGAAAGGGTATACAGAAGCACCCTTTATATTAGAAAGGGTATACAGAAGCACCCTTTATATTAGAAAGGGTATACAGAAGCACCCTTTATATTAGAAAAGGGTATACAGAAGCACCCTTTATATTAGAAAGGGTATACAGAAGCACCCTTTATATTAGAAAGGGTATACAGAAGCACCCTTTATATTAGAAAGGGTATACAGAAGCACCCTTTATATTAGAAAGGGTATACAGAAGCACCCTTTATATTAGAAAGGGTATACAGAAGCACCCTTTATATTAGAAAGGGTATACAGAAGCACCCTTTATATTAGAAAGGGTATACAGAAGCACCCTTTATATTAGAAAGGGTATACAGAAGCACCCTTTATATCAGAAGGGTATACAGAAGCACCCTTTATATCAGAAAGGGTATACAGAAGCACCCTTTATATTAGAAAGGGTATACAGAAGCACCCTTTATATTAGAAAGGGTATACAGAAGCACCCTTTATATCAGAAAGGGTATACAGAAGCACCCTTTATATCAGAAAGGGTATACAGAAGCACCCTTTATATTAGAAAGGGTATACAGAAGCACCCTTTATATTAGAAAGGGTATACAGAAGCACCCTTTATATTAGAAAGGGTATACAGAAGCACCCTTTATATTAGAAAGGGTATACAGAAGCACCCTTTATATTAGAAAGGGTATACAGAAGCACCCTTTATATTAGAAAGGGTATACAGAAGCACCCTTTATATTAGAAAGGGTATACAGAAGCACCCTTTATATTAGAAAGGGTATACAGAAGCACCCTTTATATTAGAAAGGGTATACAGAAGCACCCTTTATATTAGAAAGGGTATACAGAAGCACCCTTTATATTAGAAAGGGTATACAGAAGCACCCTTTATATTAGAAAGGGTATACAGAAGCACCCTTTATATTAGAAAGGGTATACAGAAGCACCCTTTATATTAGAAAGGGTATACAGAAGCACCCTTTATATTAGAAAGGGTATACAGAAGCACCCTTTATATTAGAAAGGGTATACAGAAGCACCCTTTATATTAGAAAGGGTATACAGAAGCACCCTTTATATTAGAAAGGGTATACAGAAGCACCCTTTATATTAGAAAGGGTATACAGAAGCACCCTTTATATTAGAAAGGGTATACAGAAGCACCCTTTATATTAGAAAGGGTATACAGAAGCACCCTTTATATTAGAAAGGGTATACAGAAGCACCCTTTATATTAGAAAGGGTATACAGAAGCACCCTTTATATTAGAAAGGGTATACAGAAGCACCCTTTATATTAGAAAGGGTATACAGAAGCACCCTTTATATTAGAAAGGGTATACAGAAGCACCCTTTATATTAGAAAGGGTATACAGAAGCACCCTTTATATTAGAAAGGGTATACAGAAGCACCCTTTATATTAGAAAGGGTATACAGAAGCACCTTTATATTAGAAAGGGTATACAGAAGCACCCTTTATATTAGAAAGGGTATACAGAAGCACCCTTTATATTAGAAAGGGTATACAGAAGCACCCTTTATGTTAGAAAGGGTATACAGAAGCACCCTTTATATTAGAAAGGGTATACAGAAGCACCCATTTATATTAGAAAGGGTATACAGAAGCACCCTTTATATTAGAAAGGGTATACAGAAGCACCCTTTATATTAGAAAGGGTATACAGAAGCACCCTTTATATTAGAAAGGGTATACAGAAGCACCCTTTATATTAGAAAGGGTATACAGAAGCACCCTTTATATTAGAAAGGGTATACAGAAGCACCCTTTATATTAGAAAGGGTATACAGAAGCACCCTTTATATTAGAAAGGGTATACAGAAGCACCCTTTATATTAGAAAGGGTATACAGAAGCACCCTTTATATTAGAAAGGGTATACAGAAGCACCCTTTATATTAGAAGGGTATACAGAAGCACCCTTTATATTAGAAAGGGTATACAGAAGCACCCTTTATATTAGAAAGGGTATACAGAAGCACCCTTTATATTAGAAAGGGTATACAGAAGCACCCTTTATATTAGAAAGGGTATACAGAAGCACCCTTTATATTAGAAAGGGTATACAGAAGCACCCTTTATATTAGAAAGGGTATACAGAAGCACCCTTTATATTAGAAAGGGTATACAGAAGCACCCTTTATATTAGAAAAGGGTATACAGAAGCACCCTTTATATTAGAAAGGGTATACAGAAGCACCCTTTATATTAGAAAGGGTATACAGAAGCACCCTTTATATTAGAAAGGGTATACAGAAGCACCCTTTATATTAGAAAGGGTATACAGAAGCACCCTTTATATTAGAAAGGGTATACAGAAGCACCCTTTATATTAGAAAGGGTATACAGAAGCACCCTTTATATTAGAAAGGGTATACAGAAGCACCCTTTATATTAGAAAGGGTATACAGGAAGCACCCTTTATATTAGAAAGGGTATACAGAAGCACCCTTTATATTAGAAAGGGTATACAGAAGCACCCTTTATATTAGAAAGGGTATACAGAAGGCACCCTTTATATTAGAAAGGGTATACAGAAGCACCCTTTATATTAGAAAGGGTATACAGAAGCACCCTTTATATTAGAAAGGGTATACAGAAGCACCCTTTATATTAGAAAGGGTATACAGAAGCACCCTTTATATTAGAAAGGGTATACAGAAGCACCCTTTATATTAGAAAGGGTATACAGAAGCACCCTTTATATTAGAAAGGGTATACAGAAGCACCCTTTATATTAGAAAGGGTATACAGAAGCACCCTTTATATTAGAAAGGGTATACAGAAGCACCCTTATATTAGAAAGGGTATACAGAAGCACCCTTTATATTAGAAAGGGTATACAGAAGCACCCTTTATATTAGAAAGGGTATACAGAAGCACCCTTTATATCAGAAAGGGTATACAGAAGCACCCTTTATATCAGAAAGGGTATACAGAAGCACCCTTTATATTAGAAAGGGTATACAGAAGCACCCTTTATATTAGAAAGGGTATACAGAAGCACCCTTTATATAGAAAGGGTATACAGAAGCACCTTTATAATTAGAAAGGGTATACAGAAGCACCCTTTATATTAGAAAGGGTATACAGAAGCACCCTTTATATTAGAAAGGGTATACAGAAGCACCCTTTATATTAGAAAGGGTATACAGAAGCACCCTTTATATTAGACAGGGTATACAGAAGCACCCTTTATATTAGAAAGGGTATACAGAAGCACCCTTTATATTAGAAGGGTATACAGAAGCACCCTTTATATTAGAAAGGGTATACAGAAGCACCCTTTATATTAGAAAGGGTATACAGAAGCACCCTTTATATTAGAAAGGGTATACAGAAGCACCCTTTATATTAGAAAGGGTATACAGAAGCACCCTTTATATTAGAAAGGGTATACAGAAGCACCCTTTATATTAGAAAGGGTATACAGAAGCACCCTTTATATTAGAAAGGGTATACAGAAGCACCCTTTATATTAGAAAGGGTATACAGAAGCACCCTTTATATTAGAAAGGGTATACAGAAGCACCCTTTATATTAGAAAGGGTATACAGAAGCACCCTTTATATTAGAAAGGGTATACAGAAGCACCCTTTATATTAGAAAGGGTATACAGAAGCACCCTTTATATTAGAAAGGGTATACAGAAGCACCCTTTATATTAGAAAGGGTATACAGAAGCACCCTTTATATATTAGAAAGGGTATACAGAAGCACCCTTTATATTAGAAAGGGTATACAGAAGCACCCTTTATATTAGAAAGGGTATACAGAAGCACCCTTTATATTAGAAAGGGTATACAGAAGCACCCTTTATATTAGAAAGGGTATACAGAAGCACCCTTTATATTAGAAAGGGTATACAGAAGCACCCTTTATATTAGAAAGGGTATACAGAAGCACCCTTTATATTAGAAAGGGTATACAGAAGCACCCTTTATATTAGAAAGGGTATACAGAAGCACCCTTTATATTAGAAAGGGTATACAGAAGCACCCTTTATATTAGAAAGGGTATACAGAAGCACCCTTTATATTAGAAAGGGTATACAGAAGCACCCTTTATATTAGAAAGGGTATACAGAAGCACCCTTTATATTAGAAAGGGTATACAGAAGCACCCTTTATATTAGAAAGGGTATACAGAAGCACCCTTTATATTAGAAAGGGTATACAGAAGCACCCTTTATATTAGAAGGGTATACAGAAGCACCCTTTATATTAGAAAGGGTATACAGAAGCACCCTTTATATTAGAAAGGGTATACAGAAGCACCCTTTATATTAGAAAGGGTATACAGAAGCACCCTTTATATTAGAAAGGGTATACAGAAGCACCCTTTATATTAGAAAGGGTATACAGAAGCACCCTTTATATTAGAAAGGGTATACAGAAGCACCCTTTATATTAGAAAGGGTATACAGAAGCACCCTTTATATTAGAAAGGGTATACAGAAGCACCCTTTATATTAGAAAGGGTATACAGAAGCACCCTTTATATTAGAAAGGGTATACAGAAGCACCCTTTATATTAGAAAGGGTATACAGAAGCACCCTTTATATTAGAAAGGGTATACAGAAGCACCCTTTATATTAGAAAGGGTATACAGAAGCACCCTTTATATTAGAAAGGGTATACAGAAGCACCCTTTATATTAGAAAGGGTATACAGAAGCACCCTTTATATTAGAAAGGGTATACAGAAGCACCCTTTATATTAGAAAGGGTATACAGAAGCACCCTTTATATTAGAAAGGGTATACAGAAGCACCCTTTATATTAGAAAGGGTATACAGAAGCACCCTTTATATTAGAAAGGGTATACAGAAGCACCCTTTATATTAGAAAGGGTATACAGAAGCACCCTTTATATTAGAAAGGGTATACAGAAGCACCCTTTATATTAGAAAGGGTATACAGAAGCACCCTTTATATTAGAAAGGGTATACAGAAGCAACCCTTTATATTAGAAAGGGTATACAGAAGCACCCTTTATATTAGAAAGGGTATACAGAAGCACCCTTTATATTAGAAAGGGTATACAGAAGCACCCTTTATATTAGAAAGGGTATACAGAAGCACCCTTTATATTAGAAAGGGTATACAGAAGCACCCTTTATATTAGAAAGGGTATACAGAAGCACCCTTTATATTAGAAAGGGTATACAGAAGCACCCTTTATATTAGAAAGGGTATACAGAAGCACCCTTTATATTAGAAAGGGTATACAGAAGCACCCTTTATATAAAAAGGGTATACAGAAGCACCCTTTATATTAGAAAGGGTATACAGAAGCACCCTTTATATTAGAAAGGGTATACAGAAGCACCCTTTATATTAGAAAGGGTATACAGCAGCACCCTTTATATTAGAAAGGGTATACAGAAGCACCCTTTATATTAGAAAGGGTATACAGAAGCACCCTTTATATTAGAAAGGGTATACAGAAGCACCCTTTATATTAGAAAGGGTATACAGAAGCACCCTTTATATTAGAAAGGGTATACAGAAGCACCCTTTATATTAGAAAGGGTATACAGAAGCACCCTTTATATTAGAAAGGGTATACAGAAGCAACCTCTATATATTAGAAAGGGTATACAGAAGCACCCTTTATATTAGAAAGGGTATACAGAAGCACCCTTTATATTAGAAAGGGTATACAGAAGCACCCTTTATATTAGAAAGGGTATACAGAAGCACCCTTTATATTAGAAAGGGTATACAGAAGCACCCTTTATATTAGAAAGGGTATACAGAAGCACCCTTTATATTAGAAAGGGTATACAGAAGCACCCTTTATATTAGAAAGGGTATACAGAAGCACCCTTTATATTAGAAAGGGTATACAGAAGCACCCTTTATATTAGAAAGGGTATACAGCAGCACCCTTTATATTAGAAAGGGTATACAGAAGCACCCTTTATATTAGAAAGGGTATACAGAAGCACCCTTTATATTAGAAAGGGTATACAGAAGCACCCTTTATATTAGAAAGGGTATACAGAAGCACCCTTTATATTAGAAAGGGTATACAGAAGCACCCTTTATATTAGAAAGGGTATACAGAAGCACCCTTTATATTAGAAAGGGTATACAGAAGCAACCTCTATATATTAGAAAGGGTATACAGAAGCACCCTTTATATTAGAAAGGGTATACAGAAGCACCCTTTATATTAGAAAGGGTATACAGAAGCACCCTTTATATTAGAAAGGGTATACAGAAGCACCCTTTATATTAGAAAGGGTATACAGAAGCACCCTTTATATTAGAAAGGGTATACAGAAGCACCCTTTATATTAGAAAGGGTATACAGAAGCACCCTTTATATTAGAAAGGGTCTATAGAAGCACCTTTTGTATTAGAAAGGGTCTGTAGAAGCACCTTTTGTATTAGACATGGTCTATAGAAGCACCCTTTCGTTTAGACAGGCTCTATAGAAACACCCTTGCGTTTAGACAGGGTCTTTTGAAGCACCCTTTCTTTTAGAAAGGGCCTATAGGAGCACCCTTTTCATTCAGAAAAGGTCTATCGAAGCACCCTTCCTTTCAGAAAGGGAAAATCGAAGCACCTTTTCTTTTAGAAAGGGTCTATAGAAACACCCTTTCTTTTAAAAGCACCCTTTCTTTTAGAAAGGGTCTATAGGAGCATCCTTCCTTTTAGAAAGGGTATATAGGAGCGCCCTTTTCATTCAGAAAATGACAATCGAAGCATCCTTTCTTTCAGAAAGGGTCTATAAAAGCAATCTTTCTTTTAGAAAGGGTCTATAGAAGCACCCTTGCTTTAAGAAAGGATCTACAGAAGCACCCATTTTTTCAGAAAGGGTATATTAAACCACCCTTTCTTTTAGAAAGGGTCTACAGAAGCGCACTTTCTTTCAGAAAGGGTCTATCGAAGCACCTTTTCTTTCTGAAAGAGTCTCTCGAAGAGGCTCAATTTCTTTCAGAAAGGTTCTATCGAAGGACCCTTTCTTTCAGGCATTCGACGTGCAAGGCGGGTGCACATACCATTGTACCACGTTGTATATTCGAACTTATCTAGCTGCAAAAATCCCTCTAAAAAAGTGGCACTTTTATTTTGTTTCCCCACACTTTAGATAATTTCAACTGCCTTGGCAACCCTTAGCAATGATCACATTTGCATACAAAAACGAACGAAAATATTCGCAATTTGTAAATGGGGGTGAGTGGGAATAATAATGAAATTTCCTCTTTGATGTCACATAGCATTCGGTGTGTAAGCGAGGAGGCCATGATGATCATATGTATGGGTTTGAACATGAAGCAAACACTAAATTCCACAATTGAGATCGTCCATCATCGTTGAAAAAACACATACGCTCATGTAGAACGAACAACAAACAATTCAAAGCATGTGGTGGCAGGCATCAACAATAAAAGAAGAAAACCCCACGAGATGTTCGTCTATTGTCCTTTTGTTATTGTAGAGTTGTTTGAACTCAATGCCAAAAAATATAAAGGCATGTGGGTTCATTTATTGACCATCTCATCATTATCGTGGCTCTCCTCGATGAATTAAAATTATTAACAAAAAAATTTCACTTTTATTTGTGGCGTTCATTTTACAATAAATTATAGAACAAAACAACAAAGGAAATAATTGGCGCAAAGAAAAAGAAAAGTTTTCCCGCCAAAAAAATCAGAACACTATTATGCTGCTGCTGCGGAGGTTGTTACTGCGAAGAGACTACTACTTTGACATTCACACACTTCACAGAATTCATTTGGAGAGGCAAGTCTTCTTGTCTCTTTAAGAACCACATATGAGGAGAACAAATTTCCAGGAGACACTTTTATTTCGTTAAAAAACATGTATTTTTCCCAAGAGGACCAACCTCAAAACAAACACGTGTAAAATAAAACAAATTCCGGCCACTGTTGAGTTGTTTTGTGTGTCGTATGAAATTTTAGGGAAGAAAAAAAAAAACAAAAACAAAACATATAAAAGTGTTTTATTTATTTATGGAACAAATACACTATTCTCACTATTCTAAAATTAGACCTACTTATGTATGTTGATGGGTATACATTCGTGTTTTAAATGCTTTTACATCGGCATATACAAATCATGTGTTGTCTGTGTCTTTATATTTGTAGAAGTTTATTGGCCCCCTTGGGTTGTAGAAAACAGAAGCGGCATTATTTCGGAAACAAGAATTAAAGTATCGGTCAAATGTTGAACAAGTGACAAAGTGTCAGGCAGTTGTGCCGACAGAGATGTAATCTCAGCCTAGGACCTAAAGAAAAGAAGTAAACACAATACTTCTAACGTCTGTAGGTTGGTTTTTTTGTCCTTTTTCTGCCCCCGAAAAAATTGTACCATCGAAACTAAGGCCGCATAAACAACATGTTGAAAAAAAAATTAAAAAACGATCCCAGGCGAGTCCTTAATCTCCACTCTTTCTAAACTTTGTGCGGGAGATACACGAAGGAGTATACGGATTTAGTCCATATTCAAATCTGAATTATGCCAGGAAGTAATATTATGATATGCAAAGTTGTAAAGTTATTCCCTTCGAGAGTTATCGCGTGAGCCATTTTAGCGAAAATTATTGGTCCACCCTGTGTTACAAGGGGTGGGTAATTATAGAGGGAAGTATGGAGAATAAAATTAAAAACTTTAGTGTGAGCGGTGTATGAAGACGTGACCCTAAATATTGGAACATTGTGGGGCCCATAACTCAGGAAGTATTGACTTCCCATGGGAAAAAATCTAAAGTTGTAGAAAATGCGATATTAAAATTTCAATTCGATCCGCGAAGTGGTCTTAACTGGATTAAAACTGAAAAGTGTTGAACTTTTGAGAGAAGGTGGAGAAGGTGCCTGAAGAAATGCAGGGTCCACCTTGAAACTGGATTTAATTTTAGATGCCATTACTTTCGAAATTTATCGTGGCAAGCAGCCATTTTAGTTGGTCAGCGTACGATTGGATAATGAAGTCGGGAAGCATTGACTTGACCACGAAGAAAATGTATAGTTGTAATGAAAATCACAAGGAGACAATATGAGAAGTCTTGCCCATTACTGTCGATGAAAATATAAGAACAATTTTTGAACAGCTCTTAAGCGAAAATGTTGAACTTTTGTGAGGGATTTTCCACAAAGTCAATAATCAATGTCCCAATGTTAGTTAAAAGTTTTTTTGAAAAGTTTGTGTGAATGAAAAGTTTCTGACTTTCATTGAGTTTCGTGACTTCATAGAACCTTAAATGTCAAATTTCGGATAGTTGCGTCAAAAAAAAAAATTGCCAAAACTGTCAAAATACGGTTATATGGTACCTATATTCATACTTGGAACTTGGAGCTTTTTTGGATAAGTTTTGTGACCAATAGGAACTTCAGATGTCAAATTACAGCAAGTTTGGTCAAGAAATATAGCTAAAATTTTCAAAATGCTGAAAATCAGAAGGTACGCTTATATGGGGCATATACCAAAAAGTGGAACTATATTGAACATTATTAGTGAAAAGGTTTTTTGACCACTGGGAATCTCAAATGTCAAATATAGGGTAGTTCCGTCAAACAATGAAGCTAAAATCTTCAAAATAACGAAAATCGGGAGGTACTTTATATGGGGACTCTACCAAGAGACTTGGACCTATGTTGACAATTTTTGGTGGAACAAGTAAGAAAGTATCAGTCAGCTGTGCTGACGGAAATATACCTCCAGCCACCGAAAAAAATCACAATATCCACGAATTTGCTTTAAAATACATGGAATCTGTAGGTACTGTAATGTGGGGCAATATCAAATCATCGACGTATGCAAACAATTTTTAGTAAGCAAACTTCTGATTCAAAGTTTGGAAGAAATTTTTGAAAAAGTTGTAGAGTTATCTTGCGCAATAAGCATTTTAGTATGTGCTGGCAGGGGTTTTTGGAAGTTTTGGGCCATTATCTCAGGAAGTATGGACTTATCCCGGAAAACATTGTACCGTTGTAAATGGGGTCAAGAACAACCTACTGATCCAAGATGAGCTTTACGATCCAAGATGAGCTTTAACTTCGCTTTTGCCGAAATTTATGCGGAAGGTACCCGAAGGAGTGGACCGATGTAGACCATATTCCAACCTGATACATGACTGGATAAAATAATACGATGTGCAAAGTCTGCATCAATCAGAAACTCCCTGCGAGATTTATCTTGCAGATTTGACATTTTGGTTTGTGCCGTCAGAGTTTCTTGGATTTTTTTGGGCCAATAGCTCAGGAAGTATGGACTTGCGCGGAAAAAATGTTACCGTCGTAAAGGGAGTCGCAAGGACAACCTGCTGAAAAAATGTCAAAACGATCCAAGAAGAGGTCTTAAACTTCACTTTATCCGAATTTTGTGTGGGAGGTACCCGAAGGAGTGGTCCGATATAGTCCATATTCCAACCTGATACATGAGTGGATGAAATAATACGATGTACAAAGTGTGGATCAATCAGAAACTCCCTGCTAGAAGTATCTTGCGGATTTGCCATTTTGGTTGGTGCCGTCAGGAACTTTTTCTTGGAGCTTTTAGGCCATTATCTAAGGAAGTATGGAAAATTGTACCATTTTAAAAGGAGCCGCAAGGACAATCTACTGAAAAAAATTCAAAACTATCCGCGAGGTGCTATTAAACTTCACTTTATCCGATTTTTGTGTGGGAGGTACCCGAAGGAGTGAACTGATATAGTCCATATTCGAACCCTATCCAGGTCTGGAGGAAATAATACGATGTGCAAAGTTTAGACCAAATCGATTGTTCCTTTCGAGAGTTATCGTTCACACCATTTTACAGAAAAATTTAGAACTTTTGTGGGGGAGGTACCCGAAGAAGTGGTCCGATATGGGCCATCTTCGAACTTAAACTAAGTTTGGACAAAATATTACGATACCCAAAAATATGGTTTGAATCGGTTGATTCCTTCGAGAGTTATCGTGCGCACCAGCCAGACAGACAGACGGACAGACAGACATGGCCAAATCGACTCCAAATTGTCTGAAACGAATATCGTCCAAACATACTTGGGGTCTAAAGCCGTTATTTAGATGAGACACATTTTTGGTTGTATCAAAGTGTATACAGGGTATATATACCCTTTCTAACCTAAAGGCTGAGTGTATAAAAATTTCGTGACCACTGGGAATATCAAATTTAAAACTAGTAAGAAAGGCGTTAAGTTCGGCCGGGCCGAACTTGTTATACCCTCCACCACAAGTTGTATTGAAGTAAAATGGAATAATTAGTTTCCTTTCATGTATGAAGAAGACTTAATACTAAATTTCAGCAATTTCGGCAAAACAATGTGAGGCACCATTCTATGGGGCTATTTCAAAACGTCGATCTATACCGACAAATTTCTGACGGAAAGTTTTTAGGCTCAAAGAAGACTAAATACAAAATTTCCTATATTTCGGTAAGAGAATGTGGCTAAAACTTAAAAAATACCGAAAATATTCTGATAATACTCATCTGGAATATTTTATAACTCTTGGAAGACGAAATAATGAATTTCAGCCATTTCGGTTGGATATTGACGTCACAATCTTCAGTATTACGAAAATCGGAAGGTACCGTTCTATGGGGGCTATATCGAAACGTGGACCTATACCGACGACTTTTAGTCAGAAATGGGGCAATATGAAGCTTGGACCTTTACAGACATATTTCTGGCGAACAGTTTTATATCACATTAAAGACTAAATACCAAATTTCAGCCATTTTGGTGGAATATTGAAGACACAACCTTCAAAATACGAAAAATCGGGAGGTACCTTTCCATGGGGGCTATATGAAGGCGTGGACCTATACCGACAAATTTAAAAGGGACGTTTGAGTACACCCAACGAAGTCTAAATACCAAATTTCAGCCATTTCGGTGGAATATTGAGGCCACAACGTTCAAAATACCGAAAATCGGGAGGTACCGTTCTATGGGGGCTATATGAAGGCATGGACCGATACCGACAAAGTTCTGAGGGAAAGTTTTATACCACCAACGTAGATTAAGTATCAAATTTCAGCCATTTTGGTAGGATAATGAAGCTAAACCCTTCAAAATACCGAAAATCGGGAGGTACCGTTCTATGGGGGCTATATGAAGGTGTGGACCGAAAATTCTGGGGGAAAGTATTTTACCCCTAAAGAAGACTACGTACCAAATTTCAGCCATTTTGGTAGCAAAATAAAGCTAAAACCTTAAAAATACCGAAATTCGGGAGGTACGGTTCTATGGGGGCTATATGAAGGTGTGGACCGATACCGACAAAATTCTGGGGGAAAGTTGTATATCCCTAAAGAAGACTACGTACCAAATTTCAGCCCTTTTGGTAGGATAATGAAGCTAAAACCTTAAAAATACCGAAAATCGGGAGGTACCGTTCTATGGGGGCTATATGAAGGTGTGGACCGATACCGACAAAATTCTGGGGGAAAGTTTTATACCCCTAAAGAAGACTACGTACCGAATTTCAGCTATTTGGGTTGGATAATGACACTAAAACCTTAAAAATACCGAAAATAGGAAGGTACCGTTCTATGGGGGCTATATCAAAACGTGGACCGATATATCCATTTTCAATACCAACCATCCTGCAAGTAATAAAAACTTCTGTACCAAATTTTGACTCCCTATATTTAAAATTGCGAGCTGTATCTTGATTTCAACAGACAGACGGACGGACGGAGGACAGACGGACACGGTCAAATTGACATAGAATTTTATGCTGATGATTAATATATATACTTTATAGGGTCTCCGTCGAATATTTCGATCTGTTACAAACGGAATGACAAATTTAATTATACCCTCCATATGGTGGAGGGTATAATTACAGCTAAAATATTCGCTTAAAAATATTAGCTAAAATCTTAAAAATAGCGAAAATCAGGTTATATGGGAGCTATACCAAAACATGGACCAATGTTGACGCTTATTAATTGAGAAATTTCGTGACCACAGGGAACCTCAAAATACCGAAAATCTCCAGGAAACAGGGAACCTTAAATGTCAAATTGCAGCTAGTTCGGTTTAAAATTGTAGCTAAAATCTTCAAAATACCGAAAATCTAGAGGTACCGTTATATAAGCACTATACCAAAATATGGACCAATTTTCGCGCTTTTTAATTGAGAAATTTCGTGGCCACAGGGAATTTTAAATGGCAAATTACGGCTAGTTCGGTTAAAAATTGTATCCAAAATCCTTAAAATATCGAAAATCTGGAGGTACCGTTATATGAGGGCTATACCAAAACATGGACCTATGTAGATAATTTTTGGAATATAAGTTTTTTGGTCACTAGGAACTCTAAATATCAAATTATAGCTAATTCTGTCTGAAAATGTGACTAAAAACATCAAAATACCTGAAATCAGGCGGTACTGTTATATAGGGGCTATACCAAAGCGTGGACCGATAAAGCCCATCTTCGAACGTAACGTGCTGCAAACAAAAGGCGCATCTTCCCAAAATTTTAGCGTCCTATCTTAATTTCTTGTGGATGCTAGAGTGATTACAACAGACGGACGGACATGCTTTGATCGACTCAGAATTTTAACCTGATCAAAAATATATGGGGATTTCTGAGTGAAATCGGACACTTTTTCAAGATGAGGTTTTTGATTTCCTTTATTTTTTGCTGTGGTGATTCTGCTCATTAGCAAAACATTTTAGTATATTTTCAGAATTTTTTTGACTAACGGTTCCAGAGATATCGCGCCTTGAAAAAGTCAAATTCTGTAAAAACTATGTGCAAAGAAATACTCAAACTTCTTTAATATTGGTCCAAATAGAAACAACTTTTTTTTTTGTATTTTTTGTTGTTTTATTAGCTATCTAATAAAAAATAGAAAAAAAAAATCACAATGGGCTTGGATGCAATTTTCGCGATTTAAAATTTAAAATCAATTTTAAACAAGCTTGATCCCTTCGATTTTCTTGAAACTTTTTTGTATTAAACTACGATTATTTACTAAAATTTTAAGACCTACTATTTGGTAGTGGGATTCAAAAGATTACTATTTTTTCTTAATTTTTTAAAATTTGTCAATACAATTTTCCTTTATACCAATGTGAAACATTTGTTATTTTACCAAAAATAAAATAAAAATTTCAACATTTACTTCGTACTTTTATTTGGGAATTTATCTTAAACATCTTAAAAACTTCGTCGTTTTTCGAATTTGAAAATGGTTTAGCTGTCCGGACAATAAATTAACTAAACTGCTGATCAAAAGACTACAACTTGGAAATTATATGAATGGGCATCCTAGACGAATAATCTATTAAATATTAAAACAGGCATGGCCAAAAAGAGAACGGGGAAAATGTTAACGTATTCAAAATATTGGCAACTTATAACAGTGTATTAGTAAGTTTATATTCACGCAAGCTTTAAAACAATAACAAATCAAAACATTTGTTCTCCTTTGTACGCCCTTTCTGTGTATTCGGGTCGTCTGCGTGTAAATTGCCGAAAATCATCGGCACCGCCGTGCCAAATGTGACAATGCTTGTATTAAAGTGATATTTTCACCAGAAAATGACTATTTCAATACAAAAGAGGATTTGAATTTGAGATATTAAATGGCCAAAGTTATCGGGGGCTTAAAAAACTTCATTTAGTAATACGCACTAATGCTGGTATACTAACCAGTCTTTAAATCGCAAAATGAACATTAGAAAATGTTTATAAATGAATCTTTTTATTTTGTTGGTAAAATAACAAAGGTTTCACTCTGTTATAAAGGAAAAATTGTAGTCAGATATTTTAAAAAATTAAGAAAAAATCAAAAATCATCATTCGAATCCCACTACCAAATAGGTCTTAAAATTTTAGTAATTAATCGTAGTTTAATATAAAAACATTTCAAGAAAATCAAAGAGTACAATCATTGATAAAATTGATTTTAAATTTTAAATCGCGAAAATTGCATCCAAACCCACTGTGCAATTTTTTTTATATCTTTTAATAGTTAGCTGATAAAAGAACAAAAAACACAAAAAAAGATTTTTTTCTATTTGGACCAATATTAAAGAAGTTATAAGAATTTCTTTGCACATAGTTTTTACAGAATTTGAATTTTTCAAAGATCTTAAAATATACCGAAATGTTTTCCTGATCAGCAGCATCACCACAGTAAAAAATTAAGGAAATCAAAAACTTCATCTTGTAAAACTGTCCAATTTCACTCAGAAATCCCCATATACTTTATAGGGTCGAAAATTAGTATTTCAATGCGTTTCAAATGGAAAAACCCACCTAAAATAAATAAATAAAAAAAGTATATAACATAAGCAACAAACCGAAATCCTTTTCCCCAAAAAATTATGTATTCAGGGGGTTTTCAGAATTTTGTGGACCTTTCTGTGGACCTTTGAAGTTGACGACAAATAATTTATTTGTATAATTTTGAGCTTTTGGACCATTATATTCCTGATATGGACATGCCCAGAAAAAACATAATATCGCTATATACCGGACCAAAAGGAGTACCTTCGGAAAACATTTTCAAAAGATCCTCGAACGGACATTAAACTGTAGTTATATAAAACTGATCTTTTGTGAAGGTGATACCCTAAAGGAGTGGACCTATATCACCCATTTTGAAACTAAGTTTGGACAAAATATTACGAGATTCAATGTTTGTACCAAATCGGTTGATCCGTTTAATAGCTATGGCGCCATTTTAGCGAAAAATTCTGAATGGTTGTGGGGGAAGAACCGGAAGAAGAGAACCGTAAGAGGTAGTTTACACTATCTATGTCATACGACACGAAATAAAAGCTACGCAGGCAATGTGTAGACGTAATTTCACTGCATTTTTGCTGGTGTGAACGCAAAAAGTAAATTGAGTAAGAACAAGTAAGAAAGTGTCAGTCGGCTTTGCCGACACAGATATACCCTCAGCCAATGTGAATTCAAACTTTCATCTAGGGAAAGATCGAATGTATTTAGGGTCTCTTCAGAATTTTGTGGCCCTCTTTGAACATTTAAAATTGCCGGCAAAAATGTGGATTAGGAATTAACACAAATGATGAACTTTTGAGAGAGAGAGCGCCGATATGGGCCATTTTAGAAGTTAAACTAAATTTTGACTAAATCAAGTGATATCGTCTTAACATTTTTTTAAATATTGGGGAGAAGTATCGGAAGTTGGGGACCGGTATTGCCCCATGAAACTAAGTTTGGATAAAATATGACGAAGACCAAATCGGTAGAACAGTTCGAGAGCCACATATGGTGACATAGGATTTTTTAAACCTTTCGGGATGTTTCCCAAGAAATATGGACTTGGCCCCGAAAAAACTTTTACCGTCGTAATGGGGGTAGCGGATGCAGATCGCTTCAACAAAAATCAAAGTGATTCGAGAGCAGGTCTTAAAGTGAACTTATCCGAAATTTTGTGTGGGAGGTACCAGAAGGAGTAGACAAATATAGTCCATATTCGAACCTGATCTATATCTGGTAGATATATTAGGATGTGCAGAGTATGGATTATATCGGACACTCCCTTCAAGAATTATCGTGCGGATAATTTTTCCGAACATATTTGAACATTTTTGAGGGAGGTAACTGAAGGAGTAGAACTTCGAACTTAAACTATGTTTGGACAAAATATTACGAAGGCCAAATTTTGGACCGAATTGGCAGATCCGTTCAAGATTTATCTTGCGCTCCAACCACTACACACGGTGTCATAGGGGTTTTTTTGCAACTTTCAGGCTATTTGCTCAGGAAGTATTGACTTGCCCCTGATGAAACTTGTACCGTCGTATGGCGGACAGTGAATACAAGTTGTTACAACGAAAATCAAAGCGATTCGAGAGCAGAACAGAACTTTTTCGAAATGTTGTGTGGGAGATACCCGAAGGAGTGGACCGATTGAGTCCATATTGGAACTTCATCTAAGTCTGATAGAAATTTCACGATGTACAAAATGTGGGCCAAATCGGTTACTCCCCTCACGAGTTATCGTCTGCACAAATTTTCCGAACATTTTCGAACTTTTGTGGGGGAGGTACCGGAAGGAGTGGACCGATGTAGCTCATCTTCGAACTAAAACTAAGTTTGGGAAAAATATTATGAAAGACAAAAATTTGGACTGAATCGGTTCATCCGTTCGAGAGTTATCGTGTGCTCCAGCCAGACATACAGGCGGACGGACATGACAAATTGTCTGAAACGGATTTCTTCCAAACTACTTTGGCTCTGATTTTCGGTATTTTAAAGGTTGTGGCCTAAATATCCCACCAAAAAAATTGGTAATTAGTCTTCGTTAGGGGTACAAAACATTCCACCTGAAACTTGTCGGTATAGGTCCATATAGCCCCCACAGATCGATACCTCCCGATTTTCGTTCCACACCTTCATATAGCCCCCATAGAACGGTACTTTCCGATTTTCGGTATTTTGGATGTTTTAGCCTCATTATCACATCGAAAGGGGTGAAATTTGGTATTTAGTCTTCGTTGGGGGTACAAAACATTCCACCTGTAGTTTGTCGGTATAGGTCCACGCCTTCATATGGACTTCATAGAACGGTAACTCCCGATTTTCGGTATTTTGAAGGTTGTGGCATCAATAACCCACCGAAATGGCTGAATATTGGTATTTCGTCTTTGTTGTGGGTATACAACTTTCCACCTGAAATTTGTCGGTATAGTTCAACGTCCTCATATAGTTTCCATAGAACGGAACTTCCCGATTTTCGGTATTTCGAAGATTGTGACCTCAATGTCCCCCCGAAATTGTTGGAATTCGGTATATAGTCTCCGTTGGGGGTACAAAACATTCCACCTGAAATTTGTCGGTATAGGTCCACGCCTTCATATAGCCCCCTATAGAACGTTACTTCCCGAGTTTCGGTATTTTTGATGTTTTAGCCTCAATAAACACCGAAAGGGCTGAAATTTGGTATTTAGTCTTCGTTGGGGGTACAAAACATTCCACCTGAAATTTGTCGGTATAGGCCCACACCTTCTTATTTTGAAGGTTGTGGCATCAATGTCAATGGCTGGAATTCGGTATTTTGAAGGTTGTGGCATCAAAATCCCACCGAAATGGTTGGAATTCGGTATATAGTCTTCGATGGGGGTATTAAACTTTCGACCTGAAATTTGTCGGTATAGGTCCACGCCTTTATATAGCCCCGATTTTCCCGACTTTCGGTGTTTTGAAGGTTGCAGCCTCAATACCCCACCGGAATGCCTGGAATTTGGTATTTAGTCTTAGTTGTGGGTATTAAAATAAAACTTTTACCTAAAATTTGTCGGTGGACCTAGCCTTCATATAGCCCCCATAAAACGATACATCCCGATTTTCGGTATTTTGAAGGTTGTGGCTTCAATATCACACTGAAATGACTGAATTACTCCTCGTATAACGTACCACCAGATATTGCTGTATTACATCCCAATATTCAACCTACAGCAATACTCCGAGTTTTAATTTACTTTTTAAGCCGCTGACTCTCGAGGTTATCGGATGCCATGATGAGTAGAATAGCATTATTTGTGATTTGTTTAGAATATTTTTAATCTTTTCTTCTGACTGTTTTTTATTCTGGTTTTTATTACATTTTAATTAGATGTTAATAATTTAATTTTTATTAACATCTAATTAAAATGTAATAAAAAACAGAATCGGAAACAGCAAGAAGAAATAAAAAATATTATTACTACAATTGTTTGAGCGGCACACTCTCAATAATAAAAATTTGTATTATCAATTTTAATGATAATTTGTATTACTTTGTGTAATTTTTTTTTCATTAGATTAACATTGTTTATGACTATTTATTAATTATTTTGTAAATACATTGTTGATTTAAAATTGTTTTAAATTAGTTTGCACAGGTCAAATACTATCAGTGACTGCGTTAGACGACACTTGTGGTGATAGCATCCTTAGGTATCAACATCCAATCATTAATCATGGATGGCAAAAACAAATGAAAAACAAAAAATAACATAATCATGAAGAACATTTTTTTGAAGCGTTGTCATGGTTGAGGCTTATGAAGAAACAGAAACAAAAAATCGATGATAACAAGGGTTCCTTTTGACATTTGCACTCATGCGAAAAGCGTAAGCAAAAAAAATTATAACAAAAGTTAATATAAACATTATGGAGAGATACGTGTATTTATTAAAAATTAAAAAAAAACTATTGGGAACAATGACCGATGATTTGCATGCCATGGGGAATATTTTGGAAATTCTAAACAGATTATATTTTGGCGGGAAACAAAACTAAACCATAAATTATATTTAAAATTCCCTCCAAAACTGACCTGTGGAGACCTGATTCAAATACACGTATATGGAGACAAATCAATGTATTTATTGTTGAGAATTTTAAAACATATCATTGGGAGACTACACCACCATCAATTCATTCTATACAGGGTCGATTTTATTTTGTTTTCTTTCTACCATTGTACTCCAATTAATCTTGCCGGTCTTTATATTGAAAATTTTCCCAAGTCCTCTCAATTAGTGATGAGAGTATGGAAAACAAGAACAAAAACCTGATGCTGTAATGTGTTGTTGATATGCAGAGAAATCAAATTTATATATGAAGGACCATTGAATTCATTAAATGTGGGGGTATATTATTTGAATCTTTTTATTAATGCTCTTGAAGCTGTGAAGTATTCTTAAGCGACGGGAATTATGTGTGTATGTGCAAGTTAATCAAATTTGTTTACTTTTTAATGGAAGAAAAAATTTAGTAGAACGACTAAATGTTGATGATAGGTAAAGGCGATACTAGTTTAAATCATTCATTTCTAATCTAAGCAGGTAAGAACGGCGTTAAGTTTGGTCGGAGCGAACTTTTTAACCTCTACCGCGAACCACCTTAAATGATGGCTACGCTTATATGGGGGATATACCAAAACGTTTTTTTGCAAGGGACGAAATTTCTTTTCCGCAACCACTTCCACAGCCTTAAAAAAAAACAAAACAAACGTTCCATAGGAGTTTTATGAGGACGTGGACCTATACCTAAATTTCTGGTGTAAGATTTTGTACCCCCAACGAAGACTGAATACCAAATTTCAGACATATCGGTGGGATATTGGGGCTAAAGTACCGAAGATCGGGAGGTACCGTTCTATGAGGACGTGGACATGTACCGACAAATTTCATATAGAAAATTTTATACCCCAAATGAAGACTAAATACAAAATTTCAACAATTTCGGGGGGACCTTAAGGCCACAATCTACAAAATACCGAAAATCGGGAGGTACCGTCCTAGGGGGCTGTATGAGGACGTGTACATTTACCTGGTGGAAAGTTTTATATCCCCAACGAAGACTAAATACCAAATTCCAGCCATTTTGGTGGGATATTGAGTCTAAATCCTTCAAAATACCGAAAATCGGAATGTACCGTTCTATGGGAGGGATATGAGGACGTCGACCTTTACAGACAAATTTCAAGTGGAAAGTTTTATACCCCCAAGAAAGACTAAATACCAAATTCCAGCCATTTCAGTGGTATATAGAGGCCTCAACCTTCAAAATACCGCAAATCGGGAGGTACCGTTCTATAGGAGCTATATGAGGACGTGGACCTATACTTAAATTTCTGGTGTAAGATTTTGTACCCCCAACGAAGACTGAATACCAAATTTCAGACATTTCGGTGGGATATTGAGGCTAAATCCTTCAAAATCCCGAAAATCGGGAGGTACGGTTATATGGGGGCTATATGAGGACGTGGGCCTGTACCGAAAAATTTCATATGGAAAGTTTTATACCCCAAATGAAGACTAAATACCATATTTCAACAATTTCGGTGGAATATTGATGCCACCAACTTCAAAATACCGAAAATCGGAAGGTATCGTTCTGTTGGGGCTATATCACGACGTGGATCTTTTCCGACAAATTTGAGGTGAAAAGTTTTATACCCCCAGGAAGACTAAATACAAAATTCCAGCCATTTCGGGGGGACATTGAGGTCACATTCTGTAAAATACCGAAAATCGGGAGGTCCCGTTCTATGGGAGCTATATGAAGACGTGGACCTATACCGAAAAATTTCAGGCGAAAAGTTTTACCCCCAACGAAGTCTAAGTACTAAATTTAAGCCATTTTGGTGCAATAATGGGGCAAAATCCTTGAAAATACCGAAAATCGGGAGGAACCGTTCTATGGTGACTATATCAAAACGTGGACCGATATATACCATTTTCAATACCAAACATCCTAGTAGTAATAGAAACTTCTACACCAAATGATAAAGCTCACTTTCCCACTTTCATACGACCAAAATGTGACTCCACATTTTTCGCAAAAGTGCGGTTTAATGAAAAGTACGTACTCGCATCCCGTCACTTAATGAGGGTGAACGTTTTTTCGGAAGCAAATCCATTCTTTCTAAGATAATGGATTAAAAGCTGTAATAAAAACCTACCGACATTAACTTAAATGACTGTGCTCATCCACCTTTGCGATCACGCAACAACTGGTTCTATATACCAGATTGACCATAGCAAACGACATCTCGGTAAGGAACCGTTACCCCAGCAAATACGGGGGTTATTCGGAACAAAAATTGTCCGTGAGTTTTGCCTTTCCGCCGTTTCAACATAAGGGAGAAAGTGAAAAAAACTCACGCGGAATTTTCGTCCAGATTAACCCCATACGTGTTTGTGTTCGTCTTATTTTTTTTAGGAACGGTATGTCTCGGAATGCCTGCTCCGGATTCTTCGTTGTCGGTGAGATGCAACGGTGGCAGTGAATGGGTACATTTCAGGAATTGTTCAGGCCTCATCTTCCTGAGAAATATAGCGACAGGGATTATTTTGCATCATGCTCCGCCAATTTGATTAGCAGTGAGTCTTGGTCATCGTCATGGGATTATGAAACTCCCCAACGGAGGGTGTGGAATTTCAGAAAGGTAGAGGTTAAACAGTTCCGGAGATATCACCCCTCTTTGGGGAAACTCCCTGTTTTACTCTACGGAATTTGGACTTTTTGTTTCTGAATTCCACAAACGGCTGGCGTCTGCACATATAGTTGGTGACCCACCGTCGTTTCAAACAAGGCAGGAGGGTAGTATTCTCAACATCCTCGAACAGCTTAGCATAGCTGACCGTATGGAAAGCTTTAATCAGATCCAATGCTACCATCACTGTTCTATGGCATGGTCTGTTCTTGTTGAGACCTCGGCTAATATCACCGTGCAACAAAATGGAGATGAAAGTCTGGGGCACGGAAAATTCCTCTTGGGGAAGAAAGTTGTCAATGAGAGCCGTATCTAAAATTTTCTGAGCGACATTTTTGCAGAACATTTCGAAGCTGAAAAACGTCATCTTGTGGTACTTTTATTGCAGCTCTTAAAATAAAGGACGAAAAGGACATCGAAGTAGGTGAGTTAGAAGGTCGAAGTGTTCTACGAAAATAATCCTCATTCGATTTGACTGAAGACATGTCATCTCAAAAATAAGCTAAATCAACAGTGAACAAAGATATAACGCTAATTCCTGATGACTTACAGGGTCTCTAGCAAAAACTTCATCACGCCATAACGCGGAAGTTCGACTTACGGCGGATCTGTCCTTCGGGGTTCTTAATATACTCACCAAGGGCTTTCATCTCCAAAAGGAATTATCTCTGCCCCAAAATTGATTCTTTGCTTCTTCGCTTCAAATATCTTTCCTACTAATGACAGAAGTGAGATCGGCCTGTACGATTCACCTTTGCTGATATCCTTGCCAAGTTTCAGCAGCGGGATCAACCTGTACATTGTCCAGAATTCGTGAAATATTAGGGTGGCTAACGATAGGTTGAGGACCTTATTCAAATACTCGACTTATGGATCTTCCAGCTGTTTTAGCATCACCATTGAAATTCCGTCCTGGCGCTTTGGATGATTTTGCGCCTTGGATAACATCTGCAACATCACCCATTGTAAATTCTGGTGGTTCATCCTCGACTGGAAGATATCGAAAACAAGGTAAAAATCTTGCCCGGTCGCCATAGGGATTCTCGATAAATAGGCCGCGCTCCTCATCGGATCTGTCATAACCATGCCTTTCAACATGACTGATGTCCGATCATTCATTGCAGCATTTCAGATGCTCTAGCCACTTTTTCCGTTTGTGTTCACCGACTAATCTATTGACTTACATTGTAAATTCTCTGGTCGCTAGGGTTCGTACGGCTAAGCTCAGCGCACTCATTCGCTAATCCCATCACCTCTGCTGGGAAATTTGACTTTTTTCAGGTATTCGACCAACAGAAATATAGCTAGCGGCTTCAGCAGTGATAATGTCTCGGAAATTCCTTTCTGCTAATTGATCATCAGAGGGATCGGGCAATTGACTTTCCAATGGTTAAGAAAAGTATGGCGTTCTGAGGTTATAAAATCGGGTGGTCTATTGATGGAGATGAGGATAGGGAGATGGTCCAAGGGATTTGGCGGGTTTAGCAAGTCACGTTATTCATCAGACCAGGTGACACGATGGATGGCGAACTATGGCTGTCTTTATCCTGGTGGGTACGTCCTCGTTCACGGTGGAAAATGTGGAGCTATCTATTTGCTAGGGCCAGCCGGTTATCACATTCCAGCAGTGGCCTTTAACGCTTCCCTCATACACTCCATGTATGGCTCACTAGAATCGAGCTCAAGCGAGATAGGCCTGTACTAACTGGTGCAATGGGATTTTAAATCTACCACCACCGCATCTTGTACGATCCAAGTGAAGAACGTTGTATCCACCACAACTCCGAAGACTGCAGGTGATGTTCAGCTTCCTCTTCGACACATAAACTTCAGTTCAGTCGGACAGTTCTCTGAAGGGTTTGTTTGGTGAATTCTCTGAATCCTTGACAATTGACTTTCCAATGGTTAAGAAAAGTATGGCGTTCTGAGATTATAAAGTCGGGTGGTCTATTGATGGAGATGAGGATAGGGAGATGGACCAAGGGATTTGGCGGGTTCAGGAAGTCACGTTTTTCGTCAGACCAGGTGACACGATGGATGGCGAACTATGGTAGTCTTTATCCTGGTGGGTGCGTCCTCGTTCACGGTAGCAAATGTGGAGCTACACTCCATGAATGGGTCACTAGAATCGAGCTCAAGCGAGATAGGCCTGTACTAACTGGTGCAATGGGATTTCAAATCTACCACCACCACTTCTTGTACGATCCAAGTGAAGAACGTTGTATCCACCACAACTCCGAAGACTGCAGGTGATCGCTGCGACCATTATATCTCTTCGACTCATAAACTTCACGATCTCATTGAGCTTGCCACGAAGACCATCGCAGGTAAGCTGCAGGAATGCCACATAGTCAGGAACTGAAACACCAGTATGCGGGTTTAAAGACTACGGCTGGTTCTGCTGTTGAAAAGATTGCGGGGAAATTTCATAATCCGATGACGACGACGAAGACTCACTGGTGATGAAATTGGCTCAGCACGAAGCAACATAATCCCTACCGCTATACTCCTTCAGGAAGGTCAGGTCTGAACAATTCCTGAAATGTACCCATTAATGGCTCCCGTTGCATCTGGCCGACACCGACCTATGGTGGAAGAGGCGGTGACAAACGGGGCTAAAGTATGATCCGGAGTTACTCTCTATCCCGGCACTGACCAAAAGAATCCGGAGCAGGGATTCCGGGACATACCGGTCCCAAAATAAAAATAAAGGCTAGTGCTACTATGTACATAGTCCTTACCATACTCAACTGGCTTCTATATACAGAACTGAGAACCGAAATCCCGCAGACCTAGAAAGAAGTACAGCGAACATAACTCCACGTGTGTATGTAATGTCCACCACGACATAATGGGTAGCCTTCCAAAAAGAATTTCCAACTTAGTGACACCGAGGTCTAAATTGGCGGATGTAGAACAGAAATATTCCAACTCGTGTAGCTAACTCCTTGTAGTAAGCTCCCCGTCGTTATTAGAAGCTGAAATACTTACATATGTGACCACTGACACATGGTGAATGAGAATTATTTCCTTGTAAGTCGTTCACGTCATCGATGAGATTGCAACGAAATTTACCAAACGTTTAATTTGAATTTTCCAAAATTGATGTTTCTTGATTTTGTATTTCCTGAACCTATCTAGTTTTAATTCTATGTCATTTATCAAGGTCTGCCTTTGAATATTTATTACAGTCTTTAGATTTTATATTATCCACGGGGTGGGCTTTTGCTCTTACAATTAATAAATAGTCCGTCCGTTCACCCCTCTTAGACATGCCAACTTAGATTAGTTTATGGCATTACAAATTTATAGCACATATTGTTCACACTTTATTAAAATTTAATTTATGAACATGCGGAGGTGGCCAAAAAATATGAATTTCTTTGGCGGGAGGCCTCTTTCCTCTTTTTGTTCTTCTTCGGCTAAACCCAAAATTCTTGATATCTTTTCGCATTTATCTTTCACTCATGCGACAATTTTAATTGTATGTGGAACAGATAAAATTATGTTTGGTTGTAGGTAGGTAGAGGTATGTATGTCGGCATTTTACTGCTGCACTAAATTCAATTGCATTGGTTTAAACGGCAATGGTTAATGAGTTTAGGCAGATGAATGCCGCCACCGCCACACTGCAGTTGACTTTCATGGTGATGACAGTTGTGTCAAACATAATTTTTTTTTTATAATAATGAGAAGAAGGTTTAGTTTTCCACGGTGATGTCTTGAAGACAAAAAACGAAACATTAAAGACGAAATACACCATTTCTGCTGAATTTTTTAACATCAATGTTTTGTTTCCAATTCATAGGAACTGGGAGCAAGATAATAACCCAAAATCTCAAAAAACCCTGCAGGCACCAACTAAAGTGACTGATGGGCAGATCATTGGGTAGCTGAGAGAATTTTCTGGGACATCATCACTGCTACGAGCATATTTGCTGCTAGTCGAATACCCGATTTTACACAAAATTTCTCAGCAGCGGCGACAAAACTGGCAAATGAGCTTCGTCGTACGAGTTAAGGAACTTAATCTTGAAGTCAACAGGCTAATAATGGAGCATGAGTGGAAAAAGTGACTAGACCAATTAAAGCAATGCAACATTGGTAACATTGGTACAGGATTGAGAAAATTTTGGCCAGCCGTTTGATCACTCTCGAATCCGGTTCGGTCAAGCCGAACTTAACGACTTTTATACTTGTTATTGTTGTCAAAGAATGTTTACGTATTTTTTACTTTTCTGACCTATTTCACTTTTCAAAATTCTTGGTATTTTTGAATTGAAATGGTGTCATTTGATTTTTAATATTTATATTTCTTTATAGTAAACTGCTTGAAATCTGAATAGCAGTTTGAGTTTGTGTTTATTTAATATTTGTCAAAAAGAAACAAATAAGAATGACAGCTGTCTTCCCAACAAATCAAATTACAGATCTGCTGGGAAATTGTAGATCTTGTAAGCAAATTTGAAATTTTATTATTTCGTATTTTGTGTAGAATAAATAAGGTCCAATACATTTAACATCCCTCAGAATATCGCATAGTCAAATAGGGTTATATCGTATAGTATATAGAACAGTAAGAGTGTTCACCACATTTGACAACATAAATGTATTTGAAGCAATGATCGGTCTAAGTAACTCACATGAAATGCATTGGGAATTAGAAGAACCGAGACTTAAATTCTTATCTTGACAAAAATATTGCCCCAAAAGATTCTAATATCGGAATGTTCAGTCCAACTGGAAATGTAGCTGCGAAAATGGGGACAAAAGTATTTTAAAGAAACTTTTGTTTTAAAAATCGTGGATTGTTTTAAAATAATTTTTTTTCCAATAATAGAGACTTTTTTAAAATATTTTTCACTAGTATTCGTGGATTTTTCTTTAAAATATTTCTTTTCAACAATCGTGAATTAAAAAAAAAAAAACATTTTTTTCAATAATCGTGAATTTTTAAAAATATTTTTGTCAATAATCGTGGAATTTTCAAAAATATTTTTTCAATGATCGTGGATTTTTTAAAAATATTTTTTTTTCAATAATCGTGGGTTTTTAAAAATATTTTTGTCAATAATCGTGGATTTTTTAAAAATATTTTTTTATAGTCGTGGATTTTTTGAAGTATTTTTTTTTCAATAATCGTGGGTTTTTAAACGTATTTTTTTCAATAATCGTGGGTTTATAAAAGTATTTTTTTTTTTCAATAATCGTGGGTTTTTAAAAGTATTTTTTTCAATAATCGTGGGTTTTTAAAAGTATTTTTTTTTTCAATAATCCTGGGTTTTTTAGAAATATTTTTTTTCAATAATCGTGGGTTTTTAAAAATATTTCTTTCAGTAATCGTGGATTTTTAAAAACATTTTTTCTAACAATCGTGAATTTTTTAAAAATACCTTTTTCAATAATCGTGCGTTTTTAAAAATATTTCTTTCAGTAATCGTGGATTTTTAAAAGTATTTTTTTCAATAATCGTCCACTTTTTAAATATATTCTTTCAATAATCGCGGATTTTTTAACGAATTTTGTTTTAATAATCGTGGATTTTTTAAACAATTTTGTTTAAACAATCGTGGATTTTTATAGAATTTTGTTTTAATAATAGTGGATTTTTTAAAGATTTTTTTTTAACAATCGTTGATTTTTGTTTTAATAATCTTGGATTTTTTAAAGAATTTGGTTTTAACAAACGTGGATGAGGACAAAAGGATTTTAAAGAAATTTTTGTTTTAAAAATAGTGGATTATTTTAAAATATTTTTTCCAATAATATAGAATTTTTTAAAATATTTTCTTTCTAATAATCGTGGATTTTTCTTTAAAATATTTCTTTTTCAATAATCTTGGATTTTTTAAAAACATTTTTTTTTTCAATAATCGTGAATTTTTTAAATTTTTTCGTCAATAATCGTGAGTTTTTAAAAATATTTTTTTCAATAATGGTGGATTTTTTAAAACATATTTTTTTCAATAAACGTGGATTTTTAAAAAATATTTTTTTAGTAATCGATTTTTTTCAAAATATGTTTTTCAATAATCATGGATTTTTTAAAAATAATTTTCCAATAATCGTTGATTTTTTTAAAATATGTTTTTCAATTTAAAAATATTTTTTTCAATAATGGAGGATTTATTAAAAATATTTTTTTTAATAATCCTGGATTTTTTAAAAACATATTTTTTATAATCGTGGATTTTTTAAAATATATATTTTTTTTTTTCAATAAACGTGGATTTTTTAAAATATATATTTTTTTTCAATAAACGTGGATTTTTTAAAAAAATATTTTTTCAATAATCGAGGATTTTTTAAAAAAATTTTTCCAATAATCGTTGATTTTTTCAAAAAATGTTTTTCAATAATCGTGGATTTTTTAAAAATATTTCTTCCAGTAATCGAGGATTTTTTAAATTTTTTTCCAATAATCGTTGATTTTTTCAATAAATGTTTTTTAGTAATCGTGTATTTTTTAAAAACATTTTCCAATAATCGTTGATTTTTTTAAAATACAGTCGGACCTCGATTATCCGTGATGGTCGGGACCGGAGGCATTACGGATAATCGATTTTCCCGGATAATGGAGGCAATGTTTTTATGCAGTTTTTAACACATTTTAAGTAAAAATGGCATAGTATTGTACAATAATAATTAATTAACCAAATTTTAGAAGAATACATAATCAGCCCTATTCTGAACATTCCCATGGAAACTGTTTCCCATGGGAGCGAAATTTCCCATTCCCACGTTTTCCATATTCTCAACGACGTGGGAGCAGCAAAAGATGGGAGCTGAAATTTCGAAATTCGAAATCAGTTACACCAAATTATTATAGCATACTTTTGGGGGGCTGTAATTTTGTTTTGTAATACAAAATGCCTATTTGCATTGAATTCGCGGTTTTTGAATTAGATTAGCAAAGCACAGCTCACTTAACCCACTTAGCGCCGAGAATTTTTTTTGCGAGAAAACTTAAAATTGTTTATGAAAAATATATTTTTGAGACTTTTTAAGCATTTTTTTAAGAAATAACTTTTTTCTCTAAAACGTATAGTTTTCCTGCAATCGGGCCTTCTTTCAAAAGTGCCAAAAACTTTGGAGGGTAATATTGGTGTATCCTTACATGCCAATCCGTTGGTTTTTGATTGAGAAAATACTCTTACTATATTCCTAACAAATCCCTGACTTTATATGATTCTAAAATTTATGATTATATTTTTATCGCATATATAAATTTTTCATCAAAAGTCGAAAATTACAAAAAAGTCGATTTTTTTGAATAGCTTGGGTTTTAGGCCAATTGCGTGGAAATGCGTAGGTCAAATGAAGCGTTATAAACGTGAAATGACAGATAACAGACAATACTTTAACAAAATGTAAAAAAAAAACCTCAAAAATATTCGAACAAATCAGAGTATTACGTCAATTTTTGCAACCATTTTTTGTGGCGTTTAAACGACCAGTGGCTTTATCTGGGTTAATTCAACAACCGTGCATTGATTTATGGATTTTTTAAGTGAATGGAGTCAACGATGTGTGGTGTTGTTCTAATAAGCACATTTTCTTCAGAATTTGCGAATTGGTGTAAGCATTTTTTAATTAGTAGGCAAACATAAGTTTTGTGTATAAAGTAACACTGTGCAACACGAAAATTATTAACCATATTCTGACACCGCAGTGTGATAGAACACCAAAAATGAGGAGACACGTGTCTCGCCGTTTTTCCCTATCTCATCAACTTTCGCGGTTATAGGCCTCCAAAGTTTTGAGGCTTTGATGTAGAAAGGGTCATTTAGTCAGGACCATATCTTCCAAACCGTTAGGAAATTTGAATTTGTCTCGGAGGCAAAGTTGTAGCTCTTGTCTTAAAGAACAAAAATGGTGAACACATATAATCCATCAAGCTTCATCTGCAAGGTCAAAATCGCCATGGTCCAAATTCTTTTAAAATTTTTCTCAAGTTTTGTTTTACAACTTTCAAACCGATCAAATTTGAAGCAAACAACCAACTACAAAAATGTACCTCAGATCTCAATAAACATGTTTCTAGAATTTACGAACTCTGTAGAAACGGTTCTTAATGGTCAAAATAGCAAAACAATTGCGATTTTTTTCCTCATTTCCAGGATTCTGCTCCATAGATACATATTAAACCGTTCAAAATCCAAGAAAACAATCAAAAATTAAGGATACCGTCAACCACAAAAATGTACCTAAGATTTCAGTAAACAACTTTTTAGAACATATGAAGATTCTAGGAATGATTCTTAGGGCTGAAATTCACGAACAATTAAATTTTTTTAACTTCCCCTTGCTCAGGTTTGGAAATAACAAACTGTTAAAAACTCAAGGAAATTTGAAAGGTTTGTTATTTACGGACCTGAACAGGAAAGAATGATCTAAAATAATCGAATTTTGAGCTTGAAGTATCGTTCCTAGAATCTTCATTCGTTCTAGAAACTTGTTTGTTAAAATCTAAGGTACATTTTTGTAGTTGACTGCATCCTTAATTTTTGGGCGGTTGCGTATCTTTGGACCAGAGTTGGAGAAAAAAGTATAAAAATTGGATATTTTCAAAAGATCTTTGCTATTTTTGCCATTAAGAACCGTTCATAGACATTTCGTATATTCCAGAAAGTTGTTTATTGAAGCCTTTGCTACACTATTGTGGTTGATTGTTGTCTTGAATTTTGAACGGTTTAATATCTATGGAGCAGAATCCTAGAAAATAGGATAAAAATCGCAATTGTTTTGCTATTTTGACCATTAAGATCCGTTTCTACAGAGTTCGTATATTCTAGAAAGATGTTTATTGAGATCTGAGGTACATTTTGTAGTTGGTTGTTTGCTTCAAATTTGATCAGTTTGATAGCTGTATAACAAAACTTAAGAATAATTTTAAAAGAAATTTGACCATGGCGATTTTGGCCTTGCAGATGAAGTTTGATGGGTTATATGTGTTCACAATTTTTGTTCTTTAAAACAAGAGCTACAACTTTGCCTCTGAGGTAAATTCATATTTCCTAACGGTTTGGAAGATATAGTCCTGACTAAATGACCCTTTTTACATCAAAGACTCAAACCTTTGGAGGCCTATAACCGCGAAAGTTGATGAGATAGGGAAAAACGGCAAGACACGTGTCTTCTCATTTTTGGGGTTCTATCACACTCTGGAGTCAGAATATGGTTAATAAAACATGACTCAAAAAATTACACACAGTGTAATAGGAACTTTTTAAGTTTGCAACGAATTTAAAAATTGTATGTTGATTCGAAATAATTTTAGTTAGGGGTTTAACGCGTATATCGCTAGTTTTACTTATTCCTAATGATCGCTAGAACTCGTATTTTGCATAGGGCTGAATATCATCATCAAATTTATCTGAAATAACTTTGTCCCATGGTTTTTTGATACCTTTAATATACAAATAGTGTAATACGGGAGAATTTCCATTTTTCTTTTGTTTGCTAAATCAAATTAATTGGAAAGTGTGCTTTTACTCCTGGATAATAATAATATACGAAATATAGAGGAAATGGAAAAAGACCAACATTTTTTTTTCTATCCCGGATAATGGAGGTTCCCGGATAATCGATTCACGGATAATCGAGGTTCAACTGTATGTTTTTCAATAATCGTGGAATTTTTAAAAATATTTTTTCTATAATCGCGGATTTTTAAAAATATTTTTTTCAATAATGGAGGATTTTTCAAAAATATTTTTTTAATAATCCTGGATTTTTTAAAATACATTTTATCAGTAATCGAGGATTTTTAAAAATATTTTTCCAATAATCGTTGATTTTTTCAAAATATATTTTTCAATAATCGTGGATTTTTTTAAAAATATTTCTTCCAATAATCGTTGATTTTTTTAAAAAATGTTTTTCAATAACGTGGATTTTTTAAAAATATTTTTCTACATAAACGCAGATTTTTTAAAAATATTTTTTTCAATAATATTTTTTTCAATAAAAATATTTTTTTAATAATCCTGAATTTTTTAAAAACATTTTTTTATAATCGTGGATTTTTAAAATATATTTGTATAAGTTAGATACGTTGGCCTTCAACTTCTCGAGCCCAGTCAATCACGGATGCTGATTGACAGCTCGGGTATCACCTCTACAAGTTCCCTCTGCGGAGACCGGAGAGTGTAGATCAGAGTTGCTCACATTGAAGATGTGTTTCTCCGTTGCAGGCCAATCAACGACTAATGCTTTCTCTCAATTTACGCTACCGTGAAGAAATGAGCAGCCCTGGTGTAGATACCAACGGGCGACGGTTGTTGTTGGTTTGCTCATTTTGATACATAGGAGAGACTGTTCTCTCACTGGAATAATTTTAGTTGTATTAGTAATAAACGAAGATCCTCTGCGATCAACACGATCATCTGCGATCACTAAGATCCTCTGCGATCCACGTGAACCTCTGCGTTCACTTTTGTTTTATCTCTAGAAGCGAAAGCATCAAGGCCTCTGCGCCAACCCACGATTACAAAAGGTAATCTCTTTGTTGTTAGAAAAGAATTGAATATTACAATAAACAGCAATCATATTTATATTAAGAATTAATACTGGTTGTTTTTATTTCACTTGTTCTTTTCTCCCTCCACTGCTCATCATATACGGTAACTGAGAAACATACCTATGGATCACCCCTCCCTCACCCCAACATTTTATCCTATCGAACTGGAGAATTTGTTTTTGCCCAACTAAACAATATTTTTTTCAATAAACGTGGATTTTTTAAAAAAATATTTTTTCAGTAATCGGGGATTAAAAAAAAATCAATAATCATGTGTTTTAATTTTTTTAATAATCGTGGATTTCTGAAAGATATTTTTTCAATAATTTTAGATTTTTTAAATTTTTTTTTTCAATAATCGTGGATTTTTTTAAAATATTTTTTTCAATAATCGTGGATTTGTTAACAATTTTTTTTCAATAATTGTGGATTTTTTAAACAATTTTTTCAATAATCGTGAATTTTTTAAATTTTTTTTTCAATAATCTTGGATTTTTTAAAAATATTTTTTTTTTCAATAATCTTGGATTTTTTAAAATTTTTTTTAATAATCGTGGATTTTTTAGCAATACTTTTTTTCAATAATCGGGGATTTTTTAAGGAAAAAAATTTTCAATAATCCTGGATTTTTAAAGAAAAAGTATTCAATAATCGCGGATTTTTTCTTGGATTTTATAAAGAAAAAATGTTCAATAAACCTGGATTTGTAAAGAAAAAATTTCAATAATCGCGGATTTTTTTAAAATTTTTTTTTAGTAATCGCGCATTTTTTAAACATATTTTTTTCAATAATCGTGGATTTTTTTTAAATATTTTTTGTAATAATTGCGGATTTTTAAAGAAAATAGTTTAATAATCGTCGATTTTGTAAAGTAAAAATTTTTAATAATATTGGTATTTTGAAAAGACTTTTTGTCTGGAATCATGGAATTTTTAAAGAATTTTTTTTTCAATGGTAGTTATTTACTGGTAGTTATTTCACTAACTTAACTTAACTCGTTACTCGCCATTTCTTGTTCAACATTTCTCGTTCAATGTTTTCATTTTGAAATAACTACAAATAAAGTGTTTATTTCAAACAAACAACTTTGATTTTCAAAACTTGTATCTATATGGTATGGCATTTTCCACTTAAACAGGATGCGTCATAATTTGTGCGATATCCATAAGGGAAGTTAACAAAACTAACAACAGCCCTTAAAGCGTTGCCACACACTCAAGCCGGGGAATCAGTTACTCAATTTTGTAATAATAAATCAAACTTTATTTGCATATTTTAATGTTGAGTTGTTACGCATGTTTGGGGTTAAGTTTTAAAAGTTTTCTTAGCAATAAACTTCAAGTTGTTTTAAGATTATCTCTCTCTCTCCCGCCCAATAACAACTGGACTAAATTATGAAGTGTTGAAAGTTTGATAGAAAACTTTGGAAATATTCTATGTTTATTTGGAGCATGTGTATTAAAAACAAATGTTATATGGCACAAATATTATTTTAAAAATATGGAATTGAAAATTTATTGATTTTATATTGGATATGATTTTATATTCCATATCATCAATATTGGAAGAATAAAATATGTATTTAGCAATAAAATCGAAAGATTGATAAAATCAAGAAGAAGTCTTATATAAAGTTGGTTTAATAATCACAGAAATTTAGGAAAAACTTACCTAAATAAATAAGTTGAGATCATATTTAGTCCATATCTACAAAAAATAGAGAAAAAAAATACATTGAATAAAACTAAGATTTTTTGGTATTTAAAATTTGTAAATTATTATTTTTTTTAATTTTGTAAACATCTTTTTGTAGTTTGTTTATTATTTGTAAAAAAGCTTTGTATTTTGTTAAAGATAAAGAATAACATCGAAGGCATCCCTTGTTACTCCATAATGGCGATAATGACAAGGAAATGACGGCATATGAAATCATGAAGAACGACAATTTATTGAACAGAATGAAAATGCCATAAAAAGGTCTTAAATTAATGTCTACCATAATTGCGATGTTTTTTGTGGAAAATTTAGATGAAGAACGAAAGTTTTAAAAGACTTCCGGCTTTTAAAATGATTATTGTTGTAGAGAAAAGGACTATTTATTAAACATCCGCACAATATACATTAACCCGAACTGCAGAGGATTGATATTATTGAATCACTTAAAAATAAAGTCATATTTTTTTCAAGAAATAGAACGTCTAATTTTAGGAAGCATTCGGGGTCTATGTCTGAGGTTCACTTGGGTTTTGTCCTGTAAAATTATAGAAGGGGGTATGGTAACAAACTTCAGGAAATGGAAACTTTAAATGATCTCACTAAACCAAGAATGGTTACATTTGGCACGGCGGTGCCGATGATTTTCGGCAATTCACACGCACACGACCCGAGTGCACAGAAAGAGCATACAAAAGAGAACAAATATTTTGATTTGTTATTGTTTTAAAGCTTGCGTGAATACAAACTTACTAACACACTGTTATAAGCTGCCAATATTTTCAATACATTTACATTTTCTCCGTTCTCCATTTGGTCATGCCTGCACTAAACTGTCAGAGTTCTGTTCGAAAGTCGGAAGAAACTTCCGAATTCAGATCGGCCTGACTTCTGACCGAAGTATTGGATGAACATCTGCACTTGAATACAGCTGAGATTATCAGTCCGGAATTGAATGAGTCGGTGCAGGGTACACTAATCCCGGACAGCAAAGTCATTTTGACCTATGGGTTAACTGCAGTATTTTCAGGCAGAGGTTTTTGCCGTTTTGAAAGCTTAAGTGTTGTTAGTGAGACTGTCGAAGTTTGCAGATAGAGTGGTTACGGTGTATGTTGTTGTTCAAATGTGTCGGGTATCGGGAGTCTGGAATATTCAGATAGCCAATGAACTAGCTAGACGACGTTCCCAATCATCTGTCCTACTGATGGAGAACTATTTTAAGCCAACCTTCTGATTCTTCCTCGACAAACTCAACAAATTCTACTGCGAGAACGCCGCAAGGATCTGGCATGTCGAATGTAGGTCAATCTGACTGGTAATCTCAGGAACCTCAGAACAGCGTCCCTACTATCACATAGCAAATCAGAGATCAGAATTGCTGCAGTGGTGATAATTGGTCTTACTTACTTTACTTAGCTGGCCCATTACAGAACATTTGTTCCATAGGCCGAACTAAGAAAAGATCTCCATTTCTCTCTATTTGTTGCTTCGCACTCTGGAATACCTCGCCATTTCATCTCTTCGCCCACTTGTTTGCGCCATCTATTCCTTGGCCTGCCAATTCTGCGTGCACCGCCAAGCGGTCCGTATTTATACGCCTTTTTAGCGGGTTCATCTTCGCTCATTCTTATGATATGGCCTAGCCAACGCTATCGCTGCATCTCGATACGTTTAACTATATTGATGTCGTTGTATAGCAGATACAGCTCGTGGTTCATGCGACGTCGATATTCACCGTCAACGCAGATTATTCCGTAGATCTTTCGAAAAAATTTTCTCTCAAACACACCAAGCACTGTCATGTCTGCATGCGCAAGTACCCAGGCTTCAGAGCCATTCATCAGCGCGGGTAGTATCAGTGTTTTGTAGAGCGTTATTTTTGTTTGACGAGATGTGGCTTTGTTTTTTAACTGCTTATTTAAACCAAAGTAGCATCTGTTGGCCAATACAATGCTTCTTTTTATTTCACAACTGATGTCGTTTGTTGTATTTACGCAGGTGCCGAGGTAGACGAAGTCTTTTACTACCTCAATATTATAGGAACCAACGTCAACAGTTGGCCCGATCTCTATGGACGCATTGCGCGTCGACACCATCAACTTAGTCTTCCCGCCGTTTACCGCCAGACACACTTTAGCAGATTCTACTTCGACCTTCATAAAGGTATCTGTTACTTCTTTTACTGATCGTCACACGATGTCCATATCATCAGCATAAGCAAGTAACTCGTGGCTATTGGTGTAGATTGTGGCACTTCTTTTGACGTTTGCCTCTCGTATAACCTTTTCCAGCCGGATGTTGAAGAGATCACACGAAAGACTGTCTCCTTGTCTGAAACCTCTTTTGGTACAAAACTCTTCGGAGAGGTTCTTTCCTATTTTAACTGAGAACCTCGTGCCAGTTAAAGTCATTTTACAAAGCCGGATGAGAATTGTGGGGATACCAAATTCAGACATGGCTTGGAATACCTTTGAACGCAGCGGGCTGTCGAATCGACAAAAAGGTGGTAGGTGTCGATCTGCATCTCTTTGGTCTTCTCCAGGATTTGCCGCAGGGTAAATATCTGATCAATGGTGGACTTGCCAGGTCTAAAGCCGAATTGGTATGGTCCAATTATTTCGTTGACCATGGGCTTTAGTCGTTCGCACAATATCCCTGACACTATCTTGTAGGCGATAGGGAGAAGACTTATGCCCCCATAGTTGGAGCATAAAGTCTTATCTCCTATCTTATGGACGGGACACAGGATGCTCAGGTTCCAATCGACGGGTACGCATTCTTCCTGCCAGATGGAGATAACTAGCTGATGCATACACCTTATCAGCGTGTCGCCTCCGGTTTTAAACAGCTCGGCTGGTAGGTCATCAGCTCCTGCTGCCTTATTATTCTTCAGCCGGTTTATTGCTGTTTTTACTTCATCTTAGCCGGGTGGTATACATTCAATACCATCTTCTACGATTGGGTATGTGGTATCTTTGCCGACATCCCTATTATTGGAAACCAACTGTTTGGAAAAATGCTCTTTCCATACCCTTAGCACACTATCTGTATCAGTTACCAGATTACCTTGTTGGTCTCTACAGTGCCAGTTCCAAAGCCATCAGTTTGATGTTTCACTCTTTGGTAGAATTTTCGGACTTCATGCTGTCTCCTGTACATCTCGATTTGTTCACACTCCCGCTTTTCCATCTCTCTCTTTTTCCTGCGGAAAAGACGTTTTTCCTCTCTCCTTTTCTCCAGATATCTCTCTCGAGCGCTACGCGTTGCTACGGATTGTAAAGTAGCCCTATATGCCGCATAATTGGTCTCTGCCGCATAATATCTAACAAGTGGTAAGGCAACACTATTGAATACTGCGGGATCTGTGAAGACAAGGAAGAAGCTGAAACGATCAAGCACACTCCCTGCGCCCTTGTCTTATAAACAATAGGCACAGGCTATTTGGTGTCCACGAGATTGAATCTCTTTCCTAACTCTCTGTTGCTTTAATGACAACAACCTTAAATGACAGCAGCAGCCGTAAATGACAACAAGGCGGGTCTTTTTTACCGTTCGACGAATTTTTTCCTCATCTGATCTCTACTCTCACCTTGTCCTCGTGAAAACAATATTAAAATTTTTTCTAGGGGATGTCAATGCATCCCGGGATATGCCGCCCCTGATTTCTTCATGCACCTTCACCACAAATTTCAGCCCAGATTTTAGTACAAGGCCAGTTTCAAAGCTTGTGGTCCTGAGAACAACAACAATAAAAAAAATTTAAATTTGTATATCACAGTGGTCCGTCCCATTTGTATGGAAGGGAGCGCCAAAATAGTTCTAATCGAGCTACCGCTTCCATATATTAAACATAAGTTTATAAGGAGCCAATAACATAGAAAAATTAATTTATGGAACCTGAATGGAGGTTACCCAATGTACTCTCGCTTGCAATCTCCCAACGTAGAACCATTTCCATTCTGTCAATCCCTTCTAGGACTTGGTCAATGTGGGATAGATCTGTAACTACAAGATGGAGTGACAGTGGAGATGACTATTGTAGATTATTTGGAGATGCAGAAGAGATAGAGGCGGTCGAGTAGATGCTCGATGCGGTGTCTCTAGCTGCACACAAGGAGACATCGATAACTGGTTAAAGACAGATCTTTATAGTTCGGTAAATAAGTTTCTAATACATCCAGGACGTTTGGTATTTAAAATGGGGTATATCGGTTCACGGTTTGATACAGCCCCAGCCCAAAAGTACCGCCACATTTTTATACCCTCCACCATATGGAGGGTATAATTAAATTTGTCATTCCATTTGTAACACATCGAAATATACGTCGGAGACACTATAAAGTATATATATTACTGATCAGCATAAAATTCTATGCCTATTTAACCATGTCCGTCTGTCCGTCCGTCTGTCTGTCTGTTGAAATCAAGATACAGCTCGCCATTTTAAAGATAGAGAGTCAATATTTGGTACAGAAGTTTTTATTACTTGCAGGATGGTTGGTATTGAAAATGGGATATATCGGTCCACGTTTTGATATAGCCCCCATAGAACGGTACCTCCCGATTTTCGGTATTTTTAAGGTTTTAGCTTCATTATCCTACCAAAATGGCTGAAATTTGGTATTTAGTTATCGTTGGGTGTATAAAACTTTCCACCTGAAATTTGTTGGTATAAGTCCACGCATTCATATAGCCCCCATAGAACACTACCTCCCGATATTCGGAATTTTGGAGGTTTTAGCTTCATTATCCTACCAAAACGGCTGAAATTTGGTACGTAGTCTTCTTTAGGGGTACAAAACTTTCCCCTTTCGGTATCGGTCCACACCATCATATAGCCCCCATATAACGGTACCTCCCGATTTTCGGTATTTTTAAGGTTTAAGCTTCATTATCCTACCAAAATGGCTGAAATTTGGTACGTAGTATTCTTTATGGGTACATAAGTTTCCCCCAGAATTTTGTCGTTATCGGTCCACACCTTCATATAGCCCCCATAGAACGGTACCTCCAGATTTTCGGTATTTTGAAGGTTTTAGCTTCATTATCACACCGAAATGGCTGAATTTTGGTACTTAGTCTACGTTGGGGCTATACAACTTTCTTCCAGAATTTTTTTCGGTATCGGTCCATGCCTTCATATAGCCCCCATAGAACGGTACCTCCCGATTTTCGGTATTTTGAAGGTTTTAGCTACATTATCACACCGAAATGGCTGAATTTTGGTACTTAGACTACGTTGGGGCTATAAAACTTTCCCCCAGAATTTTGTCGGTATCGGTCCATGCCTTCATATAGCCCCCATAGAACGGTAGCTCCCGATTATCGGTATTTTGAAGGTTTTAGATTCATTATCAAACCGAAATGGCTAAAATTTGGTACTAAGTTTGCGTTGGGGGTATAAAAATTTCCACCAGAATTTTGTCGGTATTGGTCCATGCCTTCATATAGCCCCCATAGAACGGTACCTCCCGATTTTCGGTGTTTTGAAGGGTTTAGCTTCATTATCACACCGAAATGGCTGGAATTTGGTACTTATTCTACGTTGGGGTATAAAACTTTCCACCAGAATTTTGTCAGTATCGGTCCATGCCTTCATATAGCCCCCATAGAACGGTACCTACCTCCCGATTTTCGGTATTTTGAAGGTTGTGGCCTCAACTTTCCTGCGAAATGGCTGAAATTTGGTATTTAGACAACGTTGGGGATACTCAATTTTCCTCTTTAAATTTGTCGTATAGGTCAACGCCTTTATATAGCCCCCATAGAACGATATCTCCCGATTTTCGGTATTTAGTCTTCTTTGAGTCTGAAAACTTTTGGTCAGAAATTTGTCGGTATTGATCGACGTTCCATTTTTATTCCATTTTATTTATTATTTATTCCATTTACTTCAATTATTTATTATTCCATTTTACTTCAATTTAACTCGGTATAACAAGTTCGGGCAGGCCTAACTTTACGCCGTTTTTACTTGTCGATATTTTCATTGTCACACCGTATTTATATTTATATTTTAGTCTTCGTTTTGGGTGCGCTAAATATTCCATCAGAAATTTGTCGCCATAACCCAACGTTTTGATATGGCCCCTATAGAACGGTACCTCTCTATTTTCGGTTATTCAAAATTGTTGCCTAATAATCACACAGAAATAGCTTAAATTTAGTATTTAGTCTTCGTTAGAAGTACAAAACCTTCCGCTAGAAATTTGTGGCAATTGGCCCACGTTTTAATATAGCCCCAATAGAACGGCACATTCCGATTGTTGGCATTTTCAAGGTTTTAACCTCATTATAGCACCGAAACGGCTGAAATTTGGTATTTAGTCTTCGCTAAGAGTATAAAACACTGCTACAGAGACGGTATAGAACCACGATTTAATATAACGGTACCTCCAGATTTTTTTTTATTTTGTGGGTTCAATTTAAAAAGCAATAACCATGACATTTTCTTATCATCTTCTCCAAATCTATCCAGGATGAACGCAATGGACGAACGGTTTTCGAGTGAAGTGATCACTGTTTTTGCTGACTGCGTATTCTTAACCCTAACCTAGTCCTAAGGGCGCTGAGTACAACGTTATAATTTAATCTTGCGAAAGACCATACTGGACTGAATTTCAGTTTTTTTTTAGTGCTGGTACTATGTTTTCTGTTAAAACGCTTTAATGTTATTCTCCATACTGTTACGGAATTAGATTTAACTTAATGCCGTGTAGACGCTTTTTTATTTGCCGATTACTAAGCACACGCTTAACTCCAGTAAGCACACAGCTTTCCTTCACTTCCTCTTTAACTGAGGGTTTACTTCGTGCAACAAATCACAATTGCTGACTGCCTCAAAATTCCCTTGTATTTATAGCCAAACCCTTCTCGTTGCCGACTTTTGCAGAATGAAAATCCGGTAACATCTCGAAACCAACTGTGCAACAAACACACAGAAGCACACTCGGACTAGCCGATTAACAACGCACGCATATACGGGCGAGAGGGCAACAAATACAAGAGAATCGAAAGAACAGCAATGACGTCATTGAACTATCAAAATAAACCAATGCCGTTCTTTGGTATTGTTGAAGTTACGAAGTTTTTCGGTAATTCACACACACAAGACTCGAACGCAACGAAAGAGCACACAAAAGAGAGCAAATGTTTTGATTTGTTTTTGTTTTGCAGCATGGGTGCTTACAGCCTTACTAACACACTGTCAAAAGTTGCCAATATTGAGAATTTTGTGTGCCCACTTCTTGATCGGCAGTGAAATAAACACGAAAGGCTACAACAAAAACAATAGCAAACTAAGCGATAATTGCATGACTGTGGCAAAAAAAAAAAATGTAAACAAAATCACATTACGTGGAAAGTAAGAATCGAAGGATTGAGAAAAATCTAGACAGTAGTTGCGGTTGTAAAAACAATTTAAACAAAGTAACGGCTTAAAAAATCTTACATTACAATAACATTTTTTTTTAAATTAACGGAAATTCCTCTAAACTAACTTAAACCTATCAGTTACATTCGCAAGAATATTTTCCTCGATAATGATCAGAAAGTTCCAAAAGGATTATGGAGTTGTTCATGCATATAGTATTGATTGGATCTGTTAGAGGAATATTTAGGCCAATCGATTGTGATACCTGCCCAACAAACACGCTGGACATTTTTAAAACTTGTTGCTTGTTTTAACAACAACACCTAAAGGTGACGCACTGTATTACAGCCTGTTTCACAACAACACCTAAAGGTGACGCACTGTATTATAGCTACCATGACATAAAGCATGAGTTTGGTTGCGGATTTGTTGTTGGTCGGAGGTTAAAACACGTGGTCTCCAGCTTCACACCCGTGAATGAAAGACTTGCTACAATTCGAATAAAAGCAAAATTCTTCAACATCAGCTTTATTTGCGTTCATGCTCCCACTGAAGACAAGGACGAACAGACCAAAGATATATTTTATGAGCGCTTGGAAGAACCATATGACCGTTGTCCTGTCCATGACATTAAAATTATTCTAGGCGATGTTAATGCCAAAATTGGAAAGGAAAATATTTTTGGCCCAACAGTCGGTAAATTCAGTCTCCACAATGAAACATCTGACAATGGCATGAGGCTGATAGACTTCGCAGCGGCAAAAAACATGGTAGTTAGCAGCACCAGATTTAAACATCTCGACATCCATAAGGGCACCTGGCTGTCTCCAGATCAGAAAACAATAAATCAAATTGATCACGTTGTGATAGATGGAAGACATTCATCGAGCGTGTTGGAAATGCGCTCGTTCCGAGGAGCAAACATAGACTCGGACCACTACCTAGTTGCAGCAAAGGTACGCACCCGGTTAAACGTAGCAAACAAAGTACGAACAGACACAACACGAAAGATAGACATCGGTAAGCTGCAATCACAGCAGATAGCCACAGTATATTCCACTCAACTAGCCCAATTGCTTCATCAAAGCACTCCTCATCCCGATAACATATCAGCACAATGGCAAAGTATTGCCCACTCTATGCAAACAGCCGCAAAATCCATACTTGGATACCAGAGACCTCAACCAAGGAATCCATGGTATGATCAGGAGTGTCGTGCTGCTACTGAAGAGAAAAATGCTGCATATAGGGCTACTTTACAATCCGTAGCAACGCGTAGCACACGAGAGAGATATCGGGAGAAAAGGAGAGAGGAGAAACGTCTTTTCCGCAGGAAAAAGGGAGAGATGGGAAAAGCGAGAGTGTGAAAAAATCGAAATGTACAGGAGCCAGAATGAAGTCCGAAAATTCTACCAAAGAGTGAAGCATCAAACTGATGGCTTTGGTACAGCACCTCCTCCTGTAGAGACCAGCAAGGTAATTTGGTAACTGATACAGATAGTGTGCTCAGGATATGGAAAGAGCATTTTTTCAAACCTGTTGATATCCAGCGAAGACGACGAAGATACCACAGCTCCAATCACAGAAGATGGTATTGAATGTATACCGCCCAGCCAAGATGAGGTAAAGGCAGCAATAAACCGGCTGAAGAATAATAAGGCAGCAGGAGCCGATGGCTTACCAGCCGAGCTGTTCAAAACCGGAGGCGACGCGCTGAAAATGTGTATTCATCAGCTGGTTAGCACCATCTGGCAGGAAGAACGCGTACCCGACGATTGGAACCTAAACATCTGGCAGGAAGAACGCGTATCCGACGATTGGAACCTGAACATCGTATGTCCCGTCCACAAGAAAGGAGGTAAGACTGTATGCTCTAACTATAGGGGCATAAGTCTACTCCCTATCACCTACAAGATAGTGTCTAGGATATTGTGCGAACGTCTGAAGCTCATGGTCAACGAAATAATTGGGCCATAACAAAGCGGCTTTAGACCTGGCAAGTCCACCATTGACCAGATATTTACCCTGCGGCAAATCTTGGGGAAGACCCAAGAGATGCAGATCGACACCTACCACCTTTTTGTCGATTATAAACCAGCCTTCGACAGCCCACTACGTTCAAAGGTATTCCAGGCAATGTTTGAATTTGGTATCCCCGCAAAGCTCATTCAGCTTTGTAAAATGACTTTAATTGACACGAGATCCTCAGTTAAAATAGGAAAGAACCTCTCCGAAGAATTTTGTACCAAAAGAGGTTTCAGGCAAGGAGACAGTCTCTCGTGTGATCTCTTCAACATCCTGCTGGAAAAGGTTATTCGAGAGGCAAACGTCAAAAGAAGTGGCACAATCTAAACCAATAGCCGCACGTTACCTTTATGAAGGTCGAAGTAGAATCTGCTAAAGTGGGTCTGGCGGTAAACGGCGGGAAGACTAAGTTGATGGTGTCGACGCGCAATGCGTCCATAGAGATCGGGCCAACTGTTGACGTTGGTTTCTATAATTCTGAGATAGTAAAAGACTTTGTCTACCTCGGAACCGCCGTAAACACAACTAACGACATCAGTTGTGAAATAAAAAGAAGAATTGTATTGGCTAACAGATGTTACTTTGACTTAAGTAAGCAATTCAAAAACAAAACCACATCTCTTCAAAAAAATAACGCTTTACAAAACACTGATACTACCCGTGCTAATGTATGGTTCCGAAGCCTGGGTACTTGCGCAAGCAGATAAGGCAGTACTTTGTGTGTTTAACAGAAAATTTCTTCGAAAGATCTACGGACCAATCTGCGTTGACGGTGAATATCGACGTCGTATGAACCACGAGCTGTATCTGCTATACAACGAGATAAAGCGATAGCGTTGGCAAGGCCATATAATAAGAATGAGCGATGATGAACCCGCTAAAAAGGCGTATAAATTCGAGCCACATGGCGGTGCACGCAGAATTGACAGTCCAAAGAACAGATGGCACAAACAAGTGGATGAAGAGATGACAAGGCGCGGTATTCCAGAAAGAGAAGCAATAGACAGAGAGAAATGGAGATCTGTTCTTAGTTCGGCCTATAGAACAAATGTTCTGTAATGGGCCAGCTAAGTAAGTAAGCCTGTTTCACTACGACGAATCACTAACAAAAAATGCGTTCGAATCACTACCAAACTCCTGTTGTTGTAAAACAATTTTGTCCGATTGAAAATAAACATGAATGAAATATTTTTTAAAAAACAAAAGTTTGGGAATATTTCGAACGAATTTGTATTCGAATCGTCTCGAAATGAAACATATTTTCTTTATAATGTTTTTCATTTAACATTTAATTCCGTTATAACATTTTTATTTCACATTTTCATAGAAACAGAATTGAGCCCCAGGCCATAAATACCATCGCTCCGCTTACTAGTTTTTTGTACAGGCACAGCCTGCGAATAGTCCTTTTTAACTTGTTTAAATGTATAATGACTGTTAAATATGCTTTGAAGGTCTTTTAGAGCTATAATCATATATTTCTCGCGAATATTTTTAAGGCGAGAACGTCGTTATTTTTCAGCTCCACTATCAGTCATAAAACCAGATTATGATATAAATGTTACAATAACAGCTGGTAAATGATCTCAAATTTCTAACCACAATAATCCCTCAACCCACCGACGAATGCCACAAAATATAACAGAGTTGTCATAAAAATATGACATTTATGTCCTTCAAAAACTGAAAACAAGTGTCAACAATAACTGACATCGCTAATAACGTAAGGCATAATTTTTCTCAGCGGGAAGAGATGTTTAGATAATAACATTAAAGAAGGTTTACAGTGAAAACTTATATAAAACGAATTGTGGGCCTCAGAAAAAAAAATTAAAAAAAAACATTCGGATTGGGGAGAATAAATTCAAACAGAGAATCGGTTTTTATTACTTTTTATTTATTTTCCTTTTCGATATATTTTCCATATTAGCACAATATCTAACATTTTTAGTCAATATTGTTAAAAAATTCTAAATTAAAAAAGAGCATTGAAGAGAATATTTTTAAATAGATGTACTTTTTTTTGTTTAATTATTTTTCTTTTTGTCTATTTTTAAAATTAGAACACAATTCAATTTTTTCCAGAAATATTCAAAAATTCAAATTTAAAAAAATTAAATTTAAAAAATTGTATTCATATCTGATACCAGAATTATTCAAGCCGTATGCCCATATGTTAATGAGAAGGAAAAAGGATTTGTGCTCACAAGCAACTCTCACATGGGTGTTGCCAATTTGTGGGTGTGTCCACAATTGAGAGGTTTTACTGCATGTGTGTGAAAACTGGTTTTAGGATATAGGCATATAATAAAATATTGGCTTAGCTTGCAATATTATGGAAAGACAATGCAAATACAATATGCAAGTTGAAAACATAGTCCTCGCTTTGATCAAAATGTAACCGAAATTTAAAGAAAGGAAGGAAAAAAATGCAACGGTACCTCTTTAATTAAAAACAAAACAAAAAATATGCATGCTTTGCTCATTTGGTTTATACTATACTGCTCATATTTCTTTCTACTATGTATGCTTGTATTATGAATTTTGTTATCGGCATACATATCTGCATATCTTTTATTTCCCTTAACGCTATGGCGACCTGCTGCAAAAGATTCATAATGTTCCACATGAATGATTATGAAAATATTGCAAAAAAAAAAAAGAAAAAAAAAACACCAAATGATGTGATGATAATATCAAAAGAATGTTAAAAGGGGTGAAGAGGAATATAGACGTCAATGTTATTACTTTAATGTGTCTGCATAAATGAGGGTTAGGTTAAATGGGATGCTAGCTCAACTATCCTGGGAAATGTGGATGACGATTTTTAAATATTTGTTAAATGCTCTTTAATCATCTGAAAAAACGTTATGCGATTTCATTTTAAAGTCACGTGTTGGATGCAATGTCAAAATTTAAGAGAGATTTTTATTAAAGGAAAACAATTCATAACTTCAAACAAATAATCAGACAAGGAATATTTGAATATTTTTAAATGTGGCATAATTTATCGACTGCCATATTATAAGGCATATTGTAAGAATTTTTTTTTACATAAAATCCTAACAAAGTTTTCAAAAAAAGTTCTTTAGAAATTATCCCAAATTATTGGATATCTGTTTGCAACAGCCAATAAATTATAATTTTTTCTTCCATTATAAAAATTAAAAGATTACGTTTCTTATTTTAAAGACTAAAAAAGGTACCATTTTGCCGTCAATATTCTCTGGGGATGATGTTGACATTATGTGAAACGAAACAAATTGACATCTCCCGATGAGTTTTTGTCATTACTTGCTATTCATTGTTTTCTTTTCAATTCTTGAGCTTTTTTATTTCTATATTTTTTATAGAAAGAAACAAGAAATATATTGGAATGGGAAAGGTATATTCAAATTGGAGAGGAGGATTTTAAATATTTTTTTTTTTAAATATTTTTTCAAGAGCTCAGCAGACGTGGATTTTTTTTAAAAATATTTTTTCAAGAGCTCAACAGACGTGGATTTTTTAAAAAATATGTTTTCAAGAGCTCAACAGATGTGGATTTTTTAAAAAATATTTTTTCAAGAGCTCAACACACGTGGATTTTTAAAAAAATATTTTTTCCAGAGCTCAACAGGCGTGGATTTTTTAAAAAATCTTTTTTCAAGAGCTCAACAGACGTGGATTTTTTAAAAATATTTTTCAAGAGCTCAACAGACGTGGATTTTTTAAAAGATATTTTTTTCAAGAGCACAACAGACGTGTATTTTTTAAAAAACATTTTTTCAAGAGCTCAACAGACGTGGATTTTTTAAAAAATATTTTTTCAAGAGCTCAACAGACGTGGATTTTTTAAAAATTATTTTTTCAAGAGCTCAACAGACGTGGATTTTTTAAAAATTATTTTTTCAAGAGCTCAACTGACGTGGATTTTTTAAAAAATATTTTTTCAAGAGCTCAACAGCAGTGGATTTTTTAAAAAATATTTTTTCAAGAGCTCAACAGACGTGGATTTTTTAAAAAAAAATTTTCAAGAGCTCAACAGACGTAGATTTTTTAAAAAAAAAATTTTCAAGAGCTCAACAGACGTGGATTTTTTAAAAAATATTTTTTCAAGAGCTCAACAAACGTGGATTTTTTAAAAAATATTTTTTCAAGAGCTCAACAAACGTGGATTTTTTAAAAAATATTTTTTCAAGAGCTCAAGAGACGTGGATTTTTTTAAATATTTTTTCAAGAGCTCAATAGACGTGTTTTTTTATTTTTTTTTTTTCAAAAGCTCAACAGACTTGGATTTTTTAAAAAATATTTTTTTCAAGAGCTCAACAGACGTGGATTTTTTAAAAAATATTTTTTCAAGAGCTCAACAGACGTGGATTTTTTAAAAAATATTTTTTCAAGAGCTCAACAGACGTGGTTTTTTTAAAAAATATTTTTTCAAGAACTCAACAGACGTGGATTTTTTAAAAAATATTTTTTCAAGAGCTCAACAGACGTGGATTTTTTAAAAAAATATTTTTTCAAGAGCTCAACAGACGTGGATTTTTTAAAAAATATTTTTTCAAGAGCTCAACAGACGTGGATTTTTTAAAAAATATTTTTTCAAGAGCTCAACAGACGTGGATTTTTTAAAAAATATTTTTTCAAGAGCTCAACAGACGTGGATTTTTTAAAAAATATTTTTTCAAGAGCTCAACAGACGTGGATTTTTTTAAAAAATATTTTTTCAAGAGCTCAACAGACGTGGATTTTTTAAAAAATATTTTTTCAAGAGCTCAACAGACGTGGTTTTTTTAAAAAATATTTTTTCAAGAGCTCAACAGACGTGGATTTTTTAAAAAATATTTTTTCAAGAGCTCAACAGACGTGGTTTTTTTAAAAAATATTTTTTCAAGAGCTCAACAGACGTGGATTTTTTAAAAAATATTTTTTCAAGAGCTCAACAGACGTGGATTTTTTAAAAAATATTTTTTCAAGAGCTCAACAGACGTGGATTTTTTAAAAAATATTTTTTCAAGAGCTCAACAGACGTGGATTTTTTAAAAAATATTTATTCAAGAGCTCAACAGACGTGGATTTTTTTAAAAAATATTTTTTCAAGAGCTCAACAGACGTGGATTTTTTAAAAATTATTTTTTCAAGAGCTCAACAGACGTGGATTTTTTAAAAATTATTTTTTCAAGAGCTCAACAGACGTGGATTTTTAAAAAATTATTTTTTCAAGAGCTCAACAGACGTGGATTTTTAAAAAATTATTTTTTCAAGAGCTCAACAGACATGGATGATTAAAAAAAATATTTTTTCAAGAGCTCAACAGACGTGGATTTTTCAAAAAAATATTTTTTCAAGAGCTCAACAGACGTGGATTTTTCAAAAAAATATTTTTTCAAGAGCTCAACAGACGTGGATTTTTCAAAAAAATATTTTTTCAAGAGCTCAACAGACGTGGATTTTTTAAAAAATATTTTTTCAAGAGCTCAACAGACGTGGATTTTTAAAAAATATTGTTTCAAGAGCTCAACAGACGTGGATTTTTAAAAAATATTTTTTCAAGAGGTCAATAGGCGTGGATTTTTTAAAAAATATTTTTTCAAGAGCTCAACAGACGTGGATTTTTTAAAAAATATTTTTTCAAGAGCTCAACAGACGTGGATTTTTTAAAAAATATTTTTTCAAGAGCTCAACAGACGTTGATTTTTTAAAAAATATTTTTTCAAGGGCTCAACAGACGTGGATTTTTTAAAAAATATTTTTTCAAGGGCTCAACAGACGTGGATTTTTTAAAAAATATTTTTTCAAGAGCTCAACTGACGTGGATTTTTTAAAAAATATTTTTTCAAGAGCTTAACAGACGTGGATTTTTTAAAAAATATTTTTTCAAGAGCTTAACAGACGTGGATTTTTTAAAAAATATTTTTTCAAGAGCTTAACAGACGTGGATTTTTTAAAAAATATTTTTTCAAGAGCTCAACAGACGTGGATTTTTTAAAAAATATTTTTTCAAGAGCTCAACAGACGTGGATTTTTCAAAAAAAATATTTTTTCAAGAGCTCAACAGACGTGGATTTTTCAAAAAAAATATTTTTTCAAGAGCTCAACATACGTGGATTTTTTAAAAAATATTTTTTCAAGAGCTCAACATACGTGGATTTTTAAAAAAATATTTTTTCAAGAGCTCAACAGACGTGGATTTTTTAAAAAATATTTTTTTAAGAGCTCAACAGACGTGGATTTTTTAAAAAATATTTTTTCAAGAGCTCAACAGACGTGGATTTTTTAAAAAATATTTTTTCAAGAGCTCAACAGACGTGGATTTTTTAAAAAATATTTTTTCAAGGGCTCAACAGACGTGGATTTTTTAAAAAATATTTTTTCAAGAGCTCAACTGACGTGGATTTTTTAAAAAATATTTTTTCAAGAGCTTAACAGACGTGGATTTTTTAAAAAATATTTTTTCAAGAGCTTAACAGACGTGGATTTTTTAAAAAATATTTTTTCAAGAGCTCAACAGACGTGGATTTTTTAAAAAATATTTTTTCAAGAGCTCAACAGACGTGGATTTTTCAAAAAAAATATTTTTTCAAGAGCTCAACAGACGTGGATTTTTTTTTAAAAAATATTTTTTCAAGAGCTCAACATACGTGGATTTTTTAAAAAATATTTTTTCAAGAGCTCAACATACGTGGATTTTTAAAAAAATATTTTTTCAAGAGCTCAACAGACGTGGATTTTTTAAAAAATATTTTTTTAAGAGCTCAACAGACGTGGATTTTTTAAAAAATATTTTTTCAAGAGCTCAACAGACGTGGATTTTTTAAAAAATATTTTTTCAAGAGCTCAACAGACGTGGATTTTTTAAAAAATATTTTTTCAAGAGCTCAACAGACGTGGATTTTTTAAAAAATATTTTTTCAAGAGCTCAACAGACTTGGATTTTTTAAAAAATATTTTTCAAGAGCTCAACAGACGTGGATTTTTTAAAAAATATTTTTTCAAGAGCTCAACAGACGTGAATTTTTTAAAAAATATTTTTTCTAAAGCTCAACAAACGTGGATTTTTTAAAAAATATTTTTTCAAGATATCAACAGGCGTGGATTTTTCAAAAAATATATTTCAAGAGCTCAACAGGCGTAATTTTTTTCAAAAAAATATTTTTCAAGAGCTCAACAGACGTGGATTTTTTAAAAAATATTTTTTCAGGAGCTCAACGGACGTGGATTTTTCAAAAAATATTTTTTCAAGAGCTCAACAGACGTGGATTTTTTACAAGATATTCTTTCAAGAGCTCTACAGACGTAGATTTTTTAAAAAATATTTTTTCAAGAGCTCAACAGACGTGGATTTTTTAAAAAATATTTTTTCAAGAGCTCAACAGACGTGGATTTTTTAAAAAATATTTTTTCAAGAGCTCAACAGACGTGGATTTTTTAAAAAATATTTTTTCAAGAGCACAACAGACGTGGATTTTTTAAAAGATATTCTTTCAAGAGCTCTACAGACGTGGATTTTTTAAAAAATATTTTTTCAAGAGCTCAACAGACGTGGATTTTTTAAAAAATATTTTTTCAAGAGCTCAACAGACGTGGATTTTTTAAAAAATATTTTTTCAAGAGCTCAACAGACGTGGATTTTTTAAAAAATATTTTTTCAAGAGCTCAACAGACGTGGATTTTTTAAAAAATATTTTTTCAAGAGCTCAACAGACGTGGATTTTTTAAAAAATATTTTTTCAAGAGCTCAACAGCCGTGGATTTTTTTAAAAAATATTTTTTCAAGAGCTCAACAGACGTGGATTTTTTAAAAAATATTTTTTCAAGAGCTCAACAGACTTGGATTTTTTAAAAAATATTTTTTCAAGAGCTCAACAGACGTGGATTTTTTACAAAATATTTTTTCAAGAGCTCGACAGCCGTGGATTTTTTTAAAAAATATTTTTTCAAGAGCTCAACAGACGTGGATTTTTTAAAAAATATTTTTTCAAGAGCTCAACAGACGTGGATTTTTTAAAAAATATTTTTTCAAGAGCTCAACAGACGAGGATTTTTTAAAAAATATTTTTTCAAGAGCTCAACAGACGTGGATTTTTTTAAAAAATATTTTTTCAAGAGCTCATCAGACGTGGATTTTTTAAAAAATATTTTTTCAAGAGCTCAACAGACGTGGATTTTTTAAAAAATATTTTTTCAAGAGCTCAACAGACGTGGATTTTTTAAAAAATATTTTTTCAAGAGCTCAACAGACGTGGATTTTTTAAAAATTATTTTTTCAAGAGCTCAACAGACGTGGATTTTTAAAAAAATATTTTTTCCAGAGCTCAACAGGCGTGGATTTTTTAAAAAATCTTTTTTCAAGAGCTCAACAGACGTGGATTTTTTAAAAATATTTTTCAAGAGCTCAACAGACGTGGATTTTTTAAAAGATATTTTTTTCAAGAGCACAACAGACGTGTATTTTTTAAAAAACATTTTCAAGAGCTCAACAGACGTGGATTTTTTAAAAAATATTTTTTCAAGAGCTTAACAGACGTGGATTTTTTAAAAATTATTTTTTCAAGAGCTCAACAGACGTGGATTTTTTAAAAATTATTTTTTCAAGAGCTCAACTGACGTGGATTTTTTAAAAAATATTTTTTCAAGAGCTCAACAGCAGTGGATTTTTTAAAAAATATTTTTTCAAGAGCTCAACAGACGTGGATTTTTTAAAAAAAATTTTTCAAGAGCTCAACAGACGTAGATTTTTTAAAAAAAAAATTTCAAGAGCTCAACAGACGTGGATTTTTTAAAAAATATTTTTTCAAGAGCTCAACAAACGTGGATTTTTTAAAAAATATTTTTTCAAGAGCTCAACAAACGTGGATTTTTTAAAAAATATTTTTTCAAGAGCTCAAGAGACGTGGATTTTTTTAAATATTTTTTCAAGAGCTCAATAGACGTGTTTTTTTATTTTTTTTTTTTCAAAAGCTCAACAGACTTGGATTTTTTAAAAAATATTTTTTTCAAGAGCTCAACAGACGTGGATTTTTTAAAAAATATTTTTTCAAGAGCTCAACAGACGTGGATTTTTTAAAAAATATTTTTTCAAGAGCTCAACAGACGTGGTTTTTTTAAAAAATATTTTTTCAAGAACTCAACAGACGTGGATTTTTTAAAAAATATTTTTTCAAGAGCTCAACAGACGTGGATTTTTTAAAAAAATATTTTTTCAAGAGCTCAACAGACGTGGATTTTTTAAAAAATATTTTTTCAAGAGCTCAACAGACGTGGATTTTTTAAAAAATATTTTTTCAAGAGCTCAACAGACGTGGATTTTTTAAAAAATATTTTTTCAAGAGCTCAACAGACGTGGATTTTTTAAAAAATATTTTTTCAAGAGCTCAACAGACGTGGATTTTTTAAAAAATATTTTTTCAAGAGCTCAACAGCCGTGGATTTTTTTAAAAATTATTTTTTCAAGAGCTCAACAGACGTGGATTTTTTTAAAAATTATTTTTTCAAGAGCTCAACATACGTGGATTTTTTAAAAAATATTTTTTCAAGAGCTCAACAGACGTGGATTTTTTAAAAAATATTTTTTCAAGAGCTCAACAGCCGTGGATTTTTTTAAAAAATATTTTTTCAAGAGCTCAACAGACGTGGATTTTTTAAAAAATATTTTTTCAAGAGCTCAACAGCCGTGGATTTTTTTAAAAAATATTTTTTCAAGAGCTCAACAGACGTGGATTTTTTAAAAAATATTTTTTCAAGAGCTCAACAGCCGTGGATTTTTTTAAAAATTATTTTTTCAAGAGCTCAACAGACGTGGATTTTTTTAAAAATTATTTTTTCAAGAGCTCAACATACGTGGATTTTTTAAAAAATATTTTTTCAAGAGCTCAACAAACGTGGATTTTTTAAAAAATATTTTTTAAAGAGCTCAACAGACGTGGATTTTTTAAAAAATATTTTTTCAAGAGCTCAACAGACGAGGATTTTTTAAAAAATATTTTTTCAAGAGCTCAACAGACGTGGATTTTTTTAAAAATTATTTTTTCAAGAGCTCAACAGACGTGGATTTTTTAAAAAATATTTTTTCAAGAGCTCTACAGACGTGGATTTTTTAAAAAATATTTTTTCAAGAGCTCAACAGACGTGGATTTTTTAAAAAATATTTTTTCAAGAGCTCAACAGACGTGGATTTTTTAAAAAATATTTTTTCAAGAGCTCAACAGACGTGGATTTTTTAAAAAATATTTTTTCAAGAGCTCAACAGACGTGGATTTTTTAAAAAATATTTTTTCAAGAGCTCAACAGACGTGGATTTTTTAAAAAATATTTTTTCAAGAGCTCAACAGACGTGGATTTTTTAAAAAATATTTTTTCAAGAGCTCAACAGACGTGGATTTTTTAAAAAATATTTTTTTAAGAGCTCAACAGAAGTGGATTTTTCAAAAAATATTTTTTCAAGAGCTCAACAGACGTGGATTTTTCAAAAAATATTTTTCAAGAGCTCAACACACGTAGATTTTTTAAAAAATATTTTTTCAAGAGCTCAACAGAGGTGGAATTTTTAAAAAATATTTTTTCAAGAGCTCAACACACGTAGATTTTTTAAAAAATATTTTTTCAAGAGCTCAACACACGTAGATTTTTTAAAAAATATTTTTTCAAGAATCCACACAAAAAAATATTTTTTAAACAACATACTTTCCGATGATTAAAATGAAATTACTTTGAAATCTACTTCTGTTGGGTGCTTGAAGAAATGTTCTTTAAAAAATTCACGTCTGTTGTTTATACACGATTTATCTACAAATCATTGTCTTAAATTATTTATGGCCGCCTTTAGCATCCTTTTTATTTAATTCCCTTAAGGACATTATCCCATTACAATCAATTCGATGAAGTGCCTGTTCAATGAAGTGTCATTAAGTCTCTTGTATAAATTTCCCATAAAAGTGACAGATTCTCATGTTTATTAAACACCTTGGTGGATGTTCTGCCATTTGTGGGGGAATTTTTTTTAGTGTTTTCTCCATTATTAGCTGTCCCGAAAACTTTCAATTGTTGTCTGTCTGGCAGTTACCTATTTGTTTCTCGAAAACTTGTAGTGGTCATTGAGTTTGCCTTTTGATTTCTATGTATTTTTATTTGTAGTTGTTGTGTGGAATATTTTAACGTAATCTGACCACTTCCTGTCCTGTCACCACCATGTAATGACACGGGGGAATTGTTTTATTTGTAACCATGTAAAACATATGTCAAAAGTAGTTACAAGAAATTAGTTATATGGACAAGGGGTAGTTATCCACATCCGTATTTATGTTCATATGGGTACTTCCATTGAGGAGCTAATAGGATTGTGTTCCAATTGTGATTTCTATATTCATCTTAGGGTCGCAGTAAATGTTTGGTTCACAATCTGTTCTATTTTTGCCTGGACCTTGTGGTTATATACTCGTATTTGTAAAAACATAGTTCATGGAATGGTCCATACGTAAAATAACATTTGTCACCTATTCTGAAGTTTTGAGGCAACAATAGAAATAAATATGCGCATAAAATGCAATTTTATTTAAAAAAATGTTGTACATCTCATATTTGCCTGAAACTGGTATGTGTTATTGGTAAGGTTAGGGTAGGATGCGATAGAAGGAAACAAAGAACATGGTCAGCTTTTTTTTGTAATATATACATACGGTTATATTTGTACTCACATTACAAGGGAATGAATATGATTCAAATCAAATAATTTTTATGGAATTCCAATTAAAATCCTATTTGAATAATAAGTTCTTCTGAGGTCTTCGTTTCCTCTATTTTTACTTCCCTTGCATGTATATTTTTTGTATCAATTTTATAAAAATACCTCAACTTTGTGACACAAAAGGCAGACTGCCTTGATATAAATATGACTATAATAATGATGATTTAGCTATTTTATCATTAGTCCACTGGCATACATCCATAATTCGAATCAAATTAAATGTGTGTGCAATTTCATTAAATGCTTGTTATTTGAGCAGAGTAGAGAGGGGAGGATAATGAAATTTGAACACATGTTTAGGAAATATCAAAAAATGATATTTTTGCAAATTCGTCAAAACAACAATGTTTCTCTTCTTTTTTACAAAACAGTTCGCCATTCAATTCTATTTTAAAGCTATGTACCCAACAAGGAAACTAATTAAAAATAATTTGGACATAAGTCTGATTAAATGTGTATTCAAGGAAGAACAAGATGACTGCAGACAACAAAACCTAATTTTTTATTTAACTTAAATCTCAAATATAAATCATATTTTGGCAGTTTTGGGGATTTGATTGTGGTTGTACCCTATAGACACAACTAACGGGGCTTGGGTTGTTGGATACTTGAAAAAATATTTTTTAAAAAATCCACATCTATTGGATACTTGAAAAAATATTTTTTAAAAAATCCATGCCTATTGGATACTTGAAAAAATATTTTTTAAAAAATCCACGCCTATTGGATACTTGAAAAAATATTTTTTAAAAAATCCAAGTATAGTGGTTATTTGAAAAAAATATTTTTTTAAAAAATCCACGTTAAAATTTTTTTTCAAGTAACCACTAGACGTGAGTTTTTTAAAAAAATATTTTTTCAAGTAACCACTAGACGTGGATTTTTTAAAAATATTTTTTCAAGTAACCACTATACTTGGATTTTTTAAAAAATATTTTTTCATGTAACCACTATACGTGGATTTTTTAAAAAATATTTTCAAGTAACCACTAGACTTGGATTTTATATAAAATATTTTTTCATGTAACCACTAGACTTGGATTTTTTAAAAAAATATTTTTTCATGTAATCGCTGGACGTGGATTTTTTAAAAAAATATTTTTTAAGTAACCTCTAGACGTGAATTTTTTAAAAAATATTTTTTCATGTAATCTCTAGACGTGGAGTTTTTAAAAAAATATTTTTTAAGTAACCACTAGACGTGGATTTTTTAAAAAATATTTTTTCAAGTAACCACTAGACGTTGATTTTTTAAAAAATATTTTTTCAAGTAACCACTAGACGTGGATTTTTTTAAAAAAAAATATTTTTTCAAGTAACCACTAGACGTGGATTTAAAAAAAAATATTTTTTCAAGTAACCACTAGACGTGGATTTTTTAAAAAAATATATTTTTTCAAGTAACCACTAGACGTGGATTTTTTAAAAATAATATTTTTTCAAGTAACCACTAGACGTGGATTTTTTTAAAAAAATATTTTTTAAGTAACCACTAGACGTGGATTTTTTAAAAAATATTTTTTCAAGTAACCACTAGTCGTTGATTTTTTAAAAAAATATTTTTTCAAGTAACCACTAGACGTGGATTTTTTTAAAAAAAAATATTTTTTCAAGTAACCACTAGACGTGGATTTAAAAAAAAATATTTTTTCAAGTAACCACTAGACGTGGATTTTTTAAAAAAATATATTTTTTCAAGTAACCACTAGACGTGGATTTTTTAAAAATAATATTTTTTCAAGTAACCACTAGACGTGGATTTTTTTAAAAAAATATTTTTTAAGTAACCACTAGACGTGGATTTTTTAAAAAATATTTTTTCAAGTAACCACTAGACGTTGATTTTTTAAAAAATATTTTTTCAAGTAACCACTAGACGTGGATTTTTTTAAAAAAAAATATTTTTTCAAGTAACCACTAGACGTGGATTTAAAAAAAAATATTTTTTCAAGTAACCACTAGACGTGGATTTTTTAAAAAAATATATTTTTTCAAGTAACCACTAGACGTGGATTTTTTAAAAATAATATTTTTTCAAGTAACCACTAGACGTGGATTTTTTTAAAAAAATATTTTTTAAGTAACCACTAGACGTGGATTTTTTAAAAAATATTTTTTCAAGTAACCACTAGACGTTGATTTTTTAAAAAATATTTTTTCAAGTAACCACTAGACGTGGATTTTTTTAAAAAAAAATATTTTTTCAAGTAACCACTAGACGTGGATTTAAAAAAAAATATTTTTTCAAGTAACCACTAGACGTGGATTTTTTAAAAAAATATATTTTTTCAAGTAACCACTAGACGTGGATTTTTTAAAAATAATATTTTTTCAAGTAACCACTAGACGTGGATTTTTTTTAAAAAAATATTTTTTAAGTAACCACTAGACGTGGATTTTTTAAAAAATATTTTTTCAAGTAACCACTAGTCGTTGATTTTTTAAAAAAATATTTTTTCAAGTAACCACTAGACGTGGATTTTTTAAAAAAAATATTTTTTCAAGTAACCACTAGACGTGGATTTTTAAAAAAAAAAATATTTTTCAAGTAACCACTAGACGTGGATTTTTTAAAAATAATATTTTTTCAAGTAACCACTAGACGTGGATTTAAAAAAAATATTTTTTCAAGTAACCACTAGACGTGGATTTTTTAAAAAAAATATTTTTTCAAGTAACCACTAGACGTGGATTTAAAAAAAATATTTTTTCAAGTAACCACTAGACGTGGATTTTTTAAAAAAAATATTTTTTCAAGTAACCACTACTGTTTCAAGTAACCACTAGACGTGGATTTTTTAAAAAATACTTTCGAGAACTTAACTGGGTGGACTATTTGAAAGAAATATTTTTTCATGTAACCACTACTTTTTCAAGAAACCACTAGACGTGGATTTTTTAAAAAATACTTTCGAGAACGTAACTGGGTGGACTATTTGAAAAAAAAATTTCAGCCAAGTGAGTGTTTTTAAAAAAAATATTATTTCAAGCAACCAAGTGAGTGTTTTTAAAGAATATGTTTTTTTTTCAATTCACACTGGCATTTACAAATAACCTACATTTTAAATTTATTTAAAGATTTTTGTATTTGTAAATTTAGATTCTGTATCTAATTTATCAGTCTTAAATTTATGAAAATTACGTCAATAATTATATTTGCCAAAACCACAATCCACCAACAAAAATAGCAACAACACCAAAAAAAATCACATGATATACCTTGAAACATGAACAAGAAGAGGAAAAAACTAACAGCAACACTTGATCACTCATTTTGCCACCAAATGAAATCCTAAACATTGCTCATGCCTAGCCGATGGGATCATACTTAGGGACGGCAAGGAAAAAACATAGAAATAAAACAGCAGCATCAGGCATCAGTCTACATCTAAAGGTAGTGGAGATTAAACAATCTGGTGGCATTTGTTGTTTACATATTTTTTCTCTAAACAAGTGTACCTCAAGCACATAATGGCAACAAGCCTTCGTCATTGCAGCAGCATTAGGCATCCCTATGACTGTCTGTCTGGCTGCCACAGATTCATTTATGTGAAATCAATTTATGAATTATAATGCCCAAAAGGTACACCAACAACAAATGCATAAATCTTTCGACCAACAATAAACATAATCATGTAATTTAGACGTGTGCCAAAATTTACGCTAATCCCACAGACCTACAAATGACGAAGAATTGTTCGCCTTTGAATTTGCGGCATATGCTAAACATGTTTAATGAGGACTCTTTTGAACGCAAAAAAAGAATCGAGTATTACATTGAATAGCTATAAATTACAATATAAGTGGAACAAGGTAACAATGTTTACAAAACAGAAACAGATATGTCTTATCAAACGCTATGATCGGTGTAATTGGTCAAATTCCATCCTTACACCACATCCTGCGGGATTTAAAAAAAATATTTTTAGACACTCAAAAGACGTGATTTTTTAAAGAATATATTTTCAGACACCCAACAGACCTGGATTTTTACACAAATTTTTTTTTACATTCCATAAGACGTAGATTTTTAAAAAAATATTTTTTTCCAATACCCAAGATACGTAGATTTTTAAAAAGGAAAATTTGTAAGCGATTTTTAAAAAAACGAATATTTATTCAAATACACAAGATACGTGGATTTTTAAAAAGAAATTTTTTTAAGCGATTTTTAAAAAAAAATATTTTTTCAAGTGCAACAATATGTGAATTTTTTTTAAATAATTTCCAAGTGACAACAAAATGTGAATTTTTTTAAATAATTTCCAAGTGACAACAAAATGTGGATTTAAAAAAAAACGATTATTAATAACAAGACGTGGATTTTTAAAAAAAATATTTTGTCAAATAACCACAGCACGTGGATTTTTTAAAAAAATATTTTTTTCAAGTAACCACAACACGTGGATTTAAAAAAAATATTTTTTTCACAACACGTGGATTTTTTGAAAAATATTTTTTCAAATACAAAACCGATGCGGATGTTTTAAAAAATATTTTTTCAAGTATCCAAAAGGCGTGGATTTTCTAAAAAAAATATTTTTTCAAGTATCCAATAGGCGTGGATTTTTTTAAAAAAATATATTTTTTTTTCAAGTATCCAATAGGCATGGATTTTTTAAAAAACATATTTTTTCAAGTATCCAATATGCATAGATTTTTTTAAAAAATATTTTTTTTCAAGTTTCCAATAGGCATGGATTAAAAAATATATATTTTTTCAAGTATGCAGTAGGCGTGAATGTCTTAAAAAAATATTTTTTTCAAGTATCCAATTGGCGTGGATTTTTTAAAAAATATTTTACAAGTATCCAACGGGCGTGGATTTTTTAAAAAATATTTTACAAGTATCCAACGGGCGTGGATTTTTTAAAAAATATTTCTTTCAAATATCCAATAGGCGTGGATTTACTTAAAAAAATATTTTTTTTTAAAAAATCCACGTCTAGCGATTACATGAAAAAATATTTTTTTAAAAAATCCAAGTCTAGTGGTTGCTTGAAAAAATATTTTTTATAAAATCCAAGTCTAGTGGTTACTTGAAAAATATTTTTTAAAAAATCCACGTCTAATGGTTACATGAAAAAATATTTTTTAAAAAATCCAAGTATAGTGGTTACTTGAAAACAAATTTTTTAACGTGGATTTTTTAAAAAAATATTTTTTCAAATAATCACTAGACATGGATGTTTTAAAAAATATTTTTCAGGTAACCACTAGATTTGGATTTCCTAAAAAATATTTTTTTTTTAAATAACCACAAGACGTGGATTTTTTAAAACAGATTTTTTCATGTAACCACTAACTGTGGATTTTTTAAAAAATATTTTCTTTCAAGTAACCACTAGACGCGGATTTTGTTAAAAAAATATTTTTTCAAGCAACCACTAGACGTGGATTTTTTAAAACAATATTTTTTCAAGTAACCACTAGACGTGAATTTTTTAAAACAATATTTTTTTCGTGTCCATAATAGACGTGGATTTTTTAAAGAATATTTTTTCAAACCTCCACCAGACGTGGATTTTTTAAAGAATATTTTTTCAAACCTCCACCAGACGTGGATTTTTTAAAGAATATTTTTTCATGTCTACAACAATCGTGGATTTTTTATAGAATACTAGCAAAATGCCCGCTACTTCGTAAGCGGAAAAGAAATAATATATAAATAAACAATATTTAAAATCAAGGACCTTAGCTCAAATTTTACAGTTTTAGCTCTACTTGTTCACCCAATGTCAATGGTATTACATGTAGAAACCTTTCTTCCATTGAAAGGCGGATTTAAATAAACATTCATTCATCCTATCTCAACAATTATCCTCATACCAAATTCATTTATCGTTTCACCCAATACCAGTGCTTCAATATTTAGTATTATTTAATACTTCTAGTACACTTATTGTACGACCACCTCTAACAATGAACCTGAAAAATCAATAATATATCAGAATTTCACTTCTATTACTTAGCCCAATACCAAATTTATTGCAATTTTGTACTTTTCACTAATTCATTGCTACATCCAACGTCAAATTTAATAGCATTTAGTACAGTATTTCTCAATAAATCATCCAGCCCTCAGCCTAATTTTGGAATTTGTATGCATTTTAAAAAATCCGTATCTAAACACCAACACAATCCCTCATACAACAATTCGAAATTCCACCTATATCCCATCATGCAACACCAAACTGGTACCAAATTTAGTACATATAGTATGTATAAGTTTCAAAAATTACTTCCTTTAGTACGAATTTCCAAAACTTTCTCTCCATCTCCACTCTAAACGTCAACTGCTATACTAATACCGAATTTCACAGTTTCAACTCTACCCCTTTACACAATAACAATTTGGACCGCATTCTGTGCCATTTAGTAATTTTCGTACACTTATTGCACGCATATCCACAACCACATCCATATCTCAACCCTACACACTAACAGCGGCTATAATACCAAATTTCCGAATTTCACCTCTATTCATATGAAAGTACGAATTTCAATAACTATCTCCAACAGGAATGGCGAATTTCAGGATTCCAGCTCTCTCCGTCCACCTAAATTTAAATTGTACCAAATTTAGTACCATTTAGTACTTTCCGTACCCATAAGTACGAATTTCCAAAACTAAGTCAATCCTACAGTCCAACAGTAACCTTAACTCGAAATTTCAGGATTCCAGCTCTATTCGTTCACCCAAATATAAATTGTACTAAATTTAGTACCATTTAGTACTTTCCGTACCCATAAGTACGAATTTCCAAAACTACCACAATGCTACACTCCATAAGTAATCTTAATTATAAATTTCAGGATTCCAGCTCTATCTGTTCACCCAAATCAAAATGTACCAAACTTAGTACCAATCCGTACCCATAAGTACGAATTTCCGAAACTTCCTCAATCCTACACTCCATAAGTAATCTTAATTCCAAATTTCAGGATTCCAGCTCTCTCCATCCACCTAAATTTAAATTGTACCAAATTTAGTACCATTTAGTACTTTCCGTACCCATAAGTACGAATTTCCAAAACTACCTCAATGCTACACTCCATAAGTAATCTTAATTCCAAATTTCAGGATTCCAGCTCTATTCGTTCCCCAAAATCCAAATTGTACCAAATTTAGTACTTATCGTACCCATAAGTACGAATTTCCACAACTTCCTCAATCCTACACATCAACAGTTACCTTAACACGAAATTTCAGGATTCCAGCTGTATCCGTTCACCCAAATATAAATTGTACCAAATTTAGTACCATTTAGTACTTTCCGTACCCATAAGTACGAATTTCCAAGACTAAGTCAATCCTACAGTCAACAGTAATCTGAATTATAAATTTCAGGATTCCAGCTCTATCTGTTCACCCAAATCCAAAATGTACCAAACTTAGTACTTTCCGTACCCATAAGTATGAATTTGCAAGACTACCTCAATCATACACTCCATCAGTAATCTTAATTCCAAATTTCAGGATTCCAACTCTATCCGTTCACCCAAATATAAATAGTACCAAATTTAGTACATTTAGTACTTTCCGTACCCATAAGTATGAATTTCCAAAACTACCTCAATCCTACATTTCATTAGTAACCTTAATTCGAAATTTCAGGATTCAAACTCTATCCGTTCAACTAAATTTAAATTGTACCAAATTTAGTACCATTTAGTACTTTCCGTACCCATAAGTACGAATTTCCAAGACTAACTCAATCCTACACTTCAAAAGTATATAAATTCAAAATTTCAGGATTCCAGCTCTATTCGTTAACCCAAATCCACTTTGTACCAAATTTAGTACCGTTTACTACTCTTCGTACCCATAAGTAAGAATTTTCAAAACTACCTCAATCCGTCACTCCATCAGTAATCTTAATCCCAAATTTCAGGTTTCCATGCCTATCTAAATCCAAATTGTACCAAATTTGGTACCATTTAGTACTTTTCGTACACATAAGTATGAATTTACAAAACTACCCACATATCTCAATTGTACACTTCAACGGTAATCTAAATTCCAAATTTCAGGTTTTCAGTTCTATCCGTTCACCCAAATCCAAATTTAGTACCATTTAGTACTACTCGTACACATAAGTACGAACTTCCAAAATCATTTCCTTATATCAACACCACTTTCCAACCTTGATTCCCATACCAAATATGAAGATTGTAGCTATATCTGCTCAAAATATACCAAATTTAGTAACTTTTCGTACACTTATAGGTCGAATTTCCTAAAACCCTTTTGTACAACTTTCTAACTCTCCACCCTTATACCATTTTTAGAATTCTAGCTCTTTCCGTTTACCTAATACAAAGGGTACCATATTTAGTACCTTTTAGTGCTTTTCGTACCCTTCTAGGTCGAATTTCCAAAAACCCAGCCTTATCTCACCTCTACACACCGACAGCAACCCACAGTCAAATTTTCAACTTTCTAGCTTCAGCGGTTTCGTCTGGGCGATGATATGTCAGTCACTCAGTCACTCACTCACTCACTAAGCTCTTTTATACATATATATATAGATTTTTTCAAGCTTCCAACAAGACGTAGATATATTAAAGAATGGATTTTTTAAAGAATATTTTTTCAAGCCTACAACAGTCGTTGATTTTTTAAAGAATATTTTTAAGCCTACGACATAGTGGATTTTTTAAAGAATATTTTTTAAGCCTACAACATACGTGGATTTTTTAAAGAATAATTTTTTAAGCTTCCAACAGTCGAGGTTTTTAAGGAATATTTTTTGCAAGCTTCCAACAGTCGCGGATATTTTAAGAAATTTTTTCAAGCCTCCAACAGACGTGGATTTTTTAAACAATATTTTTTCAAGCCTCCAACAGACGTGGATTTTTTAAAGAATATTTTTTCAAGCCTCCAACAGCCGTGGATTTTTTAAAGAATATTTTTTCAAGCCTCCAACAGACGTGGATTTTTTAAAGAATATTTTTTTCAAGCCTCCAACAGACGTGGATTTTTTAAAGAATATTTTTTCATGTCCACAACAGACGTGGATTTTTTAAAGAATATTTTTTCATGTCTACAACAGACGTGGATTTTTTAAAGAATATTTTTTCATGTCCACAACAGACGTGGATTTTTTAAAGAATATTTTTTCATGTCTACAACAGACGTGGATTTTTTAAAGAATATTTTTTCATGTCTACAACAGACGTGGATTTTTTAAAGAATATTTTTTCAAGCCTCCAACAGACGTGGATTATTTAAAGAATATTTTTTCATGTCTACAACAGACGTGGATTTTTTAAAGAATATTTTTTCATGTCTACAACAGACGTGGATTTTTTAAAGAATATTTTTTCATGTCTACAACAGACGTGGATTTTTTAAAGAATATTTTTTTCAAGCCTTCAACAGACGTGGATTTTTTAAAGAATATTTTTTCAAGCCTCCAACAGACGTGGAGTTTTTAAAGAATATTTTTTCAAGCCTCCAACAGACGTGGATTTTTTAGAGAATATTTTTCAAGCCTCCAACAGACGTGGATTTTTTAAAGAATAATTTTACAAGCTTCCAACAGTCGAGGTTTTTAAGGAATATTTTTTGCAAGCTTCCAACAGTCGCGGATATTTTAAGAATTTTTTTCAAGCTTCCAACAGTGGAGGATTTGTTAAAGAATATTTTTTCAAGCCTCCAACAGACGTGGATTTTTTAAAGAATATTTTTTCAAGCCTCCAACAGACGTGGATTTTTTAAAGAATATTTTTTCAAGCCTCCAACAGACGTGGATTTTTTAAAGAATATTTTTTCAAGCCTCCAACAGACGTGGATTTTTTAAAGAATATTTTTCAAGCCTCCAACAGAAGTGGATTTTTTAAAGAATATTTTTTAAGCCTCCAACAGACGTGGATTTTTTAAAGAATATTTTTTTCAAGCCTCCAACAGAAGCGGATTTTTTAAAGAATATTTTTTTAAGCCTCCAACAGACGTGGATTTTTTAAAGAACATTTTTTTCAAGCCTTCAACAGACGTGGATTTTTTAAAGAATATTTTTTTCAAGCCTTCAACAGACGTGGATTTTTTAAAGAATATTTTTTCAAGCCTCCAACAGACGTGGAGTTTTTAAAGAATATTTTTTTTCAAGCTTCCAACAGTCGAGGTTATTTTAAGAATATTTTTTTCAAGTTTCCAACAGTCGAGGTTATTTTAAGAATATTTTCTCAAGTTTCCAACAGTCGAAGCTATTTTAAGAATATTTTCTTAAGTTTCCAACAGTCGAGAATTTTTAAGAATATTTTTTCAAACTTCCAACAATTCCGCTATGCTGAATTGAAGTTTTCCTTATGTAAATACAATGAATGGAACTTTGGCCGACGGCATATGACTAAATTTTTCTCCTAAAACCGGCCACAATAATTTTAAGCACAGCCAAGAAACAAAAACTTGCATCTCTTTCTGGTTTAGACAGGATGATGGCGTTTATTTGCTTTTGGTGGCAACCAATCGACATTGGGGATTGCGCACACATTTTCACAGAAAACTCCTAGTTATGGCGAATTTATGTAAAGTTGTTGTATTTGTTTATCTGTTGAATGGACGTTGAGACCAAAGCCGGTTTATTGGTGGTTTGGCCAAGAAAAAAATGTTGTTGGCGTCTAAATATGGAATGAACAAAAAATGGAAGGAAATGGTTTTCAGTTACTGAATATTTGCTTAGGTAGTTATAATTTAATTAAAAACGTTTTTAGTAGCATTGAAAATAATTTCAGATTTACAGGAATTTACCTTTCATTACAATCAATTGGAGTAGAACCAGGGATAAATATGTTGTCCATAAGTCAAATACTAAGTGTTTACTTTATTGTGAACACGTTTATTCTTAATGGCTCAAAACATTCCCAAATGATTACCATCCCCTTCTAATGATATCTTCTAACAAATTTATATTTATTTTTGAATGCAACTGGTGTGAGAAATCTGAATTTCGTAAGGGAAACTCAGAATAAAAATCATGCAGCACTTAACACACCATTTCCATTGAATTAAGGACATAATTCATAAATCTCAACCCCCTTCGACTTGGAGAGAGAAACACAAGTAATGATTTTCAAACAATGGTAAGTTATCATTCAGCACGTGCCACTGACTTACGCATTCAATGTTTTCAGATTGTGCGTTCAAAAAGATAAGCAATATTATTTGCTATTATTTAATAGTACGGCTGTGAGTACTATTAAATAATAGCAATTGTTTGCTATTAATCGCTTTGGAGTCTTAATAAGTCATTTATTTAATGCTTATTAAAAAAGTAACAATTTCATTTCAACATTTAATAAATATTTTTTTCAATTCTGTAGATGGACCCAGAACCCAGACGAGCCGAATTGGTTTTTCTATAAGAGAATTTTAGGAAAACTACAATTCAGCTCGGCTGAATTGTGGTTTCTTTAGAAAAACTTTAATTCAGCTGAGCTAAATTGTGTTTTCTTTAGGAAAACTTCAATTCAGCTCCGTTGAATTGTATTTTCTTTAGGAAAACTTCAATTCAGCTCGGCTGAATTGTGTTTGCTTTAGGAAAACTTCAATTCAGCTCGACTGAATTGTGTTTTCTTTTGGAAAACTTCAATTCAGCTCGGCTGAATTGTGTTTGCTTTAGGAAAACTTCAATTCAGCTCGACTGAATTGTGTTTTCTTTTGGAAAACTTCAATTCGCTTGACTGAATTGTGTTTTCTTTAGGAAAACTTCAATTCAGCTTGGCTGAATTGTGTTTGCTTTAGGAAAACTTCAATTCAGCTCGACTGAATTGTGTTTTCTTTTGGAAAACTTCAATTCAGCTCGGCTGAATTGTGTTTGCTTTAGGAAAACTTCAATTCAGCTCGACTGAATTGTGTTTTCTTTTGGAAAACTTCAATTCAGCTTGACTGAATTGTGTTTTCTTTAGGAAAACTTCAATTCAGCTCCGTTGAATTGTTTTTTCTTTAGGAAAACTTCAATTCAGCTTGGCTGAATTGTGTTTTCTTTAGGAAAACTTAAATCAATTGGACCGAAGTGTGTTTTCTTTAGGAAAACTTCAATTCAGCTCGGTTGAATTATATTTTCTTTAGGAAAACTTCAATTCAGCTGAGCTGAATTCTGTTTTCTTTAGGAAAACTTTAATTCAGCCGAGCTGAATTGTATTTTCTTTAGGAAAACTTCAATTCAGCTCCGTTGAATTGTATTTTCTTTAGGAAAACTTTAATTCAGCTCCATTGAATTGTATTTTCTTTAGGAAAACTTCAATTCAGCTCGGCTGAATTGTGTTTTCTCTAGGAAAACTTCAATTCAGCTCGGCTTAATTGTGTTTTCTTTAGAAAAACTTAAATTCAGCTCGACTGAATTGTGTATTCTTTAGGAAAACTTCAATTCAGCTGAGCTAAATTGTGTTTTCTTATATTTTCTTTAGGAAAGCTTCAATTCAGCTCCGTTTGTATTGTCTTTAGGAAAACTTTAATTCAGCTGAGGTGAATTGTATTTTCTTTAGGAAAACTTCAATTCAGCTCCGTTGAATTGTATTTTCTTTAGGAAAACTTCAATTCAGCTCTGTGGAATTGTATTTTCTGTAGGAAAATTTCAATTCAGCTGAACTAAATTGTGTTTTCTTTAGGAAAACTTCAATTCAGCTCAGATGAACTTCAATCCAGCTCGGCTGAATTGTGTTTTCTTTAAGAAAACGTCAATTTAGCTCCGTTGAATTGTATTTTCTTTAGGAAAACTTCAATTCTGCTGAGCTAAATTGTGTTTTCTTTAGAAAAAACTTCAATTCAGCTGAGCTAAGTTGTGTTTTCTTTAGAAAAACTTCAATTCAGCTGAGCTAAGTTGTGTTTTCTTTAAGAAAACTTGAATTCAGCTCCGTTGAATTGTGTTTTCTTTAGGAAAACTTCAATTCAACTGAGCTAAATTGTGTTTTCTTGTATTTGCTTTAGGAAAACTTCAATTCAGCTGAGCTGAATTGTGTTTTCTTTAGGAAAACTTCAATTCAGCTGAGCTGAATTGTGTTTCTTTAGAAAAACTTCAATTCAGCTCCGTTGAATTGTATTTTCTTTAGGAAAACTTAAATTCAGCTGAGCTGAATTGTGTTTTCTTTAGGAATACTTAAATTCAGCTGAGCTGAATTGTGTTTTCTTTAGGAAAACTTAAATTCAGCTGAGCTGAATTGTGTTTTCTTTAGGAAAACTTAAATTCAGCTGAGCTGAATTGTGTTTTCTTTAGGAAAACTTAAATTCAGCTGAGCTGAATTGTGTTTTCTTTAGGAAAACTTAAATTCAGCTGAGCTGAATTGTGTTTTCTTTAGGAAAACTTAAATTCAGCTGAGCTGAATTGTGTTTTCTTTAGGAAAACTTAAATTCAGCTGAGCTGAATTGTGTTTTCTTTAGGAAAACTTAAATTCAGCTGAGCTGAATTGTGTTTTCTTTAGGAAAACTTAAATTCAGCTGAGCTGAATTGTGTTTTCTTATGGAAAACTTCAATTCGGCTGAGCTGAATTGTGTTTTCTTTAGGAAAAATTAAATCAATTAGACCAAAGTGTGGTTTCTTTAGGAAAACTTCAATTCAGCTCGGCTGAATTTTGTTTCCTTTATGAAAACTTAAATTCAGCTCGGCTGAATTGCGTTGTCCTTAGGAAAACTTAAATTCAGTTGGGCTGAATTGTGTTTTCTTTATAAAAACTTCAATTCAGCTGTGCTGAATTGTGTTTTCTTATGGAAAACTTCAATTCGGCTGAGCTGAATTGTGTTTTCTTTAGGAAAAATTAAATCAATTGGACCAAAGTGTGGTTTCTTTAGGAAAACTTCAATTCAGCTCGGCTGAATTTTGTTTCCTTTATGAAAACTTAAATTCAGCTCGGCTGAATTGCGTTTTCCTTAGGAAAACTTAAATTCAGCTGAGGTGAATTGTGTTTTCTTTAGGAAAAACTTACTAGTTCAGCATAGCTGCATTGTGTTTTCTTTAGGAAAACTTAAATCAATTGGACCGAATTGTGTTTTCTTTAGGAAAACTTCAATTCAGCTCGGCTGAATTTCTTTCTTTTCTTTATGAAAACTTTAATTCTGCTGAACTGAATTGTGTTTTCTTTAGGAGAACTTAAATTCAGCTGAGCTGTATTGTGTTTCGGCGATAAGTAGCTGTACTCCAGGTTGTAGGCACAGCATAATTCCGCTTTTGGAAGGTCATAACCGCCTGGACTTGGGGGAAATTTAATGCTCATCATAAGTTGTGACATTCGGTCCTCGGAAACGACCAGAGGCTGACTGAGCAGACTGATAGCTCTACGTTTTCCACGGAGCTGTACTTCAGGTTGTAAGCACAACATTATTCCGCTTTGAAAGTCATAACAGAACTTAAATTCAGCTGAGCTGAATTGTGTTTCGGCGATAAGTAGCTGTACTCCAGGTTGTAGGCACAACATAATTCCGCTTTTGGAAGGTCATAACCGCCTGATTTTGGGGGAAATTTAATGCTCATCATAAGTTGTGACATTCGGTCCACGGAAACGACCAGTAGTGGGATTCTGTAACTCATTTTTGCTGTTATCAATAATTGTCGGTAAAATTAAAATGCTTATAATTTCGATAATTAGCGACAATTTTCGGTAAGTTAACGATGAATAAAAAGTAGTCGCTAGCCTCTAGCGACACAAACAGTGATGCCAACTTTTCTTTATGTTTTTAGTCATAATTTTGCGATTTAATTTTACCGATTTTTGTCGGTAACAACAAAAATGAGTTACAGAATCCCACTACAGAGGCTGACTGAGCAGACTGATAGCTCTACGTTTTCCACGGAACTGTACTTCAGGTTGTAAGCACAACATTATTCCGCTTTGAAACGTCATAACAGCCTGATTTTGGGGGAAATTTAATGTTCATCATGAGTTGAGGCATTCGGTCCTCGGAATCGACCAGAGGCTGACTGAGTAGATTGAAAGCTCTATGTTTTGCATGGTCATTGAGAATGCCCCTTCCAGAATTAGAGGAGAATGTCTCACATCGACAAATATAACCATCGTATCACCTGGAATCCTAGCAACCCGTCGTTTGTTTCTCTTGGATCAGACCATCTCCCCATAATTGTCTCCATCAGCCAACCGTTCGATTTCATCATCTCTAAATGCCTCACTTTCAGAAATAATGGGAAAGCTAATTAGCCTAGTTTCACCGCTTTAGAGATCTGCCTAACCCTTCTGATGTTCGGGTAGCAGGAAGGCAAAGGACGTTCCGAGACATTATCACTGCTGCAGCCGCACGCAATATACATACCTGCTGGTTGAATACTCGAATTGAGACTACATTTCCCAGCAGAGGCGACGGGAACTGACACTGTGGGTTAACTGGTTGGTCGGTGAGCATAAGCGGAACAAGTGGTTAAATCATCTGAAGATTTGCAACATTGGAGCCGGTATAGGTGAATTGTGGGCAACGGCTAGGTCACACTCAAACCCTGAAAAGATGACTGATATGACCTCAGCTAGGTTTGCGACGTTATGCCTACTGATCCGAAGAGCTGCGCAATTTATTTCAATCGACAGTTTGTCGAGCACACCGGGAGTGACAGGACGAAGAGAAGAGTACCTCTTCCTGACGAGGATGAACCACCACAATTTGCAATGAATGATGTTGCCAATGTCATAAGGAACGCTAAGTCATCCAAAGTGTTGGACCCTAATGGAATCTCCATGATAATGCTGAAACAGCCGGATGCGCCGGGAGTAGAGTATCTTACTAAAGTTCTTAACCTTTCGCTAGTATCTAACTAAAGTTCTCAATGTGTTGCTCTGTCGCTATCGTTCTTGGAGTCTGGAAATGGGCAGGTTGGCCCGACACTGAAGCCGAGCCAAGGATGCCATCAAAGGTGAATCGTACAGACTGATTTCGATTTTGTCGCCCGTATCAAAGAACCTTGAAGGTTTAGTCCTCCCCAGCGTCAGAAATAGCTATCCAGTTGCCGATCATCAGAATGGGTTCCGCAAGCAGCACAGCACGACAACAGCGATGCACGCCACATCGACACATATTAGTCGAGGACTGAAAACGGGGATTTCCCCAAGGTGGGTCGATATCTACGGAACTTTTTTAACCTCTACCCCCTCCAAACGGCATTGAGTTCGAAAGGTATGCGGACGATTGTAAGTCAGGTGCCTTCTCTGATGTCATTTGTGAGAGGCTGAACTTTACTCGATCTTACCATTTTTTTTTTTGCGCGAGGAATACTCAAATATCCGCCACTAAATCTACGACCACGCTGTTCACCACATGGACTGCGTAGATGAGCACTGTGCTGATTGTTTTGGTCGAAGACACTTACTACCCCCAAGATTCTAGGGGTTTCATTCCATAGCCATAGCTATCTGTGACAAGCCGAGATGTGGGAACAAGGCCTCAAGTCCCTAGACGGCGAGGAATACGCAAATACCCACCACTAAATCTACGACTGCGCAGATGAGCACTGTGCTGAATGTTTTGGTCGAAGGCACTTACTACCCCAAGATTCTAGGGGTTTCATCTGTGACAAGCCTAGAGGTAGGAACGAAGTCCTCAAGTCCCTGGTCGGCAGTGAAAAACAATGGTATACTCTCGTTTCTGTACTTGGTCGGGTGTTACTCATCATATGGTCGACAGGACTCCACCATCCAGGCATGTCAAGAGGGTTCTACTTGATCTTGAGAGAGAGGTCCAACGTCGCAAGAGATAACCCAAAGATCAACAATCCTATCAAGCCATTTTAAATAGCATTCACACGGATGCAGTCGCAGATCTCCCTTCTATCGCAGCTGAGTACCGTCAGCTGCCACGACAAACCTGAGTAGTTCAGGTTCAACTACGCTCGGGATGGTGCAGCCGCCTGAATTCCTATAGGACAAGGATCGATAACACCATGCAAAACATCTGCCCAGCATGCAGCACAGGCCCTCACGACACACTGGACCTTTTCAACTGTCCTGCCAAACCTACTAAACTAACTCCAGTAGATTTTGGATGCATCCCATCGAAGCAAACACATCCCTAAAACTGGAGATAGATACAGAGCCAGATTAATCAAAAATCATACAAACATATTAACTACTTTTACAACAACAACTCTTTATTCAAACTTTGAGTCTGATGAAAACCATAAACAATTTGCAAGTCATCATCTCATTTACTTAGGTCCGTCCATATCAAAATACCATAAAATTAAAATTTATGGTCAAAAGAATTTACACACAAATATGACACCACCAAACGTTACTTACATTTATCTGTTAAATCATGCGGAACTCCTCCCATGATGTGAACGGAGCGGAATGTTTGCTGATTCAATTAAAACTTTTGTTTGTTTACCAACAATAGAAAAAGAGAACAAACGGAGATAACACTTTCACAGTTACACCCACATAGTTACCGGTTTTGGAAAACCAAGTGACAGGATACAAATGTACCCTCCCCACAAGTTAAAGTACTGGCATGTTCAACGAAGTGTGCTGATTGGCTAAAAGAAAAAATAGACAGACCTTGACTTTGGTATGTGAGAAAATAAGAGAGTAGTGAAAAGGACTCGTAAATAAATATACTCTCTGAAAAATAGTAAACAAGGGAGAGTTCTCTCTATTCTTGTGCGGGTGTAACTGTGTTTATTCTAACATCCCCTAATGTCATTCATTTTTTGCTAACGATGGAGGACATAGAGTGGGATGAACTGCCATACATTGTAAGAAATTCAAAATTGCAACATTTCTATTTGACCTCAAGCATTTTCCCAGTGTGTCAGCAACAAATCTTCTTAAAATAGGATTTAAGGCTTAAATTAAGTCAAGCATGTTTTGAAATGTAAACATGTTCTAAGTGGCTTTTGAAAAGTGTTCAAAACAGACAATCACGACAAAGCTACAACCCTGAACGAGCTGAATACAATTTATCCATAAAAACATTATTCACGTAACTGAATAAAGGTTTTTATATAGAGAAAACATTATTCAGCTAGCTGAATAAAGTTTTCTACTTGGAAAACAAAAGCTGAATACAAGTTTTCTTTAAAAAAACATTACTCAGTTAGCTGAATACAAGTTTCCTTTTGAGAAAACATTATTCAGCTGGTTGAATACAGGGTTTCTATAGAGAAAAAATATTCAGGTAGCTGAAAAACAGTTTTCTACTTGGAAAACTCCATTCAGCTAGCTGAACACAAGTTTTCTACAAAAAACATTACTCAGCTAGCTGAATGCAAGTTTGCTATAGAGAAAACATTATTTAGCTAGCTGAATACAAATTTTCTAAAGGCAAAACATTATTCAGCGAGCTGTATAAAAATTTTCTATAAGGAAAAATTATTCAGCTAGCTGAATAAGAGTTTTCTATATGGAAAACATTATTCAGCTAGCTAAATAAGAGTTTTCTATAGAGAAAATATTATTCAGATAGCTCAATAACAGTTTTCTATTGAGAGAAACATTATTCAGCTAGCTGAGTAAGAGTTTTCTATATGGAAAACAATATTCAGCTAGCTGAATAAGAGTTTTCTATATAGAAAACATTATTCAGCTAGTTGAATAAGAGTTTTCTAAATGGAAATCATTATTCAGCTGGCTGAATAAAAGTTTTCTAGATGGGAATCATTATTCAGCTAGCTGAATAAAAGTTTTCTATGGAGAAAACATTATTAAGCTAGCTGAATAAAAGTTTTCTATAGAGAAAGAATTATTCAGCCAGCTGAATAAAAGTTTTCTATGGAGAAAACATTATTCAGCTAGCTGAATACAAATTTTCTGTAGCGAAAATATTATTCAGTTAGCTGAATAAGCGTTTTCTACATAGAATATATTATTCAGCTAGCTGAACAACAAAAGTTTTATATAAAGAAAACATTATTCAGTTAGCTGAGTAAGAGTTTCCTATATGGAGTACATTATTCAGCTAGCAGAATAAGAGTTTCCTGTATGAAATACATTATTCAGTCAGCTGAATACAAGCTTTCTATGAAGAAAACAAAAAGGGAAAACCTTATACAGCTAGCTGAATACAAATTTTCTATAAAGAAAACATTATTCAGCTAGCTGAATACAAATTTTCTATAAAAAAAAAACATTATTCAGCTAGCTGAGTAAAGGATTTCTATAAAGAAATCACTATTCAGCTGGGTGAATAAATGTTTTCTATAAAGAAAACAATATTCAGCTAGCTGAATAAAGGTTTTTCTATAGAGAAAACATTACTCAGATAGCTGAATAGAGGTTTTTCTATAGAGAAAACATTATTCAGCTAGCTGAATAAAGGTTTCCTATAGAAAAGAAACATTATTCAGCTAGCTGAATAAAGGTTTTTCTATAGAGCAAACATTACTCAGCTAGCTGAATAAAGGTTTTTCTATAGAGAAAACATTATTCAGCTAGCTGAATAAAGGTTTCTTTGGAAAAGAAACATTATTCAGCTAGCTGAATAAATGTTTTCTATAGAAAAAAATTATTTAGCTAGCTGAATAAAAATTTTCTATAAATAAAACATTATTCTGCTAGCTGAATAAAGGATTTCTTTAAAGAAAACATTATTCAGCTAGCTGAATAAAGGTTTTATATAGAGAAAACATTATTCAGCTATGAGTACAAGTTTTCTTATGGGAAAACATTCAACTAGCTGAATACAAGTCTTTTATAGAGTAAAACTTATTCAGCGAGCTGAATAACAGGTTTCTATGGAGAAAACATTCCGCTAGCTGAATAATATAGAGAAAGCATGAATCAAACATTATTCAGATTGCTTAATAACAGTTATCTATTGAGAGAAACATTATTCAGCTAGCTGAATACAAGTTTTCTATAGAGAAAACATTATTCAGCTAGCTGAGTACAAGTTTTCTATAGAGAAAACATTATTCAGCTAGCTGAGTACAAGTTTTCTGTAGAGAAAACATTATTCAGCTAGCTGAGTAAAAGTTTTCTATAGAGAAAACATTATTCAGCTAGCTGAGTAAAAGTTTTCTATAGAGAAAACATTATTCAGCTAGCTGAATTCAAGATTTCTATAAAGAAAACTCTATTCAGCTAGCTGAATACAAGTTTTCTATAGAGAAATCTTTAATAATCTAGCTGAATGCAAGTTTTCAATGGAGAAAGCATGATTCAGCTAGGTGAATACAGGTTTTCTAAAATGAAAACTTTATTCAGCTAGCTGAATACAGGGTTTCTATTGTGAAAACATTATTCACCTAGCTGAATAACCACTTTTAGTATAGAAAAAAATAATTCAGCTAGCTGAACAAAAGTTTTATACAAAGAACACATTATTCAGCCAGCTTTTCTATACGGAACACATTATTCAGCTTGCGAACATTAGTTTTTCATATGGAAAACATTATTTAGCCAGCTGAATAAAAGTGTTGTATATGGAAAACATTATTCAGCTAGCTGAATAAAAGTTTTCTATAGAGAAAATATTATTCAGCCAAGTGAGAGAAAACATCATTCAGCTAGCTGAATACAAATTTTCAAAAGAGAAAATATTATTCTGCAAGTTTCTGGACCTGACACCAGTGTCTCAACTGGTCGAATGTCATTTTCATTTTTGCAAAGCATCTCTTAAAGTTTTTTTCTTCGTCATCTGTCAAGATAACCTTTAAATTCTCTTTGTGTCCTTAACATTAAAGGAATTGTGCGCAGGCCAAAGTTATTCATGCGTAACCGTTACGGTATGTTTATAGTTTGCAAACAGGGTTACCAAATGCAAATGAAATAACGTTGTTGGACTTAACAAAGACTCACTTAAAAAGGAGATAATGAACTTGATTGAGCAAAAGCACAAAATTATGCAAAAGTGACAGCCGGCAAATGGACGGACGCTGAGATTTTTTCCTTAATTTTACACTGTTTCAGAAATAGGGATATGTATCTTCAATTGTGCTTCCTCATTCAACTTAGAATGATACAATTCCGTTTAATTTTCTCACCACAAAATATCATTAATCGACAACAACCGCAATAAACAGGGATAGAAGGGTGGGGGAAAGAAAACTGTATGAAAATATTCTTTTTTTCTTTTGTATCGCAACATACTTCATTCGTGTTTGGCTGTGTAAAAGTGTGCCGCATAAATAAACATTGGGTATTTTGCCAGTTACTTTGTGTATGTGACAATTTCCTTTGTCATTCGTATCAAAAAAAAAGTGAACAAGGGGAGAAATCCGTATAAATGATAAGCGGTTGAGGGTTGAGTAGCATAACTGACAATTGTATACTGATGCTGTTATCTTTGGTTGTCATCGTTTATTCACACATTACCAGATATTCCTCAGTGGATATTTACAATACAATTTGTTGCAGTTGTTGTTGTTATTTTTTTTTTCTCCCTTATAATTATGCATTTAAATGAGTCCATTAGAATAGATTAAGAGCACTGTGACATCAATCAACTGTTGCCGATGTGACAACTTAGTGTCTGTTGTAGGGTGATTTAAAGACATTGATAGGATAATTATTATGCAGCAGCACAAGAACAGTTTGAAAATAATGTTTCCTTTCCTAGCTGAATAAGGGGTTTCCTAAGGAGAAAATATTATTCAGCTAGCTGGTTAAGATTTTTCTTATAGAAAAATGCTATTCAGCTAGCTGAATAAATTTGTTCTATAGAAATATGCTATTCAGCTAGCTATAGGAAAAAATGTTATTCAGCTAGCTAAATAAAAATTTTTCCTATAGAAAAATGCTTTTCAGCTAGCTGAATAATGTTTTTCGTATAGAAAAAAGTTATTCAGCTAGCTGAATAATGTTTTTTCGTATAGAAAAAAGTTATTCAGCTAGCTGAATAATGTTTTTTCGTATAGAAAAAAGTTATTCAGCTAGCTGAATAATGTTTTTTCGTATAGAAAAAAGTTATTCAGCTAGCTGAATAATGTTTTTTCGTATAGAAAAAAGTTATTCAGCTAGCTGAATAATGTTTTTTCGTATAGAAAAAAGTTATTCAGCTAGCTGAATAATGTTTTTTCGTATAGAAAAAAGTTATTCAGCTAGCTGAATAATGTTTTTTCGTATAGAAAAAAGGTGTTCAGCTAGCTGAATAATGTTTTTTCGTATAGAAAAAAGGTGTTCAGCTAGCTGAATAATGTTTTTTCGTATAGAAAAAAGGTGTTCAGCTAGCTGAATAATGTTTTTTCGTATAGAAAAAAGGTGTTCAGCTAGCTGAATAATGTTTTTTCGTATAGAAAAAAGGTGTTCAGCTAGCTGAATAATGTTTTTTCGTATAGAAAAAAGGTGTTCAGCTAGCTGAATAATGTTTTTCGTATAGAAAAAAGTTATTCAGCTAGCTGAATAATGTTTTTCGTATAGAAAAAAGTTATTCAGCTAGCTGAATAATGTTTTTCGTATAGAAAAAAGTTATTCCGCTAGCTGAATAATCTTTTTCGTATAGAAAAAAGTTATTCAGCTAGCTGAATAATGTTTTTCGTATAGAAAAAAGTTATTCAGCTAGCTGAATAATGTTTTTCGTATAGAAAAAAGTTATTCAGCTAGCTGAATAATGTTTTTCGTATAGAAAAAAGTTATTCAGCTAGCTGAATAATGTTTTTCGTATAGAAAAAAGTTATTCAGCTAGCTGAATAATGTTTTTCGTATAGAAAAAAGTTATTCAGCTAGCTGAATAATGTTTTTCGTATAGAAAAAAGTTATTCAGCTAGCTAGTTATTCCGCTAGCTGAATAATGTTTTTCGTATAGAAAAAAGTTATTCAGCTAGCTGAATAATGTTTTTCGTATAGAAAAAAGTTATCCAGCTAGCTGAATAATGTTTTTCGTATAGAAAAAAGTTATCCAGCTAGCTGAATAATGTTTTTCGTATAGAAAAAAGTTATTCAGCTAGCTGAATAATGTTTTTCTTATAGAAAAAAGTTATTCAGCTAGCTGAATAATGTTTTTCGTATAGAAAAGAGTTATTCAGCTAGCTGAATAATGTTTTTCGTATAGAAAAAAGTTATTCAGCTAGCTGAATAATGTTTTTCGTATAGAAAAAAGTTATTCAGCTAGCTGAATAATGTTTTTCGTATAGAAAAAAGTTATTCAGCTAGCTGAATAATGTTTTTCTTATAGAAAAAAGTTATTCAGCTAGCTGAATAATGTTTTTCGTATAGAAAAAAGTTATTCAGCTAGCTGAATAATGTTTTTCGTATAGAAAAAAGTTATTCAGCTAGCTGAATAATGTTTTTCCTATAGAAAAATGATATTCAGCTAGCTGAATAATGTTTTTCCTATAGAAAAATGATATTCAGCTAGCTGAATAATGTTTTTCCTATAGAATAATGTTACTCAGCTAGCTGAATAATGTTTTTCCTACAGAAAAATTTTATTCAGCTAGCTGAATAATGTTTTTGTTTTTGTTATTCTTCTGCTTCTTCAGAGAAAGATTTAGGCTTTCTTATTTCATGTTATACTTTACTTCAATGTCATGCAGCAAGAACCAAGTTCAAACTTAGACTTAATGTCTAGACACGCATTTTCATGGGGATTTAAGTTAATGTATGGGGGGATGACATTGTTTCAAAAAAGAAGCTATCTATCATTTGCATTTAAAGCTATTCTTTAGAAAAATGACAAAACAAGTTTTTTGCATTACTTCAAATTTTATTTTGAAAAGAAAATTGAGAAAAAATCCAAGGTAGAGGTCCCACATCATTGAGGCAATATGAATCGCCTTGCTCTCTCATTGGTATGAGAAGAGAAATCTCCCTTGCTGAATTAAAGTTTTCCTACGGAAAACCTTATTCAGCCAGGCTGAATTAAAGTTTTCCTATGGAAAACCTTATTCAGCCAGGCTGAATTAAAGTTTTCCTATGGAAAACCTTATTCAGCCAGGCTGAATTAAAGTTTTCCTATGGAAAACCTTATTCAGCCAGGCTGAATTAAAGTTTTCCTATGGAAAACCTTATTCAGCCAGGCTGAATTAAAGTTTTCCTATGGAAAACCTTATTCAGCCAGGCTGAATTAAAGTTTTCCTATGGAAAACCTTATTCAGCCAGGCTGAATTAAAGTTTTCCTATGGAAAACCTTATTCAGCCAGGCTGAATTAAAGTTTTCCTATGGAAAACCTTATTCAGCCAGGCTGAATTAAAGTTTTCCTATGGAAAACCTTATTCAGCCAGGCTGAATTAAAGTTTTCCTATGGAAAACCTTATTCAGCCAGGCTGAATTAAAGTTTTCCTATGGAAAACCTTATTCAGCCAGGCTGAATTAAAGTTTTCCTATGGAAAACCTTATTCAGCCAGGCTGAATTAAAGTTTTCCTATGGAAAACCTTATTCAGCCAGGCTGAATTAAAGTTTTCCTATGGAAAACCTTATTCAGCCAGGCTGAATTAAAGTTTTCCTATGGAAAAACTTATTCAGCCAGGCTGGATTAAAGTTTTCCTATGGAAAACCTTATTCAGCCAGGCTGAATTAAAGTTTTCCTATGGAAAACCTTATTCAGCCAGGCTGAATTAAAGTTTTCCTATGGAAAACCTTATTCAGCCAGGCTGAATTAAAGTTTTCCTATGGAAAACCTTATTCAGCCAGGCTGAATTAAAGTTTTCCTATGGAAAACCTTATTCAGCCAGGCTGAATTAAAGTTTTCCTATGGAAAACCTTATTCAGCCAGGCTGAATTAAAGTTTTCCTATGGAAAACCTTATTCAGCCAGGCTGAATTAAAGTTTTCCTATGGAAAACCTTATTCAGCCAGGCTGAATTAAAGTTTTCCTATGGAAAACCTTATTCAGCCAGGCTGAATTAAAGTTTTCCTATGGAAAACCTTATTCAGCCAGGCTGAATTAAAGTTTCCCTATGGAAAACCTTATTCAGCCAGGCTGAATTAAAGTTTCCCTATGGAAAACCTTATTCAGCCAGGCTGAATTAAAGTTTCCCTATGGAAAACCTTATTCAGCCAGGCTGAATTAAAGTTTTCCTATGGAAAACCTTATTCAGCCAGGCTGAATTAAAGTTTTCCTATGGAAAACCTTATTCAGCCAGGCTGAATTAAAGTTTTCCTATGGAAAACCTTATTCAGCCAGGCTGAATTAAAGTTTTCCTATGGAAACCCTTATTCAGCCAGGCTGAATTAAAGTTTTCCTATGGAAAACCTTATTCAGCCAGGCTGAATTAAAGTTTTCCTATGGAAAACCTTATTCAGCCAGGCTGAATTAAAGTTTTCCTATGGAAAACCTTATTCAGCCTTTTCCTATGGAAAACCTTATTCAGCCAGGCTGAATTAAAGTTTTCCTATGGAAAACCTTATTCAGCCAGGCTGAATTAAAGTTTTCCTATGGAAAACCTTATTCAGCCAGGCTGAATTAAAGTTTTCCTATGGAAAACCTTATTCAGCCAGGCTGAATTAAAGTTTTCCTATGGAAAACCTTATTCAGCCAGGCTGAATTAAAGTTTTCCTATGGAAAACCTTATTCAGCCAGGCTGAATTAAAGTTTTCCTATGGAAAACCTTATTCAGCCAGGCTGAATTGAAGTTTTCCTATGGAAAACCTTATTCAGCCAGGCTGAATTGAAGTTTTCCTATGGAAAACCTTATTCAGCCAGGCTGAATTGAAGTTTTCCTATGGAAAACCTTATTCAGCCAGGCTGAATTGAAGTTTTCCTATGGAAAACCTTATTCAGCCAGGCTGAATTGAAGTTTTCCTATGGAAAACCTTATTCAGCCAGGCTGAATTAAAGTTTTCCTATGGAAAACCTTATTCAGCCAGGCTGAATTGAAGTTTTCCTATGGAAAACCTTATTCAGCCAGGCTGAATTGAAGTTTTCCTATGGAAAACCTTATTCAGCCAGGCTGAATTGAAGTTTTCCTATGGAAAACCTTATTCAGCCAGGCTGAATTGAAGTTTTCCTATGGAAAACCTTATTCAGCCAGGCTGAATTGAAGTTTTCCTATGGAAAACCTTATTCAGCCAGGCTGAATTGAAGTTTTCCTATGGAAAACCTTATTCAGCCAGGCTGAATTGAAGTTTTCCTATGGAAAACCTTAAAGTTTAAAGTTTTCCTATGGAAAACCTTATTCAGCCTTTTCCTATGGAAAACCTTATTCAGCCAGGCTGAATTAAAGTTTTCCTATGGAAAACCTTATTCAGCCAGGCTGAATTAAAGTTTTCCTATGGAAAACCTTATTCAGCCAGGCTGAATTAAAGTTTTCCTATGGAAAACCTTATTCAGCCAGGCTGAATTGAAGTTTTCCTATGGAAAACCTTATTCAGCCAGGCTGAATTGAAGTTTTCCTATGGAAAACCTTATTCAGCCAGGCTGAATTGAAGTTTTCCTATGGAAAACCTTATTCAGCCAGGCTGAATTGAAGTTTTCCTATGGAAAACCTTATTCAGCCAGGCTGAATTGAAGTTTTCCTATGGAAAACCTTATTCAGCCAGGCTGAATTGAAGTTTTCCTATGGAAAACCTTATTCAGCCAGGCTGAATTGAAGTTTTCCTATGGAAAACCTTATTCAGCCAGGCTGAATTGAAGTTTTCCTATGGAAAACCTTATTCAGCCAGGCTGAATTGAAGTTTTCCTATGGAAAACCTTATTCAGCCAGGCTGAATTGAAGTTTTCCTATGGAAAACCTTATTCAGCCAGGCTGAATTGAAGTTTTCCTATGGAAAACCTTATTCAGCCAGGCTGAATTGAAGTTTTCCTATGGAAAACCTTATTCAGCCAGGCTGAATTGAAGTTTTCCTATGGAAAACCTTATTCAGCCAGGCTGAATTGAAGTTTTCCTATGGAAAACCTTATTCAGCCAGGCTGAATTGAAGTTTTCCTATGGAAAACCTTATTCAGCCAGGCTGAATTGAAGTTTTCCTATGGAAAACCTTATTCAGCCAGGCTGAATTGAAGTTTTCCTATGGAAAACCTTATTCAGCCAGGCTGATTGGAATGTTTTCCTATGGAAAACCTTATTCAGCCAGGCTGAATTGAAGTTTTCCTATGGAAAACCTTATTCAGCCAGGCTGAATTGAAGTTTTCCTATGGAAAACCTTATTCAGCCAGGCTGAATTGAAGTTTTCCTATGGAAAACCTTATTCAGCCAGGCTGAATTGAAGTTTTCCTATGGAAAACCTTATTCAGCCAGGCTGAATTGAAGTTTTCCTATGGAAAACCTTATTCAGCCAGGCTGAATTGAAGTTTTCCTATGGAAAACCTTATTCAGCCAGGCTGAATTGAAGTTTTCCTATGGAAAACCTTATTCAGCCAGGCTGAATTGAAGTTTTCCTGTGGAAAACCTTATTCAGCCAGGCTGAATTGAAGTTTTCCTGTGGAAAACCTTATTCAGCCAGGCTGAATTGAAGTTTTCCTGTGGAAAACCTTATTCAGCCAGGCTGAATTGAAGTTTTCCTATGGAAAACCTTATTCAGCCAGGCTGAATTGAAGTTTTCCTATGGAAAACCTTATTCAGCCAGGCTGAATTGAAGTTTTCCTATGGAAAACCTTATTCAGCCAGGCTGAATTGAAGTTTTCCTATGGAAAACCTTATTCAGCCAGGCTGAATTGAAGTTTTCCTATGGAAAACCTTATTCAGCCAGGCTGAATTGAAGTTTTCCTATGGAAAACCTTATTCAGCCAGGCTGAATTGAAGTTTTCCTATGGAAAACCTTATTCAGCCAGGCTGAATTGAAGTTTTCCTATGGAAAACCTTATTCAGCCAGGCTGAATTGAAGTTTTCCTATGGAAAACCTTATTCAGCCAGGCTGAATTAAAGTTTTCCTATGGAAAACCTTATTCAGCCAGGCTGAATTAAAGTTTTCCTATGGAAAACCTTATTCAGCCAGGCTGAATTAAAGTTTTCCTATGGAAAACCTTATTCAGCCAGGCTGAATTAAAGTTTTCCTATGGAAAACCTTATTCAGCCAGGCTGAATTAAAGTTTTCCTATGGAAAACCTTATTCAGCCAGGCTGAATTAAAGTTTTCCTATGGAAAACCTTATTCAGCCAGGCTGAATTAAAGTTTTCCTATGGAAAACCTTATTCAGCCAGGCTGAATTAAAGTTTTCCTATGGAAAACCTTATTCAGCCAGGCTGAATTAAAGTTTTCCTATGGAAAACCTTATTCAGCCAGGCTGAATTAAAGTTTTCCTATGGAAAACCTTATTCAGCCAGGCTGAATTAAAGTTTTCCTATGGAAAACCTTATTCAGCCAGGCTGAATTAAAGTTTTCCTATGGAAAACCTTATTCAGCCAGGCTGAATTAAAGTTTTCCTATGGAAAATCTTATTCAGTTAAAGTTTTCCTATGGAAAACCTTATTCAGCCAGGCTGAATTAAAGTTTTCCTATGGAAAACCTTATTCAGCCAGGCTGAATTAAAGTTTTCCTATGGAAAACCTTATTCAGCCAGGCTGAATTAAAGTTTTCCTATGGAAAACCTTATTCAGCCAGGCTGAATTAAAGTTTTCCTATGGAAAACCTTATTCAGCCAGGCTGAATTAAAGTTTTCCTATGGAAAACCTTATTCAGCCAGGCTGAATTAAAGTTTTCCTATGGAAAACCTTATTCAGCCAGGCTGAATTAAAGTTTTCCTATGGAAAACCTTATTCAGCCAGGCTGAATTAAAGTTTTCCTATGGAAAACCTTATTCAGCCAGGCTGAATTAAAGTTTTCCTATGGAAAACCTTATTCAGCCAGGCTGAATTAAAGTTTTCCTATGGAAAACCTTATTCAGCCAGGCTGAATTAAAGTTTTCCTATGGAAAACCTTATTCAGCCAGGCTGAATTAAAGTTTTCCTATGGAAAACCTTATTCAGCCAGGCTGAATTAAAGTTTTCCTATGGAAAACCTTATTCAGCCAGGCTGAATTAAAGTTTTCCTATGGAAAACCTTATTCAGCCAGGCTGAATTAAAGTTTTCCTATGGAAAACCTTATTCAGCCAGGCTGAATTAAAGTTTTCCTATGGAAAACCTTATTCAGCCAGGCTGAATTAAAGTTTTCCTATGGAAAACCTTATTCAGCCAGGCTGAATTAAAGTTTTCCTATGGAAAACCTTATTCAGCCAGGCTGAATTAAAGTTTTCCTATGGAAAACCTTATTCAGCCAGGCTGAATTAAAGTTTTCCTATGGAAAACCTTATTCAGCCAGGCTGAATTAAAGTTTTCCTATGGAAAACCTTATTCAGCCAGGCTGAATTAAAGTTTTCCTATGGAAAACCTTATTCAGCCAGGCTGAATTAAAGTTTTCCTATGGAAAACCTTATTCAGCCAGGCTGAATTAAAGTTTTCCTATGGAAAACCTTATTCAGCCAGGCTGAATTAAAGTTTTCCTATGGAAAACCTTATTCAGCCAGGCTGAATTAAAGTTTTCCTATGGAAAACCTTATTCAGCCAGGCTGAATTAAAGTTTTCCTATGGAAAACCTTATTCAGCCAGGCTGAATTAAAGTTTTCCTATGGAAAACCTTATTCAGCCAGGCTGAATTAAAGTTTTCCTATGGAAAACCTTATTCAGCCAGGCTGAATTAAAGTTTTCCTATGGAAAACCTTATTCAGCCAGGCTGAATTAAAGTTTTCCTATGGAAAACCTTATTCAGCCAGGCTGAATTAAAGTTTTCCTATGGAAAACCTTATTCAGCCAGGCTGAATTAAAGTTTTCCTATGGAAAACCTTATTCAGCCAGGCTGAATTAAAGTTTTCCTACGGAAAACCTTTTCCTATGGAAAACCTTATTCAGCCAGGCTGAATTAAAGTTTTCCTATGGAAAACCTTATTCAGCCAGGCTGAATTAAAGTTTTCCTATGGAAAACCTTATTCAGCCAGGCTGAATTAAAGTTTTCCTATGGAAAACCTTATTCAGCCAGGCTGAATTAAAGTTTTCCTATGGAAAACCTTATTCAGCCAGGCTGAATTAAAGTTTTCCTATGGAAAACCTTATTCAGCCAGGCTGAATTAAAGTTTTCCTATGGAAAACCTTATTCAGCCAGGCTGAATTAAAGTTTTCCTATGGAAAACCTTATTCAGCCAGGCTGAATTAAAGTTTTCCTATGGAAAACCTTATTCAGCCAGGCTGAATTAAAGTTTTCCTATGGAAAACCTTATTCAGCCAGGCTGAATTAAAGTTTTCCTATGGAAAACCTTATTCAGCCAGGCTGAATTAAAGTTTTCCTATGGAAAACCTTATTCAGCCAGGCTGAATTAAAGTTTTCCTAGGGAAAACCTTATTCAGCCAGGCTGAATTAAAGTTTTCCTAGGGAAAACCTTATTCAGCCAGGCTGAATTAAAGTTTTCCTATGGAAAACCTTATTCAGCCAGGCTGAATTAAATTTTTCCTATGGAAAAACCTTATTCAGCCAGGCTGAATTAAAGTTTTCCTATGGAAAACCTTATTCAGCCAGTCTGAATTAATGTTTTCCTATGGAAAACCTTATTCAGCCAGGCTGAATTAATGTTTTCCTATGGAAAACCTTATTCAGCCAAGCTGAATTAAATTTTCCTATGGAAAACCTTATTCAGCCAGACTGAATTGAATACGATGTTTCCTACAGTATAATGTTTTTTTCTATAGGAAAAACATTCAGCTAGCTGAATAACATTTTTCTATAGGAAAAACATTCAGCTAGCTGAATAACATTTTTCTACAGGAAAAACATTATTCAGCTAGCTGAATAACATTTTTCTATAGGAAAAACATTATAGCTAGCTGAATAATTAATTCAGCCTGGCTGAATAAGGTTTTCCATAGGAAAACTTTAATTCAGCCTGGCTGAATAAGGTTTTCCATAGGAAAACTTTAATTCAGCCTGGCTGAATAAGGTTTTCCATAGGAAAACTTTAATTCAGCCTGGCTGAATAAGGTTTTCCATAGGAAAACTTTAATTCAGCCTGGCTGAATAAGGTTTTCCATAGGAAAACTTTAATTCAGCCTGGCTGAATAAGGTTTTCCATAGGAAAACTTTAATTCAGCCTGGCTGAATAAGGTTTTCCATAGGAAAACTTTAATTCAGCCTGGCTGAATAAGGTTTTCCATAGGAAAACTTTAATTCAGCCTGGCTGAATAAGGTTTTCCATAGGAAAACTTTAATTCAGCCTGGCTGAATAAGGTTTTCCATAGGAAAAACTTTAATTCAGCCTGGCTGAATAAGGTTTTCCATAGGAAAACTTTAATTCAGCTTGGCTGAATAAGGTTTTCCATAGGAAAACTTTAATTCAGCTTGGCTGAATAAGGTTTTCCATAGGAAAACTTTAATTCAGCCTGGCTGAATAAGGTTTTCCATAGGAAAACTTTAATTCAGCCTGGCTGAATAAGGTTTTCCATAGGAAAACTTTAATTCAGCCTGGCTGAATAAGGTTTTCCATAGGAAAACTTTAATTCAGCCTGGCTGAATAAGGTTTTCCATAGGAAAACTTTAATTCAGCCTGGCTGAATAAGGTTTTCCATAGGAAAACTTTAATTCAGCCTGGCTGAATAAGGTTTTCCATAGGAAAACTTTAATTCAGCCTGGCTGAATAAGGTTTTCCATAGGAAAACTTTAATTCAGCCTGGCTGAATAAGGTTTTCCATAGGAAAACTTTAATTCAGCCTGGCTGAATAAGGTTTTCCATAGGAAAACTTTAATTCAGCCTGGCTGAATAAGGTTTTCCATAGGAAAACTTTAATTCAGCCTGGCTGAATAAGGTTTTCCATAGGAAAACTTTAATTCAGCCTGGCTGAATAAGGTTTTCCATAGGAAAACTTTAATTCAGCCTGGCTGAATAAGGTTTTCCATAGGAAAACTTTAATTCAGCCTGGCTGAATAAGGTTTTCCATAGGAAAACTTTAATTCAGCCTGGCTGAATAAGGTTTTCCATAGGAAAACTTTAATTCAGCCTGGCTGAATAAGGTTTTCCATAGGAAAACTTTAATTCAGCCTGGCTGAATAAGGTTTTCCATAGGAAAACTTTAATTCAGCCTGGCTGAATAAGGTTTTCCATAGGAAAACTTTAATTCAGCCTGGCTGAATAAGGTTTTCCATAGGAAAACTTTAATTCAGCCTGGCTGAATAAGGTTTTCCATAGGAAAACTTTAATTCAGCCTGGCTGAATAAGGTTTTCCATAGGAAAACTTTAATTCAGCCTGGCTGAATAAGGTTTTCCATAGGAAAACTTTAATTCAGCCTGACTGAATAAGGTTTTCCATAGGAAAACTTCAATTCAGCCTGGCTGAATAAGGGTTTTGCACAGCAAAGCTTTCCCTCCGCAGTGAAAATATTGAATTTTGTTTTGGATACGGAAATAGAATTTATATTTCCCTTCGTTGTGGATTCCAATTTAAATCAACTTTACTTGATTATGATTCCAACCAAGGGATTCTTACACAAATTGTTGATGATTCCCTCAATTATTTATGTTCCCTTTTGTCATGCATTTCACATTTCTATTTTACCTACTGGTGTTTACAAAACATTGTTGTTTTTCTGTCTGACAATCAGATTATAACAGTCGTCATCCCTGAGGTGAAGAACATGGGAACAAATTTGCTTACCACAGGCATTTAATATTCAATCAACGCCTGTATTTCCCAGACAACAAACACAGGAAATGCTTAACAAAGGATAATTGGGAACTGGTGGAGTGGGTGATAAGAGAAGTGGTCCAACATGTAGTGCAATTGATTGCAATTAGGGAGAACACGTCCCTTTAATATGACATTATATATTTTATACAGCAATAGCAACACAAATGGGGTCATTAGTGCAACAAGTGGAACGAACACTTCAATTACTCGTGTTCGATACCATTATCGCCGGAAATACCCTGGCGAGATAATTTTATTTGCACTCATAATTATTGGAAGAGAACTGGGAACGAAGAACTTCATGTGAAAAACTTCAATGTGCTAAAAAGATAGGTTCCTTATAAGTATATGACATGCTTCTGCATACATACAAATGTTCCCCAATATCCTAGAAGGGACATGGGAGATTTCTCCACTCCTATCAATTAGTGCAAGTCGATTCATATTGCCTCAATGATATGGGACCTCTACCTTGAATTTTTTCTCAATTTTCTTCTCAAAATAAAATTTGAAGAAATGCAAAAAACAGCACTTGCAACTTCTCTACAGAATACCTTTAAATGCAAATGATAGATAGCTTCTTTTTTGAAACAATGTCATCCCCCCATACTTTAACTTAAATCCCCATGAAAATGCATGTCTAGACATTAAGTCTAAGTTTGAACTTGGTTCTTGCTGCATGACATTGAAGTAAAGTATAACATGAAATAAGAAAGCCTAAATCTTTCTCTAAAGAAGCAGAAGAAGAACAAAAACAACAACAACAACATTCTTCACTTTGTCATAATCCCTTTCAACCATGAAACGCATGAACTACTTTTCCAATTTCAGTAGATTTTTTCCGTTCTGTTTTGTTCCCTTATCATTTCGCTTTCAACAAATTGCATTGAAGCGTAGCAATTTTGTTGTGGATACGCGCAATACACCCACACAATTACCACAATTACTAACTGGTGGTAAACTGTTTACTACGCAGAGTAGCATTCATGCGCCTAAAAGTATACATTAAAACATTTACAAATGACGTTGGCAACTCTAAAAAATTTTTTAGGCTAAAATATGCTAATTTTTCAATATGAACGAGACTTAAAACTGTAGAAAATTAAACAAATCCGATACTTACCTTGTTGGTAGAGAAGTAAATCTCACTTTAGTTCACATCTTGAATACCTGAAAAAATAAACAATGCTATTATAAATTAATTAACTTCATTTACGCTTTGTAGGGTAAGTGTTCCTAATGTCGGCATGTCCCAGTAATAGTTGGCACTTTTTGAATTTGAACTCAAATAATTAAAAATTAAGCAAACCAAAATCTTAAAAATCCTTAAACAATTTTTTTCAGTTAACTTTGTGTAAAATTTCATTAAGCTAGGAACAATTATTATATCGAAATTTAAGTTTTTATCAGTGAGGGTTTTTCAACACAACCGAAAATGCAAATTTCTTAAGAAAAAAATTGTAGAAATTTTAACCCTATAAGCTCTGTAATTATATTAAAGCGAAGGCCTAACAGCTCAACTCGAAAGAGAATTATTAATTAAATATCACTATCTATATATGGTCTTCGCCTTAATAAGGCAAAAATAAAGAAGAAATCTTCAACCGACTATTGGCACGAACTAATTTATTTAAACAATATTTTTAAATTTACTTACTTTTTGAAGCAAATTCAACGAATGCATGAACTATTGTCCTTGCAAATATTTAAGAAAAAAATGTAATGTATGCATTTTTCTTTATTTTAATATGACATGCCGACTATTGGAACATCTCATGCCGACAATTGGGAAATGGTGCCGACTACTGGTGAAAAAGCATTAATTCACTATTATTACAATTTTTGCATATTGAACAGAAACAAATTAAAAATGTTTTTATGTGTGTGAAGATAAATTGGACTTCAAATTGGAAAATTTAATTTAAGTACAGAGCAATGCTGAGGCTAAATTTAAATTGGAATTTAATGAAAAAATTTAATTTAAGAATGAAACTATTAAATTCGATGCCCTATCCAGAAAAAATATTCCGTCGACGAACCCCTCCCCATTGTTTGGTGGAAGCCTTTAGCAGATTTCGTAGTGGGCATATAAAATAATTTTTTCCAAAATCTGAATATATTTAGAATTTCTTGAAAGTTATGGGCAAGATGGACATTCAATGCCCTATCTAAAAAAAAAATATTCCGTCGACGATCCCCTCCCCATTGTTTGGTAATTAGCCTTTAGCAGCATTCGTAGTGGGTATATAAAATATTTTTTTTCCAAAATCTGAATATATTTAGAATTTATTGAAAGACATGGGCTAGATGGACATTCGAAAATTAATAACCTTTTGTTAGAAATTGACACGTATATAATTATTTAAACGTTTAAACAAACTTCATTAATATAATAAAATTGTATGCTAAATAAATGTTCAAATATTATAGAGATATTAATAGTTTCACTCTTAAATTATATTTTGTCATAAAATTCCAATTTAAATTGAGCCCTAGAAGTGCTCTGTACAGTACGCTGTTACTGGTTCGTGCCTTTGCTAAAATTAAATTTTCTAATTTGAAATCCAATTTATCTTCACACACATGCCAATTTTTTCCCACTAATAAATTAAAGTTGTTTTAATTAAATATTAAAGCAAGCATGGCCACATGGTCGAAACCACAGATCTAGCGGGGCGAAATTTATAACTTAAAAACGAATTGAGATATGTAACTGAAATTTTGCACAAACACAGCCTGTGTCTGTGGGTAATAATGTGCCAAATATGAACAATATTGGCTAATGTTTTGGTATAGCCCCCATATAACTGTACCTTCCGATTTTCCGTATTTGGAGGATTTAAGCCACATTTTAGTTGAAAATTAGTTGTAATTTTGTAGTTAGGGTTCCCAGTGCTCACAAAACATTTCCACCAACAATTATGGACATAGGTGCACGTTTTGATATTGTCCCCATTTAACCGTACCTCCCGATTTAAGGTATTTTGAATATCATGACCACATTTTTCAACCGACTTGGCTGCTATTTTGCATTCCGTGTTATCAATGCGTGCAAATATTCTTACAGAACATTTTCAACGTGGATTTATGTTTTGATGTAGCCCCCTTTTATGGTACCCCCCGATTCACTGAATTTTTATTTGTTATCCCATATTTATTACCAGTTATAGCTACAATATGGTATTTTAGTGTCTCCGGGGGTAGAACTCCTCCTTGCAAAAATTTCTCATGATAGGTCCATATTTTGATATAGCTCACATACAAATGCCCAGCTAAATTAGTATTAATTTCAAGCAAAATCCCATATTTTAAAAGTGCAGTTATCAGAAGATTTGCAAATATTTGCAGCCCTAATGTGGTTATTCTGTATCCAAAGAGTCCAATTTAATTCCCCAAAAAATAATCGAACCCAAGTTCGGCCAAGTTTACAAGATGCACTCTATGGAAAAAGCGCGTAAAACCAATAAAAACCCTATAAAAAATATTTTTTTTAAATTTATTGCTATATAACTATGTACCTCCTGACACAAAACTATTTTTTATAATTTATGTCACACCCTCCGCTATCAATTAAAAATAAATTATGTTCAGTTTTATTACGAATTTATTTAACATTTAAGCAAATATGACGAAAATTTTTTAGCAACAAATTTTTTAAAATCTGATACAGCAAAATTTCTTGTATTTGATAGTAAATAACTGAGTGAATATTTACAACAACAAAAATTAAAAAAAAACAAAATTTTTTCAGCAACGTGTCTGTAATCGATACAATGGAAAATAGTTCGCAATTTTATAGTTTGATTTTTGGCGGTGCCGATGATTCTCGGCAATTTACACGCACCCCGCTTGCAATGGAAATTCCAATTGCTGTAATTTAAATAGTCCAGAACTAGTTCTAAGCGGTACTAGTACACAAATGACCACTAAGTAATGCGAAGGTAACCATTTGACACCTTTTTATCCCCAATTAAACGACGAGACGTCAGTTGGGATTATTCACTCTTAAATTAAATCCACCATTTTTTAGTAAACGACGATTTGTATAAATAATTCGCATTTGCATTTTCTTAATAACATACATATGAATGCATCATCCAATAACACAAGCTAGTGCTGATGGGCTGAACATATTCGTACCTATTATTGACATTGTTCTGGTATAAAAAAGGAATACGAAGGAAATATACAATTTGCCATCTTCCTCTCTCTCTCTGCCCGCTACCAATGAAAATTCCAATTGTCACAATTAGTCCAGAAATAATTCTAGGCCGAACTAGTACCAAATCGTCACAAAGTAATGCAAAGGGAACCAATTGTCACCTTTTTATCCCCAAGTAAACGACGAGGCGTCAGTTGCGACTATTTACTCTTATATTAAATCCACCACTTTTTTGAACAACAACAGAAGAGAGAAATGATAAACATACTGGTAAATGACTGTAAACTTGGAACTAGTACAATACTATCTACAGGTAATGCATAAAAAGTCAATTGGTTACCTCCTATGACATCCCCATGTTAAAGTTTACAGTTGATTGCACTGTGAGGGGTCTAAAGTGGAACTAGTTACTGTAACCCTAAGAATCGACGAGTTACTGATGCCGAACTAGTTCATCTTGCAAGCGGGTTACTAACACACTGTTATAAGTTCCCAGCAAAATGTTCGACGCCAAAGATGACATTCAATCATGGGTGCAAGTGATCTAGCATGTCATCTTTTTAGCATCTTCATCGATGAATTTTATATGAGCGTGGACCCCAAAAGATGACGTTCTTTTCTGGATCCTAAGCATGCCATTTTTACCAATGCGTTGACATGTCATTTCCACCAATGCTTTGGCATGTCATTTCCACCAATGATTTGACATGTCATTTTCACCAATGCTTTGACACGTCATTTTCACCCATGCTTTGACATGTCATTTTAACCAATGCTTTGGCATGTCATTTTCACCAACCCCTTGGCATGAAATTTTCATGTCTTGTTTGGAAAATGGAAATGCTGTATTGAAATATGGTTTTCATGAAAAACAAAGCTCTTTATTAATTCAAACGAATTCATGAAATAGCTACAATTAATTTATCAGTTTAGTTTTTCAAAAGTTTACATCCAAAATTGCAATGTAATCACCACCGCTGCAACGCAAAAGATTGCTTCCTCCGTTCTCCGCAACTGATATTCTTTCATCTTACAAAAGGTTTTTTCAATTATCTTCCCATCACCAGTTCAGATTTCAACATGGACTCCAAATACACTCCTTTAAGTATTTTTATTTCGTAAATTACTTTTATTTTATAATTTTGTTATTTTATAACAACATTTTGGTAATTTATACTCTTTTGTTTAGTGACGGAAATATGTAGGGATCTACAACCCGGCTTGCTTTAGGGATCTCTAAGAACAAAATGTAACGAACGGGGAGGAGAGACTTTTTATGGAAAATACCATTTATGCTTAATTAATTTATTTTTAATTGTTTCTTTCCAAAAGTAGTTTCTTCATTATTTTCAGATTCTTGTTCCTTTTCGTTTCGGACTTTTTTTTCAAATTCCAAGAAGCGAGATTTGATTGATTTCATTCTATGTCAGATTTAGAACAGACAAGGGAACTTTTAAAATAGCAATGTGTGCAGTCCGATTCTATTTTTAGCTCGATGGTTTGGACTTCATATAATACCAATTGTTTAGAAGTTTTAGTTGTTTGATATGCAGGAAATGTAAGACAACATCACGACGACAGTTCTAACAACTTTGGTCTGTTCCAGAAACTGCAAGAATCTACTTATTTTTACTACGATAACAATTTTTCCTTTATGTTATCGGAAAAAACAGTAAAAATTAGTAGATTTTTGCAGTACTGGAACATACCAAAATGAAAATAAACAGGTGTGTAAATAAAAACACAAACATCATCTCTATTAGATCGACGGAATGGGTACAAATGCTGATGAAAAGATCGGATCTTTCACGACTTCCTTTGCATTGGTTCAAATCCTAATGAAAAGATCGGATCTTTCACGACTTCCTTTGAACCAATGCAAAAGATGACATGAAGTCACGTCATCGCAAAGAACCCCTTCCGTCAAATTTTGCTGGGTTGCCAATATTTTGAATACATTCACATTTTCTCCGTTCTCTTTTTGGTCATGCCTGTAGTAAAGCAACGACTATGGGATTAAGCCTGACTATTTTGAAAAGCAAAATAGAAGTCGTCATCTCAAATAAAAAACGCCAACCGTCCTATTTTATTAATTTTAATTTTTTTAAATAATTTAGAATTCCATGTTTTTTTTTTTTTTTTTTTTTTTTTTTTTTGAATAATAAAGATATAAATAATTAAAAAGAAAAATAAAAAAGAAATTTATAAAAATTATCATTTAAAAAAAATGTGCTGATGGTGTGCTTTAGTTTTGGCCGATACTGTTCATATTTTAACTGTAAAATATTTAGGAGGAATATTTGTTTTATTTATTTATATAAGGAGGAATATTTGTTTTATTTATTTATGTAAACTCATAAGCTACAAATGAAATGTTCTCATCTTCTTTAAATCTTGTAATTTATTCTTAAAAAATTGCCAACAACAACAACAACATTATTCCACAACATCCCATACGGGACAAGGGAGACTTAAAAAATTACCACGGTAACAAAATTCTGTCCCATATTAACTTAATAAGTAAATACCTTACTTATTAGTTCGTTAACAAGCAGAACGCCACACGTCACTAATTTCATTAAAAGGCCTTCTTTTAGATATTAACAACAACGAAGTGCCACCAATTCTAAGCTTCACATAGCATCATCATGTCTTTCATCAAATAAACTCCACTTGTTGTCCCAGGGAAATGTAGATTTGCTCAACGGGGAAAACGATTCCGTTAATTTATATTGACAGCTAAATAATTTAATGATTATTAGGACAACCACCATTCATAAATTAGTAAAAATCCTCTTCTAGTTTACAAATTAAATGTGCTAATTTATTAAATCACTTTCAACCCCTGCTAAAATATTAATCGTTTCTATACTACTTCCAAATAGTTGAATAAATTAAGGTTCGGTAATAAGAATATTCCGTAGGCAGAATTACAAACAATAATCTGATGGTGTTCTGTTTATATTATGGCCGTTGTACAAATTAAAACAAAATGCTTTTTGAACGCTGTACTCAGCGGTGCTCCATTTGTTTCACATCTGTTATGATGATATTTGCAACAGGTATAAATGTTTTCCAGTAGATGGGTGTTGGCAATAATGAATGCCAACAATATCATTATCATCCTTGAACAGAAGAAGTCAGTCAGGTCATTCTTTTTTGATCACTGTTACATTAAAATTTTAAAATGCATTTCTAGATGTATCAATGATTTCCATTTGATATTCTTTAATAGCCAACAAGTATGGCCTCTGTCGTTGTTATAACTTGTTGCTGAGATTACATAAATTGAGCCTGTTCGAATAATACTACGCCCTAATACAAATTTACGCCCTAATACAAATTTCTTTATTGCTTCGAATAATAATTAATCACGCTGATTATAAGGAATATGCAGTGTAGAACACATCAATGCATGTTTTACATTTTACATAGTCGTACAACAATAGGCATAGAATGGCAAACACATGCTGTGAAATCTTCAACCCATTTTGTACACATAAAAAAGGGTTAAATGATGAATATGACAATACATCACCCTCCCACCCTCATAAATGAGTGACATCATAAAAATAATTGTTTCCCTCCTAACACATTTACCTGTGAGTCTTTATTTCCAAGAATATAAGAGATTACATTGCTCGGCAGAGCATGGAGATCTTTTAGTCGAACATAGAATGCAGTTTTATGTCCTCTGAATATGACGGAAGAAAATACGCAATATGTGCAGATGCAACGTGACTGCAATAAAAGCCATTCCACCTTAATGTCCCAATTTCACTCCGTTAATATATTTAACCTTTCTAAAACTCAACTCAACCGTCGATGAATGTGTTGGAGAAATAATTATCATTCCCTTAGTATTTTTCTCACCGAAGTGTTAGACATGTTGCTCGTCCGTAGTCTCAGTATCTGGTAATCAGTAAGGGATCAAGCTGTCAGCAAGCTCCCTGCGATTAGCACATTGTATTGAACCCCACCAACGCAATAACCATCGAGCCGGCCATATCATTCCAATCACCATAGCTTCATTTATTTCAACCCGATCACCTTTGAACAATAACCCGAACACTATCGAGCCAACTACAACAATGCGACTTTCATCGAACCAACAGTTACTACCCGACAGTTTGTCGAGCACCCCGAGGGTGACAGGGCGAAGAGGAGAGTATTATGTCGCATCAGATCTCTTCCTGTCAAGGATGAACCACCAGTATACAATAGATGATGTTGCGAATGCCATCAGGAACGCTAAATCATCCAAAGCATTGGGTCCTGATGTATGAGCCGGGAGTGAAGTATCTCACTAAAGTTCTCAACTTGTCGCTAGCCACTTTCATTGTTCCCGAAGTCTGGAAAGGGGCAGGGTGGTCCCGCTACGGAAGCCAGGCAAGGATGTCAGCAAAAGTAAATCGTACAGGCCGATTTCGCTTTTGTCGCCAATAGCAAAGTCCCTTGAGGCCTTAGTCCTCCCCAGTATCAGGAATAGCTATCAAGTTGCCAATTATCAGCATGGATTCCGTAAGTAGCACAACACGACACCAGCGCTGCACGCCATCCCCACATATATTTGTCAAGGACTCAAACAGAACAGTGATGGTGGCGCTTGACTTATCAAAAGCCTTTGATACAGTCAGGTACAGGTACAATTATTCGTGAGGATATTTACCTGTTCAAAGAGAAATCGAAATTCCAAATTATATCCGATTCGGTTGGAAAATGTGCCAATCAAAATTTTATGTGGATATTTTCTGTGCACAAAGAAATCGAACAGCAGTCAGGAAACATGGACCTGCAAACAAGATTATATCTTTTTAACCAGGACCACATGGACTTCATTTATTATTGAAAAGTTCGACTGTAGTTCTTTAATTTTTCCTCCCAGGTTCTATTTACTCCTTTTGTTCATATATTACTGATAGTTTTGGGATATCGTTCCAATCGTTCTTTAACCTGGTTCGTTCCGGAATGACAGCTCTTTTTGTCAGTTTTGTTCTCCAGTATGTAATTAGCGATTCCGATCATCGCATTCCTTAATTTCCAGGAATAGGAAAGAGGATTCCAGATCACTATCATGCATTTATTGCTGCTGGAATTATTACTGATTTGCTACTGTCTGGTATGGAGATATCTGGAAGACCACCCGGATTTCTAGTCACTCTAGTAGCATAAATAATAGTGTGGGCTGTGGTCAACCGGCATTAAATGATCTTTTAAAGAATTTGCTTCAATAAACCATGACCGCCTAACTGTAATTCATAGAACCCAGTGACCGGAATCAGGCAAATAATTGGCTAACTCCTCTGATATTCGTTACTGCAACTATCGGGCAAATATCTGTCGTAAGAATACTCGGTCTTAGATATAATGTCAACTTAAACACGAACTTTTACTCAGCACCAAGTTTCTCGGATTCTGCCAACGTAAAAGCAACACTTTGGGAATGACATTAACCTAACAAAATTCAGCCCTGATAACTCCAAAAGGATGATTGATTGCACACTACCGACATAATCACCCACGTCATTTATTGGCCCAGGAAAGTAAGAAAGTTTTTTTTTTTTGGAGAGATGTTCACGGGAAACATCTTGTTTAGTTTTGAAGGATCATCTATAATTCGTTGCAATTGAATAAAAACAACTTCCTATACACAGGCAATGGGCTGAATTCCAAACACGCGACTATCATCTATCTTATTCTATTTTTAGCGTTGAAGATACCACACAACTTCCCCAAAAACCTTAACCTATCTTAATGTTCTCACGGCCACTCCTCAAGACTCGTTAAATGACCCTCGTAAATTAATAACGACATGGCACCAAACACGTCACACTTCATTGCACAAATGAAGGTCGTTGATTTGCTGATAAACAAGCTTTCATCCCCCACATCAAGGACCAACGAGATTTACTTTTTTATATATTGCTATCTCTGTTTCACATTCTCTCCAAATGAGCGGGTGGCAGCTGCAAGGAAAAACACATCCCAACATAACTGTAAACAACATCTCCAAGTAACAGACTTGCGGTTACAAAGGATAACAATGTTATTGTGTTGTAAGAAAGAAGTAATTTAAACGGCTGTAAACGCTATGAGGCAAATAATAACAATTATTCCATTATATTTAATTTCATACAAAGAAAGGCCTTATTGCACTCTAATCTTAAAGAACTCCATAGGCCAAATTTGGGTACTCAAACCACAAAGCTTGCACTGTCTGATGTCAGGCACTTTCAAAAGACTGCGTAATTTCAACGGGGCAATCTAAATCACCCAGCTATATTCAATTCAATTTTATTTATATTGAACGTGATCCCAAATATGGAACCTCTGATTATCCTGGCCTTTAGATTCTGAGAGTCAGGAGAATTTTACAGTTTGGAAGGACGTAGACATAAGCGATAGTCAGTTTGAATCTGGCGGCAGTAATCGCACAATCGATTTTATGCCTTTCTCAGTTTCGACTCATTCAAGCAAAGTGATTTGGGTTGAAGGTAATTCTCCTATGGACGGTTTGGCAATATCCATTTGCATAGATCCAATATGGAACAAGGAAATGGCGCCACTGCCACTAATCATACACTCATAATATATACTTACGACAGTTGTAGCGTGTTTCGAGCAGAGATTTTTGCTACCAGGAAAGCAGTAGAGATGGATGGAGTACTTGAACCCAGGGACAGAAGACCAGTGGCTGTATATGGCGATTGTCCGGCGTCCCTAAAAGCTTTCAAATCATGGATTATAAACTCGCAAGATATCCTTTATCGCAGAAACTATTTTTTTAATATACGCAACTTCGTTAAACTTTGCTGGGTTCCAGGACATAGTAATATAATGGGAAAAGATTTAGCAGTTTAACTAATTCTGATTTACCAATTGATGAATCTTCTGTTAGGCCATGGATGTGCTACTGCATCGGCAAACTTCGTGATACATACCTTGAAAAGGCGCACCGCATATATTATTTTTTCTGGGAAATGTATACTCTCCGAGAAATTGCCTTACAAACTCCTTAACCCATATCGTACGGAGAAAAATTTTTTATTTATTTTTTTAAAAACAAAGCACTTTTTAGGGTAATTAGGACCCACTGATGTCAAAAATCAACTCAAAAAAATTTTCCGATTTTTCGTTTTCTCGCAAAGTGGTGTTCGAAATTTCGAACACTGGTACTTAAGCTATATTTTTAGAAGTAAAATAAAATTGATTTATTTACCGTTTTATTGATTTATTTCACAATTTTTGTATGAAAATATGGTTGAAGATTGGTATTGAGACTTCTTTGGACCTACAAAACTTTTCCCCGAAATGTGTCAGCACTGGTCCACGTTTTGGACTGCCCCCCATACAACGGTACCGCCCGATTTTCGGGAGATCTCAAGGATGTAGCTGCATTATCCTACAGAAATGACTGTAAATTTATACATATTTAATCTTTTTTGAGGTTACTTAACTTTCCTCCAGAAATTTGTCAGCATAGGTCCACGTTTTATATAGCCTCCGTTGAATTGTACCTAACGATTTTAGGGTATTTCAGGCTTTTAGCCGCACTATCCTTTAGAAATGGCTGAAATTTAGTATTTAGTCTTATATGGTGCTACAATAACTTTTCCCCGCAATTTGTCAGTAAATTTTCACGTTTTGATATACCCATCGATATGTAGGTTAAGTACCAGCGTTCGAAATTTCGAACAGTCAACTTTGCACATCTGTAAAGTCGCGCTTGCGTATGTAAATCAAGTTCTCTATATTTTGTGAAACGGCTACATATATTGGCAATAATTCCCCATGATTACTTTTTTAATTTCATTTTTTTTATAATTTCTTAAAATTAATTTAAAAAAGATCCAAAAATATAGGTTTTAAAAATCTACCCTTAACATCGAGGGGGATGTGGGGTTTTCAAGGGAACAATTTTTTTTTATTTGCTGACAGATTAGACTTTGTACATGTACCAAAACTTGTTTAAAATTTAAACTTTTTCATCCATAAATATTTTTTTTAAAAAGGTGATTTTACTGTTCGAAAAATCGAGCACCAAGTACGAAATGGGTTAAATACCCATAATTGCCTTCAAAATAATATTTTTTCCTACATAGGCGGGCTTCGGCTGCGTTTTAAAGATTTTTTTCCCATCGAAAGATACACATCTCGGGTACAGCAACAACATTTTTTTGCGAACGTTCCCACGCCTCACTTTCCCACACCTGCCGACCGCGGAGGCGACCTGCCTTTCACGTAGGGATCGCGTTCTCACCATGATCCGCATCATGATGGGGTATGAGAAGGAAATTGAAAACCAGCTACAGAATCTTCTTCATCATCTAGTTAGTTAATTACTACATCATGCGTACTTTGGTCGGGAATTTAAGACTTTCTCCTATTGACAGGTCAAATCGTGGATACTGAAACATTTTGCCGGCTTTTATACATGGCAATTTTCGGAACTTCAGATGACCATATCTCGGGAAGTATACATTTCTTAGAAGAAAATGAAATATCATTGGAATCCCCGAGAGGGATAGCAAAATAATGATAAAAATAGATATAATTATCTCTATGATCAGAATCACAAAAACTACCTGTGGTAAAAAAGAAAACTAAATTTCACTTAAATCAAAATTTTCGGATGTTGTTGTGGGAAGTAACAAATGGAATGTTTCTTGATTTAAGATCCAAAACGATCCCAGAACTAGCATTCGACACATTATTACGAATGTGCAAAGTTTGAACCAAATCGGTTAGTCTCACACCGTTTACGGAAAAAATTTCCAACCCAGAAGAACGAGAAATATTTCATCAGCCTTTAAGATGTGTTGTTGTCTGTGTATGGAATAGAACCTGGGGATCCAGTTTGCAAGGCGAGTGTGCTTACGATTACACCACGGTGGCATCCCTCACAAGTATCCGTGATATTATGTAACTTTTGTGGATGACTGTTTATTACAGACCTTAACTTGTGGACAAGGTTTAACACCAGCAACACTATTATATCTCCCTTTAAACTAAACTTAAGGAGTCTTTAAATCGGACTCAAGTTCCAATTCGCAACAAGTATTGTCATAACATCAACATTAGAAGACCATACTATCCGTGAAAAATTCCGGAACATCCTGTGGTTAGAAAAACCTGTTCGTTCAAACAAAATTGTAGTTTTTACTAAATTAGAGTTGATTATGTTCACCTTTTAACAAAAATTGAGGAAGCCTTGGGAATAGAATTTACGGACTGTGCTCGGATCATTTTGCATTAGAATAGCAAAATGCCAAGTCCCTTACCCGTTAATTATAGACTTCTCCAGGAAATCTATTATTCCGGGGGAAAGTCCACACTTCCCGAGATATGCGCCTTTACTTTTTTACTTTTATCACCATTATTACTAAAACCTACGGGATTCATTTTAAAGCTCACGAAGAGTACTTTCAAATAATTAATATTACTAAATTAATTTTCTAATAATAATTTATTAAATTATAAAAAATCGGATACACGATCAAAACTTTCTTTTAAATTGTAAGTTTCTTAAGTATACAGAATTTGGCCGGGAATTTAAGGCATTCTGCTATAAACAGATGTAAATATAGGATACATGCACAAAAGTACTCTCCATAAGCTTCAAAACGATACCCATAATGACCACGTTAGAATAGTAAAATGTCAAGACTCATACCTCGGAAATGATATATCATTCTGTTCATGGTCCCAAGGACAATCTACAATTTCAGTTAAAGTAAAAACTGTAAAAATTTCAGCCCGATCCGTGAGGTGCCCACAAACAACGTACTGGTCTTAAAGTACATTTTCGAAATATCAAGACCCATATCTCGGGAAGTGTGGGCTTCCCCTCAGAAAACTATATATATAGTAGTTATCAGGGTCCCAAGGGCTATCAACAGTAAAAATTTCACCCCGATCCGAGAGGTGCCCCTAAGCGACATTTAATAGGTCATTCATATATGACTTCATTAGTCGGATTTAGCGCACTATCAGGTTTTATTTGCTAAAAATCCTCGTATTGAATGGATTTGTTTTAAATTCGGCATAAATTCTCGTATACAACTCTGTTTTTTGCAACATGTTGCTAGAAAATACAGAAAGTTACAAGCCGACACAAGAAACAAGGTAGATGCATCGGTGAATTGCTAAAATAAAAATAATTTAAAATGTCGAAATTTGAAAACAAAGTTGATTTTAATCAACCAAGACTAATATTTACCACTTCTAAATGATAAAATAATTCTTTATTTGCTCATAATGTGCTAACATTTTCAATATTAAACAATAATAGTAAGTTTACATTTACGAAATCCACTCGATTTCAACTGTCAATTCCATTGATTAAACTTCAAACGAAATGCAATGGATTTCAGATGAGTTTTCATTTGACGTATACGCAAAAGAATTGACAGTTGAAATCGAGTGGAATTCGTAAATGTAAACCAAACATAAGTTAACAATTTGCCGAGAGTTTTTTGAGACGAATTCAATTTGCAACAACTTCTTTTGAGGTTTTAGATTCAATCAGATGGGCTGATGCATCACCTTGGTAATTGTGCTATGAACAAAAATCAGCTGGCTGCCATTTAAATCCTCCAAAGGTATATCTAAATGCAATGAGATTTGTACTGTTTCTTTTTATACTAGTTGAGGACTTATGGCTAGTCTAAATGAGCTATAAGCCACATTTTCAAGCCGATTCAAAGGCTGCTCCCATGTTAAAGTAGGTCATTTCCGAAAATTCAAAACCCACATCTCAGAAAGTATAGACTTTCTCCCAGGGAACAAATTGAATACTCTACCACCTGACGGAAAAAATTTGAAAAATATTATTAAATTGTAAATTTTTTCTAAGTAGCCGGCCTTCGGCCGGGGTTTAAAACTTTCTCCTATGGACAGGAGCCAATTTAGGGCACGAAAACAACATTTTTTAATTTAAATTTTTTTCTTACTTTAACAAGGGAATTTTCGGAACTTAAGAGGCCCATATCTCGGGAAGTATGGACTTCCCCCCGGGAAAGTTTATATATTTGTGATCAGGACAACAAGATCTACCTGTGGTAATTTTTCCAGATTTTTCCGCCAGGTGGAAGAGTATTCTATTTATGCCAATCCTATATTTTGTTACGAATGTAACTGATAGATTTATGTTAAATTAGTTTAATTTCCGTTAATTTAAAAATTTGAATTGTAACGTAAAGTTTTATTACGCAGTTACTTTATTTAAGCAACAACAACTACCATGTAGAATTATCTTCATCATTCTAGTTCTTTACATGTTACTAATGTGCCTTTGTTTCCATTTGTTTTGCCATAATCGTTCAATTATCGCCCAGTATTTGTTTTTGTTGTACTTTACTTTGTCCATTACGTCATGTCTGTATTCTGTGTTTGTATCCCGTATATGTGTGTTGTTGTTGTTCGCTAGGTGCGAGTGTGCGTCTGTGTGTTGTTAGTTGGCTTCTCGATGTTGCCAGATGCATGCTCTAGATACTTCTAAACGACAAATGTGGGCATATAAATATGCGTTGCCGGGCAAACAGTGATCAGTTGTGAATTTTATACCGAAGTGTAAACATCGACTAGTAAAGAAGTAAAGTAAAGCTGTGTACTTAGCTATAACAGTCAGCTCCGAATAAGTGTAATAAAGTAAATAAAGCATTGTAGAAACGTAATCTAAAACGAACCCTGTTTTATTTGGTACAAATCGTATCGGGGAATAAAACAACGTCTACACGGAGATTAGTTAAATCTAATTCCGTAACAATTGGTGTCAGCAGTGAGATTACGACCATCCTACAATGAAGTTTAAGGATCTACGAGTGGAAGACTTGAAGAAGGAGCTAAGTAAGTTGGAGTTGTGTTCTACTGGCAACAAGGCCGAACTACAAAAACGCTTGTTGGAAGAGTTCGAGCGCCGTGGAATGAACATCGATGAATATGAGTTCGACGGTAAGGAGGAAGTCGAGTTATCGGCAAAGGACGAATCCAGCGTTGAGGAAGTTTCGTCGGTAGCTGCCAGGGGTGACGATTTGAAATCAATGCTGGCTATGATGATGCTGGAAATGAATAAGAAAAATGAAGAAACTTCCAGACTTATGGCGGAAATGAAATCTGACAACTGTAAGATGTTAGAAGAGATGTCTAGAAAGAATGAAGAAACTTCTAGACTTATGATGGAAATTAAAGCAGAAAATTGTCGAATGAGCGAAGAAAATTCCAGAAAATTAGAGGAAAAATTAGAAGAGAACTCTAGAAAAATCTCTAAGGGCGTGGAAGAAAAACTAGAGGTAAATTCTAGAACAATTAACGAGAAACTCGAGAACATCACGATGGTGATTGAAAAGAGAGTAGAAAACGTGGAGGTACAAATTAAAGAGTTGGATAAAAAGATTTTGTCTGTTGACGAGAAATTTCTGGCTCAAGATGAGAAGATTCTGGGCATAGAAAAGAAAATGTCGGAACTGGAAATTAAAGGCGGTCCAGTGAGAGCTATCCATAACGCGTTAAAAATTAAGCCTCCAGTGTTCGACGGCTCTACCTCTTTCAATGTGTTCAAATTACAGTTCGAGACAGTGGCTGCTAGAGATTCTTGGAACGACAACGAAAAGGCGGTATCACTCCTTATGGCATTGAAGGGTGATGCTGCTGACGTATTACAGAGTATTCCCGCCGCTTCTAGAAATAGTTATGGGGATATAATGGCTGCTCTCGAACGTAAGTACGGTGGCGAACATAAGCAAAACATCTACTTAATGGAATTAAGGGGAAGAATACAGAAGCCAAATGAGACCTTACAGGACTTCGCAACGGAGGTAGAACGTTTGGTGCTAATGACGTATCCAGGAGAAAACCATCCATTGTTGGACCGTATGAAAATCGAAACATTTGTGAATGGTATACGTGACCCCGAGATCAAACGTGCAACGTATGCGTCACCAAAATCGTCGTTTGCTGAAACCGTGTCGTACGCCCTTACACAAGAGACGGCAAGAATAATCACCAATCCCCAGACTCACAAGGTCCGCAAACTGGATACCGAGTTCGATGAACCCAAATCTCTTACTAACGAGATGGTGGCAGCATTGAAGCAGGCATTAAGGGAAGAACGTTATACGGCAGCACCAACTAAGGCCAGGGGTAGGTGTCACAATTGCGGCAAAATGGGTCATTTTGCGCGTGATTGTAGAGCGAAGCGCAAGCGATCGAGGTCATCGTCACCATCCCCGTCAAGGGAAAGTAAAAGAGTGGTTCAACGTTCTGCAAATGAGTCACCGTTAAACTAAATCGAGCCAGTCCAGCGGGGCGTGAACTGGCTCCCATCGACGACGGCCCCACAATCTCCATAGCGATTGTACAGCAGAAAAACCACAACCTGACAACAACTGGTTACATCAATGGCGACAAGCGAATTCTGACCTTGGATACAGGCGCATCAAAGTCAATCATCAGATCAGATCTGGCAAAAGGAAAGATAACGCCACTAAATGGAGTCAGACTGCGCACAGCAACGGGGGAGCCTGCGGCAGTACATGGAAAGATAACCGTGAGACTTACTATTGCCAATAAATCGGTCGATCACGAGTTTATAGTGGCTGATATCGTAGACGAAGTTATCGTAGACGCAGATTTTATGATTGCCTTTGGTCTTAATCTGGATATGAAAGAACGTGTGATGACATGGAAATTCCATTAAATATGGGCTACGATGAAAACACACCTATTAGACGTCTGACTACGGAACATCCAGAGATTATACCGCCTTGTGCCGAAACATTGATATGGGTACCAACGGATGGAGATTGTGGAGTCGGGAAATTGTGGGTGGTGGAACCAGCAGAGAACAAAAATAGTAACATCTTAATAGCGAATGCTCTGGTGAAAAGTAACGACGATGGACTGATTCCAGTTAGAGTTTTGAACCTGTCAGATAAGCAAGAACAAATTTGCCAATTTTCCGACGTTGGACAATGTACACCAGCCGAAGCTGTAATCAATTTGGAAAATAACACCGAAAAATCAGCAGCCACGGAAAAGAAGCACCTCGATGGTTACATCAAAGAGTGGACACAGAACTTATCACCTTCCGAGAAGAACAAGGCCAAGCAGTTATTATGGAAACATGCCTCTACCTTTGCGTCTACAAAAGGGCATCAAGGAAGAACATCGGTGGTGAAACATGAAATAAACACAGCAGACGCAAGACCAATAAAACAGGCCCCAAGAAGCGTTCCACTGGCAAAAAGGGACGAAGTCCAGAAGTTGATAAGCGAAATGGAGGAGAGTGGTGTGATCGAACCGTCGTCGAGTCCCTGGTGTTCCCCAGTAGTACTGGTCAAGAAGAAAGATGGAAGTACCAGATTTTGTGTGGATTACAGAAAACTAAATGATGTCACCAAGAAAGATAGCTACCCGCTCCCAAGAATCGATGACACACTAGACACCTTAGCCGGGACGTCATGGTTCTCTACCCTCGATCTGCAGAGTGGTTACTGGCAGGTAGAGATAGCCGAAAAAGATAAGGAAAAGACAGCGTTTGGCGTTAACGGCGGTCTCTGGCAATTTAATGTCATGCCATTCGGGCTCTGCAACGCCCCGGCCACCTTTGAAAGGCTGATGGAGCGGGTGCTGAAAGGGTTGCAGTGGAAGTCGTGCCTTATATACTTGGATGACATCATAGTCATGGGACAGACCTTCGACGAATACCTCACGAATTTAAGGAATGTACTCCAGCAGCTATCGTCTTCGGGCCTGAAACTGAACCCGAAGAAGTGTAGCCTCTTCCAGCGAGAGGTAAAGTTCCTGGGGCACCATGTGACGACGGAGGGCATATCGACGGATAGCGAGAAGATTAAAGCCGTCAGAGACTGGCCGCAGCCTCGAAACCTCCATGAGTTGCGAAGTTTTCTGGGTCTCTGCACCTATTACCGTCGGTTTGTCCCCAATTTTGCCAGCATTGCCGCAAGCTTACACCGATTGACTCAAAAAGGGCAGAAATTTCTGTGGAGCAACGATCAGGAAGAGGCATTCCAAAAACTCAAAGACATGCTCTGCACAGCCCCTCTTTTGGCGTACCCTGTACCGGGCGGTAAGTTTGTGTTGGACACTGACGCCAGTGCATACGGGATCGGTGGTGTCCTTTCCCAGGAAATAGACGGCCAAGAAAAAGTCATCGGGTACTACAGCCGAACATTGTCAAAGCCTGAGAGGAATTACTGTGTGACGAGGAGAGAGCTGCTGGCAGTTGTGGAGAGCATCAAACACTATCACAAATACCTGTATGGACAGCCCTTCCTGCTAAGAACCGATCATTCCGCTCTGCGATGGCTGCTCCAGTTTAAGAACCCGGAAGGTCAATTGGCCCGTTGGATAGAGAGGCTTCAGAGTTATGACCTAAGTATCGAGCACAGAAAAGGTGGAAAACACGGTAATGCTGATGCCCTGTCTCGTCGGCCATGCAAAATTGAATGTAGACATTGCTTGAAGGCTGAAAGCAAAGCAAGTATCGTCGATGTCCGGCTACTGCAGGTTGAGTCCGGCGAGGATTGGTCGGCGGAACAAAGAAAAGATCGCACCCTAGGCAAAATAATTTCTGCTATGGAAATGGGCGAACGCCCTAGTCGCAAAGAAATAGCGCCCGAAAGCCCCCTTTTGAAATCTTATTGGGCCCAGTGGAACAGTCTACTTCTAATAGATGGGTGCCTACATCGTAAGTGGGAGAGCGACGATGGAAAAACACACCGTAACTTGATCGTCGTACCAGACTCCAAAATAAAAGACGTCTTGTCAGAGTTTCACGATGGGCCAAGTGGAGGACACCTTGGTGTAACAAAGACTGCTGAAAAGATAAAGCAGAGGTTCTACTGGGTCGGCTGTCAGAAATCCATTGCAGACTGGATTGCCAATTGTGAGAGGTGTATAAGAGCTAAAGGTCCAACCCGGAAGAGTCGAGGCCACATGCAACAGTATAATTCAGGAGCTCCATTTGAAAGAATCGCAATGGATGTGGCTGGACCGTTTCCAATAAGCGACTCTGGAAACCGGTATGTCTTAGTGGTCATGGATTACTTCAGCAAATGGCCAGAGGTTTATGCCATTCCCAACCAGGAAGCCAAGACAATAGTGGATGTGTTTAGCAAGAATTGGATTTGTCGCTATGGTGTCCCATCCGAGGTTCATTCCGATCAAGGAAGAAATTTTGAGTCAGCGATCTTCAAAGAAATGTGTGACACCTACGGAATCAAGAAAACGAGGACAACGCCCCTGCATCCACAATCAGATGGCATGGTGGAAAGATTTAATCGCACCCTGGAAGAGCATCTACGAAAGGTGGTAGATAGCGGCCAAAGAGACTGGGATGAGCATATTCCAAAATTCCTACTAGCCTATAGGACGGCCATTCATGACTCCACATCTCGAACCCCAGCCAGAATTTTGTTCGGCAATGAATTAAAGCTGCCTGGTGACCTGATCTTCGGTGCCACACCAAACCCCGAAATTGATAACGATGAAGACAGTCAAAACTCTTTCAGTGAAGTCCACGATGCAGTACGCCATCGGATAAAAATGGTCAGCAATCGCATGAAGGCGAGGTACGATCGAGCGACAAATACTGATGGGTTCCAAGAAGGGCAACTGGTACTATTGTTCAACCCACAACGGAAAAAAGGACTATGCCCCAAATTACAAACGCACTGGGAAGGCCCCTACAAGGTAGTCACGAAAATAAATGACGTCGTGTATCGCATACAGAAGAGCGACAGCCCTAGATCGAAGATGAAGGTGGTACATCTAGAACGGTTGGCCCGCTATGGAACGAGAACTGTGCCAGGTCATGAGGAACAGGCTTAAGCGGGAGGCAGTGTGTTACCAATGCCCATACCACAGAGAGGGAACTGTGCCTATTCGGGACGAACAGGCTTAAGCGGGAGGCAATGTTACGAATGTAACTGATAGATTTATGTTAAATTAGTTTAATTTCCGTTAATTTAAAAATTTGAATTGTAACGTAAAGTTTTATTACGCAGTTACTTTATTTAAGCAACAACAACTACCATGTAGAATTATCTTCATCATTCTAGTTCTTTACATGTTACTAATGTGCCTTTGTTTCCATTTGTTTTGCCATAATCGTTCAATTATCGCCCAGTATTTGTTTTTGTTGTACTTTACTTTGTCCATTACGTCATGTCTGTATTCTGTGTTTGTATCCCGTATATGTGTGTTGTTGTTGTTCGCTAGGTGCGAGTGTGCGTCTGTGTGTTGTTAGTTGGCTTCTCGATGTTGCCAGATGCATGCTCTAGATACTTCTAAACGACAAATGTGGGCATATAAATATGCGTTGCCGGGCAAACAGTGATCAGTTGTGAATTTTATACCGAAGTGTAAACATCGACTAGTAAAGAAGTAAAGTAAAGCTGTGTACTTAGCTATAACAGTCAGCTCCGAATAAGTGTAATAAAGTAAATAAAGCATTGTAGAAACGTAATCTAAAACGAACCCTGTTTTATTTGGTACAAATCGTATCGGGGAATAAAACAACGTCTACACGGAGATTAGTTAAATCTAATTCCGTAACAATTTTTATTTTGGATTTATACTTTTTGTGCTCAATATACAGCCACTTAATAGTAAACACAAAAACCCGGCGTATCCCTGCAAACATTTTTTTTTTAAATTTTCAATCGCTTAACGTTAAACTTGGAAATCGCGGGGAAGATCAAATCAATCGCGGAAGAGCGCACTTAAAAATCTTCTGCGAATCCCCAACTACTTTATGTTACTGTGCCTAGGAAGTGAATCCCTGGAAGGAATCTGGAAGATTTTTAGAAGATTAAAATATAAAGTAAAAAAGAATCGATTATTCTTTGGGTTTTGTTTTTTTTTTTTCATTTGTTGTCTTTGAGTTTTATTACCCCCTCTTGATTTCTCTTCTGCCTTGTTATGATTTTTAATTATTCCTTATATTGTTGGTTGTTGTTGTAGCAGCATAAAAACCTACGTAGAAGCATAGGTTTGATGCCGGGTTGGCAGCCACTGGCCGAAATACTATGGTTTCGGGTCAATCCGGTACATTCACTTTGTTGTCTTTCTATTTAAACTCGGCAAAACCTGGGCATGCGTTGCGTTTGTCAATTTTCATATTTATTTATTTTATTTCTACACAGGACAAAAGTCTTAAATTTAAAGCGCAGAATTATATTATATATGTCATATCCGTCTTAACTAGGGCAGGGTTTAAAAGCCAGCACCTAAAAACATTAGCATTAGCTGTACACTTCAACTGCTACACAATATTCACACACACGGCTATATAAGCAACCGAACGCATATTTATTTTTGTACATTTTTGCTATTTTGGTTTTTTACACCTAATCTTTTTTTCGTTAGGCATAATCGACAACCACGCTACATATTTAGCAGTCGGCTGACCATTCATCGCATCGAAGTAGCCCAGAGGGTGGTTTTTGTGATTAGAGTTGCCAACGCAGTAATAAAAAATATGTCATTTAATGTCAAAATGCTCCTGTCATATGGTAGAACCTAAAGAATACTAATTATTATTGTTTAAAAATAAAAAAATATATTTAGAACAGCTTCACCAAAAATTCACATGTCCTTTGTACGAAAAAGTGGAATTAATTATAACGTAATTTTTAATGCATTACACTGGTAACCCTGATCTCAAAAACAATTGGTTGCTGAAAACATGGCTAAGCCGTTGAAACTTTGTTGCTTATTCTCTTTTCTTATATGTGTTGATCATGTGTGCTGCAAAATATGAGTATGCGTCTCTGATGCTTTTTTATTAGAGCAACAATATCAAATAGCGTCAGCATCGCTAGCAATATTTTTGTGAAATTTGTTGCTACATGTTGACGTTGTTCATTGTTGCTAAACATATTTCGAAGAAATTTTAGCAGGCAAAGCTGCAAATATTCGGTGCTTTTGCTAATATGGCGTTAGCATTTTAAACCCTGAACTAGGGTCATACTATTATGCGTGACATATCAAAGTTTTGTCGAATGTTTATATGAGAATTATATACAATCAAATCAAAAATGTCAGTTATAATCATCTGTTGCTCTACCTGAAAAGTATTGTGTTATCCTCTACGACGATCATTTGAAAAATCCAAGAAAAAATGTAAACAATCGTCCAATGATCGCCGTTGGGAATCACAGAAAATTAATCTGAGCGAACAATCTTCCAAAATTTTGAGAAATGTTTGCAGGGTTACATATATTTTATACTACTACAACATATTTTGTTGTTATTGTGGTATTGTATGAAATTGGTTTATGAAACAATTTCATAACATTCAAATAAGAAGAATCAAAAGGGGATGAACGCAAATAAATGAAATTTATACTTATTACTTTCTTATTAAAAACCACATTTCAAATATCCCAAACAACATTTTTTTTACATTAATATACACAGACTTCTTCTGCATAGTGTACATTGTCTAATCAAACATAAACAAGGCACTTACATTCTACATTCTTATTCTTTGGTGTTTTGTTGTTCTTTTACGGTAAAAGAACTGTTCGCAATTGTTAAACGAAACGGGAACTAAAAACTTCTCAAATTCCTCACACATGGCAATGAAATGTATGAAACTTGTTTATGAAACGTCTTCATAACATTTTACATACAATCAAGGTTGCAAGTCATATCCTTGCCGACAGTTTTCACTCGACTTTTCAATTGAACTTAATATTTTTCCCGAATATTATTGTCACAATTCCCATAATTATTTGCGATAAACAATAACACTTTTATATACATTCCGTTGCATTTGTTAATAGACATTTCGTTCATTTTTATTCACAATTCTCAGGATTATTGTCCTCACTCACAAATCTTTCGCGAACATAACTTTTAATTAGAATTAGTGATGGCAAATTTATAAGAACGTGACAGCTGGTTAGAGATGTCAAACAGTCCGATAACACGATATTGTAGAAATTTGTTATCGGTGTTGCCAGATTGAAAGAATAGTGGCAGTTGAACATTAACGTTTTTTATCAAAAGGAATATTTGAAATAAAAATTAGGGTAGGAAACAAAAACTTGGTAGAAAAATAAATAAAAAATCGGTTGGTTTAATTGCTAATGTAACAGTGAAATGTATGTTAATAAAGCAAAAGCAAGTAAAGCCTTATTTAGGGGTAGTTTATACTATATGTAAATGTCATATGAATTGCTACACTAAAAATAATTTAAAATGAAAAAATTTGTAAACAATGCGGAAAAATTTATGTACCAAGTTGATTTTAATGAACCAACACTAATATTTACGATGTCTAAACTATCAAATAATTCGTTTATTTATTTCAGATGGGCAAACTGCGATAAAATAATTCTTTATTTGCTCTTTAATTAGCATAATGTGCCCTGGGGGAGTTTGCCATTCTCCTACCAGGCGCGTCTTCCCGGGTGGCGGATGGGAAGGGGGTCACTGCTTGTGTAGGGTCGGAGCCGTCCTTGGGTAACCAAAGCCGGACCCGACCCCGCACATTGTGGAGACCCTGGGGGTCCTCGGACCCCCGTGGACCAAAAATTGGATCGGGGTAGTTCCCTTAAACAAATTAACTAAAATGGGTAGAAAGAATAGGAGAAATAAAGTTACGGTGCAGGGAGTTAATAACCCAGTACCGGCGACAAGCGTTGGTGTGACCACAAGCCATGTGTCGTCGAGATCAAGTGATTGTGATCCGGCTGTTCTAGGTGTGGATGCCTTGTCACCTACAGCTGTACCTGCTACAAGTGCATCAATTCCAACCCCCAAATTAGTTGACGACCCGGCAATTCAAAAGGAACATGATTTAGCCAGGGCTGGTGAAAGCCAGTCTACGGCAGACAGGACCGCAGTTGTGGGCGGGGGCGACCTTCACGGGACCCTCAGAACTATTCATGACAGTTTAAAGAGGCAAAGTAGGGAACTCCTCGACCAGCTTGTACCGGATGAGCATTGTGAGGACACACTCCCGGAGGAATTGTTACACAATCTAACCCTGACTGAGGGTGCCACCGTGGTGCAATGGTTTGCACGCCGAAGGTCGTGGGTTCGATTCCCCGGCCAGTCAACATCAAACACTTTTCAACGGTGGCAAAATACGCCTCAGTAATGTTGGCGACATTTTCTGAGTATTTCAGCCTTGTACAACTTCTCTACAAGTGGTGTCTTAGACACGCCGTTCGGACTCGGCGATAAACAGTAGGTCCCATATCATTGAGCTAATATGAATCGGGGTGCACTCATTGATATGAGAGAAGTCTCCCCTGTCCCGCCTGGGATGTTTGTGGAACAATTATTATATTATATTATAACCCTGACTGATGATGAGCTGGACACCACGGTGATCCCGGCCAAGTCTACACAGGAAGGGAGTGCGAACCCTGATACCCAACCGGATGCAGGTCCGATTCCGACTGGTCCTGTGTCGGCACCTGCCGACAATAGGCTTCAAAGGCAGACTGCAACAGAAATGATGTCCGACGACGGGGATTCTAACGAGACCCCGACAACGCGCAGCGACTCGAAAGTTGCATCTGCACGAGAACCATCGGATGCGAGGCACTACAAACGTGCTGTATCCTATCTTCGCAAGTTCGTAGGGAGAGATGCGAACTTGCATTCGGCGAGGGAGGTCCACCTCGTCAGGGGTAAGCTGAAATTCATAAGGAAGTACGAGAGAACTTACCCGCATGAATTTCATCGCGAGCTCCAGGTGGAACGGATCTTCCTCCCGGATAAAGTAGTGGAGTCGGCTAAGCCCACTGCCTCTGGCAAATGTGCTACGCCTAAACCTATTCAGAAGCTTAACCCGAACCGGCAGGTAAAGGAAAAGGCTATTGAGTGCACCCCCAAACCTACAGGCATCCCTAGTGATGACCGACCGATGAAGGACTCTGACTCAAAGCCTGATTCTGCTCCGAAATGCAAGAGTGAAGCGGCTGGAAATGCTGGTCTCAATAGGAAGATGGTTAGACTAGCTAAGGAAACATCGTGTTCTGGAGGAACGAACAATGCCCCGCAGAATAAATCTGTGAAGCGCGTTCGTTCCTCCGAGGGTCCACAGCCCTCACCAAAGAAGACGATGACTTCTCAGCTGGTTGAACCATCAACCTCGTATGCGGCGGCTGTTGAACGTACTACCAAGTGGAAGCAACCGAGTACAGAGAAGGCATCCACCTTCTCTGGAAAAGTTAACCCCAAGGCTCGCGGTCAAGGACGCAAGAAGCCATACAGTAGACCAGTTACAGTGGCAGATGATAAAGACCTTCATTTGGCAATCATCGACAGAGCTGACCCGAACGGTAGAATCAGCGACAGTCACTGGTTGCTTTTTGAAATTGGTCTTCGTTCTGCCATAGTTTTTGGACCGGAAGATCAGGAGGACCGACAATTTGGCAGCGCCTTCTTGCGGAAGGGTGTCAAAATTATTAATTGTCTGAACAAGAAGTCACGAGACTTTCTTGTTCGGACAGTTGAGGGTTTTTGCGCTCTGTGGGAAGGAGCTGATCTCGCGGCGGTCCCCCTAACTGATATTCCATCCAGGAAGGTCCTTTCAGCGTGGATTCCCCCACCTACTGTGGATAAGGAGCTCCTGCTGAAGATGCTTAGATTGCAAAATCCCAACCTCGGGCTGGACTGTAATAAGTCTAGCACCCTGTAACGAGGATGGTGGTTTGGTTGCAATAGTGGCGGTAGACCCCCCCTGGGGAGTTATATCTTAGAGAACGTGAGGGAAAACTGAATTTCGGTTCAGGATGGGTTCGGTTTCGACTGAGTCCACCCCACGAAACTCAGTAAGGGTAGGGAAGCGGCAAAGGCTGCGCATTTTGCAGATCAATCTGCATCATTGCAAAGCCGCCGCTGAACTACTCTTGTCCCTCACGACCTCTGAACTAGACATTGTCTTAGTCCAGGAGCCTTATATCTATAAAAGTAAGGTTTCTGGACTAATCAATGCCAATTTCGACAACTTCGCCGCGTCCAAGGGGGACAAGGTGAGGACTTGTATAGTAGGTAAAAACCAAACTTGGATGTCCGACGGTTGCTCGACGACATGATGGGTACCTGTAACGTGATCCTGGGATGCGACGCAAACGCTCACCATTTCCAATGGGGCAGGAAGGACACCAACAAAAGGGGTGAGTCTATATTCGACTTTATTTTATCATATAATTTACGAATATGTAACAGGGGTAATGATCCAACTTTTAAAATTAGGGATAGGGAGGAGGTCATCGACCTAACCCTCTCTAATCTAGATGACTCCGTCCTATGTAATTGGAGGGTATCTAAAGAATGTTCCTTATCGTACCCTAAATCCATTGGAAGTATCAAAAAGCAAGATGGTGCGTGGACTGACTCTGCTACCGAGACTCTTAACCTCCTGGCAGAGACCCACTTCCCACGCTGTAAGGATGCGGACACCGTCAATAATGAATGTGACGACCTCCAAATTCAAGAGCCTAGGGATTTGGATCTCATTGATAAGGTGGTTAACAGAAATAAGATTAAATGGGCTGTCAACACTTTCAAGCCATATAAGTCACCTGGACCGGATGGTATAACGCCGGCGATGCTTCAATTTGCAGCGCCGCTTTTATATCAACTCCTGGAGGAGATCTATAGGGCGTGTTTGACGCTATCATATGTACCGGGTCTGTGGAAAGAGGTAAAGGTTACTTACATTCCCAAAGCGGGGAAACCTAGTCACTCTGCACCAAAGGACTACAGACCCATTAGTTTATCATCCTTTCTCCTTAAGACTCTCGAGAGACTGATCGATTTGGAGATAAGGAGCCATGTAGACACCGCCTCTATAAGCAGCTCACAACACGCCTATATTAAAGGCAAATCTGTGGAGTCTGCCTTGCATGAGGTGGTTGGCTTCATTGAGAGGAATGTGGAAAACTCAAACTTTACCTTGGCTGCCTTTCTGGACATAGAAGGAGCCTTTAACAACGTAGAACTTGAGTCCATAAAACTCTCACTTAAGAAATTTAACAGACCTGAACCCCTAACTTGCTGGATAAATAATATGCTAGAAAGCAGAACTATTAACTCCAGCATTGGGGAGACAAAAATTAGGAAAACAGTAACTAGAGGCACCCCCCAAGGAGGGGTGCTCTCACCGCTACTGTGGCTACTTGTTATAAACAATATTTTGACGGACCTGGACAATCAAGGTATAAAAGTTGTCGCCTATGCGGACGACGTTGTACTACTGATTTCCGGTAAGTTTCCGTCAACCATTTCGGAGCTTATGCAAGGAGCGTTATCGACGCTGTCGCGCTGGGCTAAGGCCAATGGCCTTGGAGTAAACCCAACCAAGACAGAACTGGTAATGTTCATGAGAAAGCGTAAGCTCGGCTTATTTGTACCACCAACACTGGATGGAGTGCAGCTTCAGCTCTCGCCCGAGGCAAAGTACCTCGGCACTATCCTGGACTGTCAATTGCGATGGAACAGGAATGCTGAGGAAAGGGTGAAGAAAGGATTGACTGCACTTTATTCATGCAAGAATTCCATTGGGAAAAGTTGGGGCCTAAGCCCATCGATTATACACTGGTTGTATAACACCGTGGTTAGACCCATTTTATCCTATGGTTCTCTTGTTTGGTGGCACTCACTGCGCCAAAAATCGACATCGGGTAGGCTCGACAAGGTACAAAGAGCAGCCTCGATCCTCATAACTGGAGCCACAACGAGCACACCACAGGCTGCTCTGAACGCAATGCTGAACTTAAAACCACTGAGTCTCAGCATTAAGTGTCAGGCAACTCGCAGTGCCCTACGGCTGCATGAACAGGATCTCTGGCGCAATTGTGCCTATGGGCATGGTTGTATCCTGAATGAATTAGGCATAAATGTGAACCAACGCGGAAAACTGAGCGACTATATATCACCAGTCCTGAGATTTGACGATATAGACGTCGTTATACATAGTAGAGATGACTGGAACCGCAGTAACCCCCCTATGGACGGTCTGGCTTTCTATACAGACGGCTCTAAGATGGTGGAAGGTACCGGGGCTGGCGTCTACTGTGGAAGGCTATCTCTTGAGTACACCTACAGGCTAGACAGCAACTGTAGTGTCTTCCAGGCTGAAATCTTCGCGATTTGGAAGTCAGCGGAATTGATAACAAGTAAAAAGTCGTTAAATTCGGCCGGGCCGAAGTTTTTATACCCTCCACCATAAAATAGTATTAATTAAAATGGAATAATTAGGGTCCTTTCACAATTTTAGGTGGAACAACTTTTCGACAATGGATAGACTCCTACTGCTTTCCACTATTGCTTAAATTACACTGTGAACACAAATGTTGGGGCAGAGATAATTCCTTTTGGAGATGAAAGCCCTTTGTGTGTGTATATTAAAAACCCCGAAGGACAGATGCGCCGTGAGTCGAACTTCCGCGTTATGGCGTGATGAAGTTTTTGCAAGAGACCCTGTAAGCCATCACCAATTAGCATTATATCTTTGTTTGTTGCTTTTTCCGATGGCTCACAGGGTCTCTAACAAAAATTTCATCACGCCATAACGCGGAAGTTCGACTCACGGCGGATCTGTCCTTCGGGGTTCATAATATACTCACCAAGGCCTTTCTTCCCCAAGAAAGGTAGGTGAAAGGTACCACCTACGGGGCTAAATCAAAGAGTCAACCTATCTTTAAATTTTTTGGCGGAAAAGTTTTATAGCTCCAGGGAACTTCAAGAGTCAAATTGAGGGTACTTTCATCAAAACAATGTAGACCCTCAAAAATGGACCCATGTTGACGAATTTTAGTGAAGAAATTTCGTGACCACTGAAAATTCCCGAAAATCGGTAGGTACAGTTATATGGGGGGATATACCAAAACATGGACCTTTATTGACGATTATTTTTGAATAGACAAAATTGTAGCTAGATCATTACAGCTAGTTCGGTTAAAAATTGCAGCTAAAATTATCAAAATACCGAAAATATGGGGGCTATAGCAAAAAATGGACCTATCTTGACGATGCTTTGTTGGAGATGTTTTATGACCACTGAGAACTTCAAATGTCAAATTACAGATATTTCGGTTAACAACTGTAGCTAAAATTCTCAAAATACCGAAAATTGGGAGGTACCGTTGTATGGGGGCTATACCAAAACATGGACCTATGTTGACGATGCTTGGTGGAGATATTTCATGACCACTGAGAACCTCAAATGGCAAATCGCAGATAGTTCGGTTACAAATTGTGGTTAAAATTCTTGAAATACCGAAAATCGGGAGGTACCGTTATATGGGGGCTATACCAAAACATGGACCTATGTTGACGATGCTTTGTGGAGATAATTCATGACCACTGAGAACCTCAAATGGCAAATTGCAGATAGTTCGGTTACAAATTGTGGCTAAAATTCTCAAAATACCGAAAATCGGGAGATACCGTTATATGGGGGCTATACCAAAACATGGACCTATGTTGACGATGCTTTGTTGGAGATGTTTTATGACCACTGAGAACATCAAGTGTCAAATTACAGATATTTCGGTTAAAAATTTTAACTAAAATGCTCAATATACCGAAAATCGGGAGGTACCGTTATATGGGGGCTATACCAAACCATGGACCTATGTTGACGATGTTTGGTGGAGATGTTTCATGACCACTGACAACCTCAAATGTCAAATTGCAGATAGTTCGGTTACAAATTGTGGCTAAAATTCTCAAAATACCGAAAATCGGGAGGTACCGTTATATGGGGGCTATACCAAAACATGGACCTATGTTGACTATGCTTGGTGGAGATGTTTCATGACCACTGAGAACCTCAAATGTCAAATTGCAGATAATTCGGTTAAAAATTGTGGCTAAAATTCTCAAAATACCGAAAATCGGGAGGTACCGTTATATGGGGACTATACCAAAACATGGACCTATGCCCATATCCTTTGGGATATAAGTTTGTTGATCACTAGGAACCCTAAGTGCAAAATTATAGCTAATTCGGTCTGCAAATGTGGCGAAGAACGTCAAAATACCTCAAATTCGGAGTTACCGTTATATGGGGGCTATACCAAAGAGTGGACCGATATAGCCCATCTTCGAACTTGACCTGCCTATGGAAAAAAGACCCTCGGGTGCAAAATTTCAGCACTCTATCTCAATTATTGCGGACGCTAGAGTGATTACAACAGACGGACAGACGGACAGACAGACGGACAGACGGACATGGCTAGATCGTCTTAGAATTTTATCCTGATCAAGAATATATATACTTTATAGGGTCGCAAATGATTTGTTCGATGTGTTACAAACAGAATGACAAACTTAATATACCCTCCATACTATGGTGGAGGGTATAAAAAGTTTGGATGCAGAAATCTTTGAACCGGTGACTATCTTTGTGGATCGCCAAGCGGCTCTTAAACCCATCAAATCCTGCAACATCAAATCCGATGTCGTCCTTAAGTGTAGATCAGCCTTGGGAGCGCTAACTAACGGCTTCCGGCTATGCTGGGTATCAGGACACCGTGACTATCTGGGTAATCAAAGAGCAGACGAATTAGCTAGGCGAGGATCGCAGTCCACAGACCTAGCTATCGCTGACTCTATCAAACCACCCATTTGCCATTTCTTTCAACATTTTAAAACGTTCTCTGACGAAAGAGCCAGTGAATTGTGGCATAATGAACCTAGGTGCATTGTGGCAAGATCCATATGGCCGTCTCTGTCAGTCAAAAGAACGAATTCTCTGCTGAACCTGAGTAAAGCTGAAGTTAGAGTAACGACGGGAGTCATTACTGGACACTGCTACATCAGGGTCCATACCAACAAATGGGATGAGGATGTTACTGACTACTGCAGACTCTGTGAGGACGAGGAGGAGTTAGAGACGATCGAGCACATCTTGTGTCGTTGTCCAGCAATGGCTGGTAGACGGCATAGGTTAGTAGGTGCTCACTTCCCACCGTGTCTAACTTTCTACTCAACTCTGGAGCCTGCTGTAATCTACAACATCATCAAAAATCTGAAGTGGCTGGGCAGCGCAACCTGAACGCGTAAATAAATTCAACTATTCTGCCTACCATTAAAAATAATTTTTTTTTCCTAGTCCCAATTTACATTAGGCGAGTTTACTTGCGGCAATTGTCAGTTTGATGGAGAGAGAGGTGAGGCATATGGTAACCCTTTGCCTCTCAGCCCCCTCTCTCACCTACAAACTGACAATTGCCGCAAGTAAACGCGCCTAATGTAAATTGGGACCTACTCTAAAACTATCACTCCACTCTTAAACATTCTTGTAATCTACTCGTTCTTTCACTGCGCTAACAACTTTCTCTTTTTATTTTTTCCCCTATCCTCCCTTTTTTTCACCTCCTTTTTCCTGCAGCTCTTTTCTACTGGATGATCACAATGGACAGGAAGATCTCCGAGTGACGCAGTCACAATTAGTGACTGCACATCCCATCACCTAGCATAATGTGCTAACATTTTCAGTATTAAACAATAAATTTATAATTTGATGTACTATGTTTTTTGAGACGAATTCAATTTGCAAAAAATTCTTTTGACGTTTAAAATTCGATCAGATGGGCTGATGCATCTACCTTGGTAATTTTGCTATGAACAAAAATCACCTGACTGCCATTTAATCACCCAAACTGTATGTATATCTAAATGCAATGAGATTTGTACTGGATTTATTAAATCCAGTCGAGGAATTATTGCTAGTCTAAATGAGCTATAAGGTTCTATGGAAGAGAAATAAGAAAGTCGATGGTCAGAGTAGCAAGGTTTCTTGAAACCATTTTCGTTAAAGTTTCTTTTTCGTTAGATTTTTGTGTGTTCTCTTTATTTCAGTCCATGGGTGCTAAAGAACCTGTAATTTTTTTCATAAGTCCGACAGAGAAGTTGGTCTATCGTATCAGTATGCACATACAAGATCACTGCCAAGGCCGCCATCAGACCATCTGCTTTTTCACATGTATGACATCAGCTGTTCTGTATATTAGTATACCCAAGGTGACAACATACATATGAAAAAGCAGATGGTCTGATGTCCGCTTAAAGCATAGTACACACGGTCCAACAAAACTGACAGTCAACGTACTTTTACGGCAATTTTGTGGCAAATAAAAACTTTTTGTTAGCTAAAAATGATTGAAATACAACATTTATGGTATACTTTAGTGACTAGGAAAGTAATTATTCAGATAGAGTTTGATATTAACGAAATAGACCTCGATGACTGTCAGTTTTGTTGGACCGTGTGTACTATGCTTAAGCTGGGTACACATTGCCAGTTTTGAATGTCGATATTTCTCAATTATCGATAACTGTCAAACCGTCCAGCAATCACAAAACATTTTGTGGTTGCATGATGAATGACAAAAATGAACGGCCACACTAGCAAGCAATAACAAAGCTGTCATTCAAAACTGGCAATGTGTACCCAGCTTTAAGAACATCAATGGTTAAAGCTGAGTACACATTGTCAGTTTTGAATGACAGCTTTGTTGTTGCTTGCTAGTGTGGCCGTTCATTTTTGTCATTCGTCATGCAACCACAAAATAGTTTGTGGTTGCTGGACGGTTGGACAGTTATCGATAACTGCAAAAAATCGTCATTCAAAACTGACAATGTGTACCCAGCTTAAAGTGGAGAACACACCATCATTCAAAACTGACAGTCAACGTACTTTTACCACAATTTTCTGGCAAATAAAAACTTTTTTTGGCTAAAAATACCTGAAATACAATATGAAAAGTATTACTTAGAGATTAGGAAGGTAATTATTCAGCTAGACTTTGATATTAACGAAATAGACCCCGATGACTGTCGGTTTTGTTGGTCAGTGTGTACTAAGTTTAACAGTTCGCTTAACACCCCGTTGTTAAGCGGGGTACACACGATCAGTTTTGACTGTTGATTTTTCGGAAATATCGATAAATGTCAAACTGTCAAGCAACCACAAAATATGTATTTTGTGGTTGCCTGATGACTGGAAAAATTAGCGGCCAATCCGATTATCTGAGCAAAACTGATCATGTGTACCCCACTTTAGGGGGATCACTGACGTGTGAAAAATCTTTATCTGTTATATTTATTCACATAACATGACGTGGCTTGTTGACACATATTCAAAGGTGTATCGTTTAGGTGGAATTGAAATGCAATTTTGTGAAATAGAGTCAAATCACTTGTTATTACATGTCAGTTTCTTGAAAAATGTCGTTGCCCTTTCCAAAAGAAGACTCGTTTTCCATAACATCTGAAAAAAGTTCATTAACCGTTATGTATTTTTTACTATGAAAATATCTCATACATACATACATATATCATCAATGGGGTTTAAAGAATTCTCAGTCTACATGTGTGTTTACTTTTCCTGTAATAACACCTGAATTCAGTTATTGTCACAGATCTTTTGTGTAAGGTCTTTGACTCCAATTTACCAGCTTTGGGTAAACTAAGTCACAATCTTTCGCACTCTCACTAGATGTTTTCCCAGAAAAGTTTTTGAACAAAATTGGATATGCTAAGAGCATGGAATTGCTCGATCTTCTGAAGAAGAGTGCAACACTAGGTCTGGGTGAAAGAGGGTAGGTGACGATGAGATTGGATATCAGTAGTGGGATTCTGTAACTTTTTTCCTACCGAACCGATATCGTTAATTAACGAAAATGTTCTGTTGAAATACCGACAGAGCTATTCTGTAACTAAAAGTTATCGACACAAACATTTTAGCGACGAATATCGGTAGAATGACGGAATTTTAAATAAGATGCACGAAATTTCAGAATGAAAAGCCTATACGAAGTATATGAATTATTCTAATTTTTAGATAAAATATTAGGCCCTTCCCACGTTTCATTAGGGAAAAAATTAAGATTGCCAAAATAACCCAAAATTTGACGCGTCAAAATAAAGTTTACACTTTTGCCAAACGCAAGAATTTTCTTAAGCTGAAAACACATACAACGTTGTGTCATTTTGGCCGTTTTTACACTGTTGGGCATGATGCCGAAAAATTCAAATTCATTTGAAATATATAGCTCTGTTCCTTTACGTGCAAGAATCTTCAAGTTTTACAACTTTTTACTCGAAAAGCGTTCCTTTACTTCAGACACTATACAATTTATATGGAAGCAGATTACAACTTTTGCTACTTTTGCCGGTTTTACCACTTTTAAAAGTAAAGGAACAGACCATATGTCGACAAACAGATAAGCTAAAACACATACAACGTTTGGGTAAAGTTTTGTGTCATTTTGGCCGTTTTTACACTGTTGGGCATGATGCCGAAAAATTCAAATTCATTTGAAATATATGTCGACAAACAGATAAGCTAAAACACATACAACGTTTGGGTAAAGCTGGAAACAGATACAACGTTTGATTAAAGTTTTGCGTCGGGCGTCGAGAAAAAAAACAACAACAACAGGGCGACGACGATACCAAAGTCCAGCGTTTATCTGTTTGTCGGCATATATTTCAAATGAATTTGAATTTTTCGGCATCATGCCCAACAGTGTAAAAACGGCCAAAACGACACAAAACTTTAATCAAACGTTGTATCTGTTTTCAGCTTAAAGTTTTGTGTCGTTTTGGCCGTTTTTACACTGTTGGGCATGATGCCGAAAAATTCAAATTCATTTGAAATATATGCCGGTAAACACATCAACGACGGACTTTGGTGTCGGCGTCGCCCTGTTGTTGTTGTTTTTTTGTCAACGCCCAACGCAAAACTTTACTCAAACGTTGTATGTGTTTTCAGCTATAAGCGCTGGACTTTGGCATCGGCGTCGCCCTGTTGTTGTTGTTTTTTTCTCAACGACCAACACAAACCTTTACTCAAACGTTGTATGTGTTTTCAGCTTTATTTCTTTAACAAAATGAATGGATATTTTTGCTTTTGACCTTATTTTCATCACTTACGAGCCTCCAAACAATAAATTAAAGAGTGTTTTGGTGTAATCCTGTATCTTCAGGGGGTCCATGACAGTAACGGAGTGCGAATAAATAGCTTTTATAGGTTCCGGGATATGAGAACAATATCTTCCACCTTCATTGACACGATATTAAAGACCCTAGTCTGGAGGAATGGGGCTAATACCAAAGGTTTACGTAACATATGGGCAGGGATCTAACGCATTCGGCTATAATTATGAATAACATGTTTCTATATTTGACTCCAATGTATATCGGATCACCCATTGAAGTCTCTAGACATCAAATCAATAGAGTACTTGCCGAAAAAATTCGACAAAAACCTTTGTTCCCGTACTTATTAATAGTAAAACTCGTAAAAGAGAAAGAGACAAATAGTTCTCACACAAAAGTTTTTTCAAAAAAATCGGGAACGCAAAAATGGAAAAAACGTCAGCTAAAAGAAATGTCAAAGTCGGAGTACCAGCCAATCAGACGCCGCAAACCATGTTACTATTTCTCACACGCTCAAATTTGTCGAGTAAAAAGTTTTTAAAGAGAGCGCCATACAACGCCATTTTTATTTAAAGAGAAGAGAACATTTAACAACTTTTTTGTGTACGGGAACGGTTTTTCGAGTAAAATGTGTAAAAGTCGTAAAAATTGTAAAAACTTTTTAGTTCTGGAACACAGCTAATGCAATCAACAAAATGTTAAGAGGCGTAAAGTTTATTTTGACGCTCACTGTATAATGCCAAGTTCCAAAATCCATTGGATTTCACGAAATCCTGAAATACACCCCGGTGTTTATACTTATTTTTTTGTGGATTTCAAACATATCACAATGAGCAAGGTAGATGCATATGCGCAACTGATCGAACATGAATTTTCAAAACAAGTTGTTGTTAATTGAATTAATCAACAAAAATATACGACAATATCGAACTTTACAACTTTATTTCGAAAATTATCGTAAAATTATCAATATATTGTGTATAGTACTAATAAATGAAAAAATAAAAAATGATTTTATCATTGAGACATCATAATATTAATACGTTGATACGTTGAATTTGACACATCAGCTGCAGTTTTTGCAATTTCCGTCATTTCGCCGTTCCCGTATTTTTTAAGAAATTTGTATGGGGAAGCAATTTTTGACAATTCGCCCCTTTTTTCTACCATTACGGGAACACAATGAAAAATAGCATTGTAACAAGGTAATTTAATATTTTTTTCACATTTTTACAAACTTTGATACTAAAATTTTTTGTTGCAACAATTGACCATCTACCTTGTTAATTGTGATACGTGAAAAGTGTTGCAACTTTTGGTACTTTTATAGGCAAAAACAGGGTTGTATATCATGTGTACTGTGATTTGGATGTTGATTTCGCTGAAATCACGAAATGAGATGATTTCATTTTTGTATGCGAAATCATGATAAATGTCGCCTGATTCCGCACGAAATCACGAAACACCTTCGAAATCACGAAACGACGCCGAATGTAAACCAAACATAACAATATTTATTTTAGGAGGGTTGGCGTTTTTTATTTGGGATGACAACTTCTATTTTGATTTTCAAAATAGTCAGGCTTAACCCATAGTCGTTGTTTTAATATTTTATTTCCCACTGCTAGCATTCGTCGATTCTCAACGAAAAAACACATACAGTTAGGCAACAAATGTATTACAAAAACCAAAATTGTAGAAAATTTCATATTAATTGTTCGTTTATGGCAACAAATTATATAAAAACTATACGTTTTTTGTGAAAATCTCTTGCTATAGGTCCTTACAACAATATTGCGTCAAAATATGCAAAAGGTTATTTGCGATTTATAAAAAATACGGTCAAAAATAAGAATTAACTACTACTTGGGGTGACAATAAATGTATTGCAACGGGAAAAATCATACTATAAAATTTTTGCAAATTTTTGCGGTCATTATGCATTTTTATGACTTTTGCGGCTAATAATGGACTAACAGTATTGAATGTGATAAAGTTCTGTGATAATAAAAGCCGTACTTGAGGGTCTTCAGACAGGTAAAAAAAGCATGGGACAGATTAATGCTATGTTTACATTTACGAAATCCACTCTATTTCATCTGTCAAATCCATAGGTTAAACGTCAAATGAAATCCAATGGATTTCAGATGAGATTTCATTTGACGTCTGAGCTATGGAATTGACAGATGAAATCGAGTGGATTTCGTAAATGTAAACTTAGCATAACAATAAACAATTACGAATCGGCCACAGGCAAGTATGCAAAGAATGAATATTTGACTCATATTGAGTATTGTAGGATAATGGAATAATGCAAAACAGTCCGATTTTTTTGAAAACATCGAAATACCTCTGGAAAGTATATGGAAAAAATTGACACCCGTGTAGTAGTTTGAAACGACCTACGACAGAGCACTATTTCGTCTCTCAATGGTATTAATATGATTTAATTTTTACTAAATGGATAGATATTATCCTCTGCTATCATTATAAATCCAAAAAATTGCGCCAAATCCAATAAAACTCATCAAATATGGAAATTAAACCGCTGCAATACCGTATATTTGGGTACTATATTCTTTACCATGGCAAATAGTATGCGAAATTGGGTTCACGGATATAATAATAATTGGGAAGACATCCCCACTGACATAATTAAGAAATATTTAATAGTCATTAGTCTGAAAAATCGATCCCGAAAGCTCTAACAATAGGTGTGTTCGTTTACTCGATAATTTGTACAAAGTTGTACAAGTCCAGTAACTTCTTGTAAGCGACTAAGGTCTTTTGCATTGTACTGTAGAGTAAACGAACAACATCCAGTAACAATTCGTAAAAATTTTGAGTAAACGAACACACATAATAGGCCGTTTATATATAACAAGGTTAACCCAGTGGGTCTGGGTTTCAAATGTCATTTCCATTGTATATACTTCAAATAAATCCTCATAAAGAAGGTTAACCCTGCAAAAAACTATAATATAAACGCCGTATAATGTCAACTACCACCATTCCAAAGACCAGATCATGACATGTTAATCTTATTTATGTAAATTACCGATGTAGTATAACAACACAAAACTCTTAAATACATCGGGCCAACATCCTGATATCAACCCCCATAAAATTGTTGGGTCCAATTTAACAAAAAACTCCAAAAACATCCTCCAACGAAGGATCAAGATTTACTAAAAATTGGGGAACCAGTATCCAGTATCAGGCTTAATCCCATAATTTATTGGCGATGTTTACCAATGGGTAACTGATGAAGATTTGTGGCGAGATCTGAAACTATAGTCTCCCTGCCTTACCCCTTGGTAAACATCGCCAATTTCTTTCCCACTAATAAATTAAACTTGTTTTAATAAAATATTAAAACAACGACTATGGGATTAAGCTTAACTATTTTGAAAAACAAAATAGAAGTCGTCATCCCAAATAAAAAACGCCAACCCTCCTAATTGTGAGACCGGACACCGTCGAAATGTTGTTTATTGCTGTAGTATGCAATACCAACTAATTAGTTATGTGTTTTTTCGTTGAGAATCGACGAACGCATAGTCGATGGTCAGACTAGCAAGGTTTCTTGAAACCAGTTTCGTTAAAATTTCTTTTCAAGTTTCGTTAGTGTCCACACACGTTAACGTGAAATTTCAGATTTTTTCGTGTCCTCTTTATTTTACCATTCGCGTTTGTTGTGTTTCTCATACCAATAAAAACAAAACAAACATAAATAAACTAAAAACAGCACAAAATAATTAACATTTATAATTAAATTAATATTAATACATAGTTAAATTTTAAATTTTCACTATTTCATTAATTTAATGTTTTTATTAAATCTTTTTATGCTTGCTTTGTTCTTAACGTTTGCTTGAGAAAATAAAAATGAAAGAAAATGGAAGAAAAAATCTTGCAACGAACAACAAGAAGAGGCAACACAACAAACACAGAAAACCATGTACATGGGTTTCACTACTTCATACCCCTCGCCTATAAACTTGACGTCGCCATGTTGAAATCGTGCTAGTCTGACCATCGACATAGCAGTGGGGAAGATTTGGGTTTATTTGCAAGTGAAGTTGCTCGAGTTTAGGTAGTGCAAAAGAAATTCTCGATCAGAGTGTTTCTTTGCGCACGTATCTATTTGAGCGAGCAAATGACACTTGGGTATAAAATGTTTCTTGTTGAGAAACAAGGGAATTTATGAAGATCCGGGCGAGATCTGAAACTGTAGTCTTTCCTGCCTTACACCTTGGTAAACATCGAGAATTTTTTCCCCAGTAATAAATTAAAGTTGTTTTAATAAAATATTAAAACAACGACTATGGGATTAAGCCTGACTATTTTGAAAAACAAAATAGAAGTCGTCATCCCAAATAAAAAACGCCAACCCTTCTAATTGTGAGACCGGACACCGTCGAAATGTTGTTTATTGCTGTAGTATGCAATTCCAACAAATTAGTCATGTGTTTTTTCGTTAAGAATCGACGAACGCATAGCAGTGGGAAAGATTTGGGGTTTTTTTGCAAGTGAAGTTCCTCGAGTTCAGGTAGTGCCAAAAAAATTCTCGATCAGAGTGTTTCTTTGCGCAGGTATCTATTTGAGCTAGCAATTGACACTTGAGTATTAAATGTTTCTTGTTGAAAAACAAGAAACAAGGGAATTTATGAAGATCCGGGCGAGATCTGAAACTGTAGTCTTTCCTGCCTTACCCCTTGGTAAACATCGCCAATTTTTTTTCGCCACTAATAAATTAAAGTTGTTTAAACAATATATTTATTTTATTTTTTATTTATTCCAGTGATTTTTATTGTCAAATCCATTGGTAAACGTATAAATTCTCATAACCCGACAAGTTCTAATGTAAACGTGGTGTAATATTCGACAAATTGGTTGAATGTTTTTTTTTCAGCATTTTTATCATGGTGTAAGAAAGAAGGTGATACAATAATAGCAACCTATGTCTTCATTTGCTGTCAAAACATATGTTTAATCAAAAATAAGTAACAAATGTTTCGCTTCTATAAAAAATATCTGTGTACAACATCTTTGTTTAAGCTTCGCGAATAATATTTTAACGTTTTCTTCTAACTTTTGTGGATATTTCGCGCAAAAAAAATTGACAGCAAATGAAGACTACAACCTAACGTCAACTATTGGATGATCACCTTGTTAAATTCGCCTTGATTTTTATGATGTGGAGGGGTATTTTTAATTCGATCGAATATAGAGTGAAAAAAATTTAGAATCCTAACATTTAATAATATTAATATGTATTAATAATATTATATGCTGTTTATATTAGAGCTTTTTGCAGGGTTAACCTTCTTTATAAAGATTTGTTTGAAATATAAGCAATGGAATTGACATTTAAAACCCAGTCGGTTTGTTAAATCTGGTTATATATAAACGGGGTATTAATATATTATATGTATGTACACTAGCGATCATCTGAATAGGTTTGAATTTTTTCTTTTTATATGTTGAGGTAACTTCTGATGTGTTCGTATTGCAGATCCATACTATTTACTTTTTGAGAGTCCTATACTATGCCAACATTCTCAAGAAGAAACTTGACGGTGTGTCATATTTTCGGAAAATATCCCAATTATAATAAAAAATGTACACATATCCACCATAGTTGACCACATGTATCATAAATGTTCGAAAACTGGTCTGGAAGAATGTTTCTTCGACGACAATAAAGTAGAAAATTGTAAATCAAATTTAAGTCATAGGGGCATGATATCGCCGACTTTTATAGTGCTTTAGGTGTGTTCGATACACGTGAGGTGCAGAGGTGAATGCCAGAACATACCCGAATTCTTCGCACATTTTCAGTCATTTGTAAAGCAACTGACGACAGTGATGTCGCCTAGCTTCTAGTGGCAGTCATTGATAAGACCGACTCGATTTGCAGAATCGAAATGGTATATAATCGGAGTGCCTTTGATGATATATGTATATACAGGTATGTGATGAAAATCGACTTCGAGCTCAAAACGAGTCAAAAACGACTGTAGGTGTGATGCATGTACATTTTCCGACATCGAATTGTTTTCGATATCGGTTTCATACTCCATTTTGTTCTATTGAAAAATTGATCAAAAAGACGTGTGATGCAATCCGATAATCGTTTATTTTTCTCGTTTTGAAAACGGTCATATTTTTGTGGTCGATTGAAAAACGATGTAATAAATTTGTATAGATTTTTTATGAGGCAAAGTTTGAAATATAAGAACGGTAATAAAAAGATAAATTAACATTTATTTTCCTTATTTTTGGAATATTTTGGTTAAAAAAACACAGAACAAAAAATATACTTTTAACATCTGCGTTTTCTCCAAATTGGTGAAGACACCCGCTGTTATGCGCTGTTTGTAGTTCTCATCATGTAATAGCACAAGAATTTCCTCACTAAGCTCTCATATAGGCCAATTTAAATAAGAACACACATTTATTTTATTTTCCATTAAATTTTATTCGGTTTTTGCCTTCGCAACAACAAAAAGACTTTCATGTCGCTTTCAGCTGGAGATTCGGGATCATTAGTCCGTTTTTTGTATGTGGGAATTTAATGAAATTGAAACGTGGAATTGAAATTCGATGCGGTTCCCATCACATCTAAATACAATTCAATCGTTTTGGACAAATCGTTTTCATACCAAATCGATTCGAAATTCTCACATACCTGATAGTTTTGCTTCGCAAACGCCCCTTATTTGAATAATATTTTTAAAATCCATTTTCAATTTGATTGAAATATTCACCAAAATTAGAGATACATATATGATTTCGATTTATGGCAAAACGAGTCGAATCGTTTTCCATCACATACCTGTAAGATTGTCAAGTCAGGGGCCTAATTATGTGAGTCGATATCGAGTTTTTTCGAACAGAGTACCCATAGTTGGTATGATAACATTCGGTATCGAGTAAAATTATCGAGTTATCGATAAATTTTCTGCGAGACATTTCTCGTTGCTACATTACCAATCGTAAACAAGCAAAAGGAAAGTAAATGCAAGAAAAGTAATGTGCAAATTGAATCTTGCTTTCGTTTATGCAAAAAACAGATAAATTAGTTAATAAATGTGAAGATTTCTGAACAAAGTAAGAATAAAAAATTGTGTTGAGAAATAATATCAAAACTGAAACAAAAATAATTTTCGTATTCAATTTAGGAAAATTTGTGTTTGCAGTCGTTTAAGGAAATAAGAAGAACATGTAAGTATTTCTGCGAAAAACAATGAAAACAAAATTGAAGTTGTTATTTTTTAGGACTACAAAAGTAAACAGAATAAATTTTAAACAAAAAGCGATTATGGCAGAATTCATGTCCCAACACCCATCTTTGGCCAAAGGAAAATTTAGTTGTCCTGAAGCTCGGGCATATTCAAATCGTTTATGGGAGCAACTTGCATCTAAGGGGTCGATCATCGATAACAATTATCGTTGAGTGGCGTTGCCAGTTGTCAAAATTGATCCACGTATGGCAACTCTCAACTGAAGTTGCGAATCTCAGTTGACGAAGCGGCTGTTTTTCAGCAACCACAAATTTTCAGTTGCAGTGAACATTTTCGAAGAAACAAGAAGTAAAATAGAAGGAAAAATAAACATTTTGTTAACAATTATTGATTCTTTGCATCATTAATTAATTTTGTGTATCAATATGGTGAAAATAACGATAAAGCAGCAGTTCGAAATATTAATTGATAAACTGAGTGAAAATCCAAACTTAGCCCGAGGAGTTCGGGAGTTTTGGTGAAACCAAAGCCACAGCGGATGAAGAGTGGAGGTTTATCGCCTTTGGTGTGGACAGCAGCAAATCTTTTGCAAATGAATTTGGTGACAAATACAGTAGGTTCAGTTTAAGTACAAATGAGGAACATCCTCCATCTATACAGCCAACTACACCAGGGAATTTCGTTTTTGAATAAAAATGGTTTTTATTATGTCTTTTTTCCTCCTCCGTCAACTTCGAAAGATCCAATTTTGGCACAATTTGTCCTCTATCAAGTGGAAAACTTCCTTCAATACGCTCGACAATGTAGATTGACCCATGCAATTGTTGAAATCATTGCCATGGGACTTTTGGAAACTTCCGTCCGCAAAGAATCTCAACGCTGCGCACACTTTTAAAAGTGGGGGTATTGCTGTTGATCTGTAACTTTGAAGTCATCCTTTAACGTTTCCACAATGTTGTAAACTACGGCATCCTTTGGCAATCGAAAATACGCCTTAAACCTGAAATCATTTACTGATTATACAGTTCTTTCCACATGAACATCAACTTACAGTGCAGATGGCAATTCCAATGGATTCGACTTGTCCCTAAAATTTCTTCTAATAGATGCAATGTCCTGTACATTTTCTTCATCATCAAAAAATAATTCCACCGAACTTATCATTTTTTGCAAATAAAACTTGACGATCCGAAGATTCAATGGCCAGGTTATATTCCAATCTTGGGTTGTTCTCCAAATTTGCTCGAAAACTCAGCCAAAATATTAAAATATTGTCCAGAATACACAAAACAGTTATCCAAAGCGCAAATTATTTTTTAAAGTTTTTTTTTTTTTTTGGCGAATAGAGGTCACAAGTTTGAAAAAACACTGATCGATAACATGTTTATCGACCACCCAGTTGAGTTGACATTAATGGTACAACATTTCATCTCAGTCGCGCAGACAACTGACAACTCAACTCAAGTTAAGTGGCAATGCAAGATAGACCCATAAATTAAATGCCGCGGGGCCCCCAATTAAGAATACAATATTGTTTAACATGTTTAACAATTTTTGATGTAACACTCTGACACAGACCTAAAAGGAAATCATTCCCTACAGTATATTGGAAACCGCCACTTTCCAAAAGGGACAACGTTGCTGCCAACTGCAAAATTGGGGGGACAGATTTTGAACTTTGGCACGAAAATTCCAAACAAGAAAGTACATAACGGAAAGCCTCTTTTGTCAGCCTGAATCTTTGTAGAAATCTGCGAAGAAATATAATATACATTTTAAATTGATCAATTTATGATTTATACTTTAAAACACGCAGCTTACGGTAAAGATGAAGGTTCACTGTGTGAACGAATTTGTTTACGAATTAAATTAATGTTGTCATCTTCTTCGTCAGAAGAAGATAACAAGAATAACACAGATGGATCCATTTTATTATTATATGTTCATTTCTTATAAAAAATGCGCCAATGTTTCTAATAATTCTGCCAAAACAACCGTACGTTTATTAAGGTAGATGCATTAGCAATATGTCACAACAATTTAAAAAAGGATTTCCAAACATTAATAATGTTCTTATTTTCTTACCACAACTTTATTCCGAAATTATTATTCAAAGTATTTTTCAAAAAATTTCACAAAAATTTACATTTTTTCATTCATAATAATGCTTTTTTTCGTTTTTGTTTTAAAATAAATACTTTTTCGGCATCTACCTATAATTATGTTAATTAAAGAAAATATAGGCTTTCGCAGTTCGATTACCGGTTTTCACAGTTCGATTACCGGTTACTATCGAAAAAATCGATAACAATGCTTAAACGTTTTCGATCGAGACTTATAATGCCGTTTCTTTATCGTGTCGAAAACAAATTCACGAGTAATTTCTCGATCGAATCGACTCACATAATTAGGCCCCAGATGATGTGTCATCAACGGTCACCGCAACATACTATCTATGACAAGTGGTAGAAGAAAGCGAAACCTTTTCTGTGAACAAAAGTCAGGCTATTTGGTGCGCATGAGAATCTCCTTCTAACTTCCCTTCCATATAATCCGCGAGCCTTTTGCAGAAGTCTTAAATGGTTATGGGACGAGTCTTTTACGTAAAATTTATTTCTTTTCCATCGTTCAATGGTCACTTTCTTCTATATCCCGTTTCCCATTCATATTCTTCTCACTGTTCAGGATGAACCCAATGGACAGACAGCTGGCCGCCGAGTAAAGTAGCTACCTACAACAAATGCAGTTACGCATCCTTTGTGAAAGGATTTATCTTCTATCAGCTGTCCATCCTCTCCTATGAGGGACTGACTGTGAATGGTGATTCGGTATTGCAGGCCACCGTCAACATCTTAGAAACTCGTCTGAGAAACAAATATTTGACTCAGATTTTAATTTTTGTTACTTTTATTCCCTCCCTCGAAAAACTTCTTAAGAAAACTCCATTTTACTTAAGATTTCAATTTTATCAGTTCTTTATTTATACACACATATATATGATTGTTGTATTTTATTCCTTTCAATTTTAGTTCTCTTATGAGTTTTTTTTTTATAAAAATGTAATTTCTCAAATGTAAGTATGGAAGATTTTTTAATAGTAGTTACACTTTTTAACTTTTTTAAAAAATATGTAATGAATTAAAAAACATCTAAAATAATAGTGTGCCTATACACAAGACCTAGTTTTTTGTGGTTTTTATAAAAAGATGTTTATGAATTAAAAAAATGGTGTTGTTTGTTTTTCTAAAAAATGAATGGGAAATTTCGAGTTTCCCAAAATTAAAGCCATTTATTAAAAGAATTTGACATTCTATAAATTACAATAACTGCAAACTGTATAAATCAAAACATTATGGGGGAGGGGGAAACTCTTTTTTGGAAAAAGGTTTTTTTTCCTCCAAATGTATATCATTATTAACTAGAGAGCAATTAAAATATATTTATATATAAAAAGAATGTGGGATGTTTTAAAGTACATTTAACTTAACTTCGTTTCAATATTCTTTCTTCTTTCAAGTTTATCTTTTTCTTTTAATTACAATTACAAATATATATTTATATAAAAATAGTATTACAAACTTAATTAATTTTTTTGTTTAAACAAACGGAAAGCAAGATTTGAAATAAATAACTTTCGTCTGTTAGACAAAAGTTATTTATGGAAACACAAGTGTGGTTACTTGTGTGTCTGGTTGGTATGCAAACAAAAAATGCATTTTTCCTCAACATATTCTTCGTTGCCAGGATGTTAGTGTAGAAAAAAGTAGAGTGGGTGTTAGTAAAACAGATTTAGGACCGTGTATGTTGTTGGTTTTTCTTTGTATTACATTTGTTTTATTTCTCCATATTTGTGTTTTAAATTAATTTAATTATGAAAAAAGTACAAATGAATAGAATGTTTGTGTTGTTTTTGGTGGTGGTGGTGGGCGGAGTAGGACAAAGGAGAGTAAGAATAGTGTTATGTTAGAACTAAAAAAGTAGATCTTTTGAGTTGTGGAAATTTACAATTCATCCTTTTTGTGTTCATCATCTTTCTCTTCAACGCTTTCTTCATCAGCATCGGTCTGAAAATAGAGGAGATGAAACGAAAGAAATCGGTTAAAATCAAGATTTTTAAAAATATGTTTCAAATTATTAGTTATTTTATTTTTATTATTTGTTTACTTTATATTTATTTGTTATTTTATTCTTACTCTTTTTATTATTTTATTTTTTATTGCACTTTGTTTGACTACTTTATTTTAATTTATTTATTTTTATTATTTTTGTTATTTATTTTTTCCGTTTTATTTTGTATTTATTTTTAATATTAGTTTTTTTATTTTATTTTACTATTTATTACTATTACTAATTTGTTATTTTACTTTATTATTTTATATTAATTTTTTATTTTATATTTTGTTTTGCTTTTTATATTTGTTGCTTTTTTATGTTCATTTTTAATTTACTTATTATTAAGTTTTAATTTATTTCTATTTAAAATTTTTTAGTTCATTTTTTATTTTATTTTTATTTAGAATTTATTTTATTATATATTGTATAATTTGTATAATTGTTTATTTTTTATTTTATTTCGTTATTTGTGAATTATTTTTTTATTTTAATTTTTATTTTATTTTTAATTAATTATTTTATTATTTATTTTATTTCATTTCTTTTTTAATTTTTATTAATTATTAAATTTTTATTATTATTAATTTTATATTTTAATTTATTTAGTTTTTCTATTTATTTTTTATTGTTATTAATTTTTTATATAATATAAATAATATAATATTTATATAATATAAATATTAATTTATATAATTTTTTACTGTATATATTATTTATTTTTATTATTATTTCTATATTATTTTTTATTTTATTATTTTTTATTATTTATCTTTTTTTTATTTTATTTTTAACTATTTTTTGTTTATTTTCTTATTTTGTTATTTGTTTAAATTTATTTGTTTATTATTGTTTATTTTTTATCTTATTTCTCTACTTTAATTTATTTTTTTTATAAATCTTTATTATTTTTTTATCCTATTTCGTTAGTTGTAATTTATTTTATTTTCTATATTATTTATTTTAATTTTATGTTTTATTATTTATTTTATAATATTTTTTTTATTTTTACTTTTATTTTTTAATTATTTTAATTTTTTATAATTTTTGTTTATTTATGTACATTTTTAATACTTACAGATTTAACATCACATTTTTTATTTTATTATTTATCTATTTTTTATAATTTTTTTATTTTTATTTTATTATTTATCTACTTTTTATTATTTTTTTTATTTCTTATTTTGTTATTTATTTAAATTTATTTTTTATTAATTGTTATTGTTGTTTATTCTTTATCTTTTTTCGCTATTTTAATTTTTTTATTTTATAAATTTTTATTATTATTTATCCTATTTTTTTAATATTTTTTATTTATTTTTTGTTTATTTTTACTTTCATTTTTTTTAATTATTTTATTTTTTATGATTGTTGTTTATTTATGTAAATTTTTTAATACTTACAGATTTAACATCACCGCCAGCTTCCAAGAACTTAACGAATTCGTCCAAAGTACGATCCAAATTGTAATCGATAACCTTGTTATCACCCTTGCGGTACAACTTGATGGTGGGGAATGATGAAACCTTGGTGTGTTCCAATTCGTTGGCAGTAGCGTCCATCTTGGCAATGACAATGCTTTCGTGATCCTTGAATTTCTCACCCAATTGATCGTAGATGGGAGCCAATTGTTTGCAATGACCGCACCATGGAGCATAGAATTCAACCAAAACATCCTTGGTCTTGTCGAAGGCAACTTCATCAAAGTTGGTGGCAACCAAAACCTTAACGGGGTTCTTATCCCAATCTTCGGGCAAATCTTGAGACAACAAGTGTTGCTTCAATTTACCATCCATGAATTTTTGCAAGAAATCATCAATAGTTTCAGCAGACAAATCAGCAGATTCAGGCTTGTATTTGGCCATATCTTCTTCCAAACGGATCAAACGGATGGTGGGTACATCTTCCTTGGACATGCCGAAGAATTCAAAGATACGGGCATGATCTTCTTCATCGGACGAGATGGTGACGAACAAGATATCGTTACGGTATTTCTTGGCAATTTCCTTCAATGGATCAACGTACTTTTCAATGTGACCAGCTTCCTTGGAAACGAAGAACAACAAGTGGGATTTGATGGAACCACCGAAAATCTTGGAGGCAGATTCATGATTGAATTCAACAATCAAGGGCAAAGATTCAACTTGACAGAATTTCTTGACTTCTTCAACGGTGACTTCACCAGAGAACACGGATTTCTTATCATCGAAAGGTTTGAACAAAACAATAGCACCATCCTTAGCTTCGTATTTGGCAACAACATCATCGTTGGAGGTGATACCGAAGGCAAAGCTATCCAAAGCATTGGCGGCAGAGACGAAAGCCTTAGCTTCAGCAGATTCCAAATCCTTGAAGAAACCAACAACGGCGATCTGAAAATGAAGGAAAAGAAAAGAATACCAATTAGTAGGTTGTCACAACAACAAGAAAGGTGATAGGGGATTATGGGAAGAAATAAGGTGGGATTGAGTTATATGAGCATCTGATGTTGGAGTTAAAGACGGGAATGTTGGAATTCACAAGAATTTCGCCAAATTGAAATATATAAGACAAGTCCCAACTTCTAATTGGAGATGTTTAGACTTCACATTGCAATCATACAATCGTGAGTTTAGAACTTCCAAATAGACGCAATTTCTACAACTATTTTGATTTCTTAAAAACTATGATTATTATTATTATTTTTTTTTTTTTGCATAACTTACTTCATTATCCTTCAAGAAAGTTTCAGCTTCTTCAACGGTGGTCAATTCCTTGGCTGGTGGGCCGGTCTTCTTGTTAACCCAGCTAACAATATCGGCAGCTTGACGACCACCAGTATAATCGACGGGAGAACCGCTGCGGAAGAATTTCAATGTGGGATAACCGCGGACTTGGTATTCTTCAGCCAAAGAACCTTCAACGGTGGCATCAACCTTACCCAATTTAATGGGAGATTCTTTTTCAGCCAATTGTTGAGCAGCCTTGGCGTATTCAGGAGCCAAAGATTTGCAGTGACCGCACCAGGGAGCATCTATAAAAATATACAGAAAAATGAGGAAATGAATAATTGATGAAAATAAAAAAATATAAAATACACATAAATATTCATAAAAACAACAAAATTCCAAGGACATTTACATAAATTTCAAGGATACTGGGGAAGGAAATTTATGTAAATATTGAAATGTCAAGACTTTTCCCCTTCCATTAAAATTTTCTGGAGAAGAATAACATAATTTGCATATTCATAACCAAACAAAGCAAATTCCCCTCCCTCCCACAAACCTCTTAAATGAATGAATTATTAAAATAGATATGCATTTGAGTGTCTTAGTCACTGCTGGCTGTATTCATTTCTTTTCCCGGTATTGAAGATTTACGTGGCTTTGAACATTTCTTGCCAAAGCCATGATAATGATAATAACAACAATAAGCAAGCAACAAGTTAACAATATTTGCAGATAGTGAATGAAAGGAGGAGAGGCGAGGAGATAAAGGGGTTTGGAAAGCAAAAATAAACATAATGGTGGGAGAATTGTTATTTGTATTGAAGAAATAAACAATAAGAAGAAATGCCAGCAAACCGGTAAATGCCACGTTACCATAATTCTTCCTCACTCTCTCTCCATCAACGACTACTATTCTCAGTCATTCAATACTAGGCCAAAGAATAAAAACAAAAAAGAAAATAAAAAACCACGTATGCCTTTATAAAAATGACAATAACAAAAAATGTATTCTTTAATTATTAAACTACAAATACGAGAACAACAACAGCTGTTGCTGTTTCTTTAGATAAAGAGTTAATGTTCCATAGAAGAAGAAAAGTATTAAACGAAATTAAATAAAGTAGAATTTAGATGGCCACCACACCGATTTGTTATAAATCTTATCAATTGAAATAGAAATTTTGTGAGTAGCCTAACCGGGTGTTTAGTTTTTTTTGATTAGATTTAGTTACTAACACACAAGGGGGAATAATTAATTTACATAAAAGAAACGTGCTAGGAAATGTGATACTAACATTGTTTTGAAAAAAATATATGTAGGTTAGGTTCTAATAAACGCCATCTGATAAACTTAAAAAACCATGCTAGGAAATGTGATACTGACATTGCTTTGAAATAGAGGTTTAAATACAGGTTTTGATGAACGCCACATATTTCTCTGGAGAATTGAAGGAAGAAGATTCAGAAAAACAGATCGGCACATAGCACATATTCGTCTACTATTAAACTGAAAGGTTCCTTCTACAGAGTCTTTCTGAAAGAAAGGTTATTTCTATTGATCTTTTCTGAAAGAAGGGGTGCTTCTACCACAGTGCCTTTTTGAAAAAAAGGGGTGCTTCTATAGACCCTTTCCGAAAGGAAGTGTGCTTCTATAGAACCTTTCTGAAAGAAAATTCCCTATTTCGGGGATCATGCCCACCATCTATCATTTATCATCTGAAGAGCTGCAACATTGGAGCCGGTATAGGTGAATTGTGGGCAACGGTTAAGTCACTCTCGAACCCTGGAAGAAGGGAAGATAGGACCTCAGTCACGTTTGGCGACGTTACGTTGACTGACCCGAAGAGGTGCGCAAGTAATTTCAATCGACAGTTTGTCGAGCATGCCGAGAGTGACAGGGCGAAGAGAAGAGTATTACGTCGCATCAGATCTCTTCCTGCCGAGGATGAACCACCACAATTTACAATGGTGATGCCAATGCCATCAGGAACGCTAAATCATCCAAAGCGTTGGGCCCTGATGGAATCTCCATGGTAATGTTGAAGCAGCTGGATGAGCCGGGAGTCGAGTATCTCACCAAAGTCTTCAACTTGTCGCTAGCCACCCTCGTTGTTCCCGAAGTCTGGAAAATGGGCAGGGTGGTCCCACTACGGAAGCCAGGCAAGGATGCCGGCAAAAGTGAATCGTACAGACCGATTTCGCTTTTGTCGCCCGTAGCAAAGACACTTGAGGCCTTGATCCTCCCCAGTATCAGAAATAGCTATCAAGTTGCCGATCATCAACATGGATTCCGTAAGCAGCACAGCACGACAACAGCGCTACACGCCGTTACCACATATATCTGTAAAGGACTCAACCAGAGACGGCCGTGCGATAGAACAGTGATGGTGGCTCTTGACTTATCAAAAGCCTTTGATACAGTCAGGCACTCCACGCTGTTTGAGGACATTGAGCAGACAACCCTCCCGCCAAGCTTGAAACGTTGGATAGTCAACTATATGTGTGGACGCCAGTCGTACGTGGAATTCAGGAATAAGAAGTCCAAACCCCGTAGAGTGAAACAGGGAGTTCCCCAAGGTGGGGTGATATCTCCGGAACTGTTTAACCTCTACCTCTCCTGTATTCCACCCCCTCCAGACGGCATTGAGATCGTGACGTATGCGGATGATTGCACGATCTTGGCGTCGGGTACATATCCTGATGACATCTGTGAGAGACTGAACAACTATTTAACTGATCTTACCACCTTTTTCCATTCGAGGAATATGTAGATTTCCCCCACAAAATCTACAGCCACTCTGTTCACCACATGGACAGCGCAGTTTGGACGTGAGTTGAATGTCGTGGTCGACGGTAGCAGAATTCCTACCACAAACTGCCCTAAAATTTTAGGGGTCACATTCGACACTACATTCACGTCGTGCGCACACGCCACAGCTATCTGCGACAAGTTGAAAAGTAGGAACAAGGTCCTCAAGTCCCTGGCCGGTAGCACTTGGGGTGCAGATAAAGAAACCTTGTTGACCACATATAACGCGATAGGTCGGTCTGTGGTAAGCTATGCGGCTCCAGTCTGGTCCCCGAGATTGTGTGATTCGAACTGGAAAAAGATTCAAACTTGCCAAAATGCAGCCCTGAGAACAGCGACAGGGTGCCTCCTCAAATCTTCAGTGGACCATCTACATGAGGAGGCAAAAATTCTTCCTGTAAAGCAACACAATGAGATGCTTTCGTTGCAGTACCTGCTTGGATGTTATCGTGTGAGCCATCCCAATCACCATCTTGTGGGTAGGCCCGGCCCATTCAGGGAGATCAGGAAGGATATCCATGCTCTAGAGGGAGAGGTCCAACGATACAGGAGAGAACCCCTAGATCAACAAGCATATCAAGCAGGATTGAATAGCATTCACACGGACGCAGTTGCCAAGGCCTTAAGCAATTATAGTGTGAATAAAGTACTTGGAGTACATCCTCCATTTATCGCAGCTGAGGAGCGTCAGCTGCCACGACAAACTAGAGTAGTTTTGGCCCAACTACGCTCGGGATATTGCAGTCGCCTAAATTCTTATTGGGCGGAAATCGATCGCACCGTGCAAGACATCTGCAAAGTATGCGGCATGGGCCCGCACGACACACAACACCTTTTTAACTGCCCCGCCAAACCTACCCATCTAACTCCAGTGGATCTATGGCTACATCCCATCGAAGCAGCCACTTTTCTTGAACTGGAGATAGACCCAGAGCCAGATTGAACAGAGGAACGAACAAATAAACATAACAAAAACACTGTTACAACAACAACAACCATCTATTTTAGTGGTCACGTTAGGATTTGTTATAGCTTTCGATCCATTATGCCCGCAAATATTGACTTGCCCCTGAAAAAAGTTACATCGGAACAAACAGCACCACAAGGACTACCTTCATTCAACATTTCAAAGCGACCCTCGAACAGACCTAAAATTGCACTTAAGCGAAAATTTGGAACTCGTGTGGGGTGAGGTACTCGAAAGAGTTGACAGGAAGCATGGAAATTCCCACGAAAAAAATTGTAGGGGCTAATTTTTTTTTTTTTTTTTTGTTAATGGTAAATTCCAGATGAGTTTCACAATCTATCCTTTAAGTTGAAACGGAAGATATACAAAACTCACGGGGAATTTACGTTCAAAATAACGCCCTATATCTTTGTAACCAGGACCACAAGTACTAACTTCGGTGAACATTTCAAAACGATTATCGAACTGTTCTCAAACTGCACTTAAGTTAAAATGTTGAACTTTTGTGAGGAATGTAGATTTCCGATGGGGTTGTTGGATATAGTCCATCCTCGAACTTGTTCATAGTGTCCAAAAGCCATTCCAGCCAGTAGAACTCGGTAGAATTTTTTAATGTATGGATTGATTTCCCACCAAAAAAAGGTATATTTTTGTATTGGCGATAACAAGGAGTACCTTGGGTCAAAATTCCAAAACGATCATCACACAGTGCTTAAACTGCACTTAAATATTTATCAAGAATAAAGGAGTTGTGAGATAAAGACCTTCAAACTTGATGTACACTGGTCCATTTAGCTCATGACGTATGGATTTGAGGGTAATTGGTAAGTCACTTCAGCATTTTTCGTGTTCTCTTATGAATGAAAACAATGAAAACTATTTGTACTTATAGGTCTGTTCCAGAACTGCAGGAATCTACTAATTTTTACTATTTTTTCCGATAACATAAAGGAAAAAAAGTTATCGTTGTAAAAAATAGTAGATTCTTGCAGGTTCTGGAACAGAACATATGTTTTGTAATATTAACACTATATCAAAACGTGGACCTATATAAACATTTTATGGTAGAAATGTTTCTTAGCCTCTGGAAACACAAAATACAAAGTTACAACCGATTCTGTTGTCAAATGGGACTAATACATTCAAAATATATTAAAATGACGCGTACTTTATATGGGGCGTTATATGGGGGCTATACCAAAACGGGGACCTATATAAACCAACTTTGGTAGGAATGTTTTTTGGCCTCTGGGACAAATATCTCAAAAATTCCTTAAAACGACGACGCGTCACGCGTCATTTTGTATGGTGGCTATACGAAAGCGTGGACCTACATAGCCGCTTTCAATACCAAATGTCCTACATACATATAATAGATTTTCCCAAAATTTCATCCACCTACGTCAATCCGTTCAGACGCTAGAGTGATTTCCACAGACGGGCAGACGTACGGACATCGCTATATCGATGTAGAATTGCACGCTGATCAAGAATATATATAGTTTATGGGGCCTACAATGATTATTTCGAGTAGTTACAAACGGAATGACAAACTTAATATACCCCCATCCTATGGTGGTGGGTATAAAAACAAAATGAGGTTATGTTTCAAATATTAATAACCTCAAAAATCTACCAAGAAATTAAGTTTGAAATTACATTAATTTCAGTTACAAGTAATAATAATAGAAATGAAATTCTGCACGGTTTATCAAACCATGTGCTGCAAAAATTGCTCAATCATTATCAATTATTGTCAAATTTCCAAATGATATTCAACTCCCCATTTCACCCCTACCGTTCCCAATTCTCTACAAAACAGTAACTCATTAAAATTTCACACACAATAAATATATAATATTAACTAGCCGGTTATGTTATCACACAACGGAAGCAATGCATGTAGTACAGAACACCAATGTTTAAAAAACAACTACAATAACATCAAAAAATAAAACAAGAAATTGACAAAAAAAATGTTACAAAAACCAACAAAGAGAAGGAAATAAACCACAAATAGCGTGCAAAAATAATATAGAAAATAATTTACATATTATATTGGACATATGATGTTGTACACATGTACATATTTTGTTTGTAACAAAATATAAGTATGAATGGGTTGGCGACGACGTCATCATAATCGTCATCAATAGAACCAAATTTGTAAGGGGAGGTATGGGGTGGTGTCTACTGTTTGTGATGGAGCACGTGTCATTCACAAATCTGTGGTTACAGATAGTGCAATTAGTAGAAATAGAGTGTGGGAGGGGCGTTTGGGTGTTATTGTGGTAATAATTGTATGCGTTTGACCGAGACTGATAAGCTAGCTACTTGGGGTTTTGCTGACGTATGGTATGATGTATGGTTGAGAAACATATGTCTGAGTAAGGGGCTTGTGGGTGTGTTTTCGAGAGATACATAGGAGTGACTGATACATAGGAGAGATAAAGCAAAAGTGACTAAGAGACAAAATATATTAAAATAAATTGTTAGTTGACTTAGGATCACGTTATTTATTTGTGACCTCTTGTACAAAAAAGAACAATTAAGTGTGTGTTTGAAATCTTCTTGCATCGGGAGTTTGACATCAATCAAATGGAGCGAAGAGCTAGCTTATGGTTTTTGGCCCTCTTAAAATTATTTAGGGACTTGATGAATGAAGTTTTGTCATAAGGTGACGTAAATCTGACTATTTTGATCCTATCGGGCGAATTAACGTTTTACGTATTGTTTCAGTATTGCAGACGATAAAACGATTTAATTGGCGGTGCAGCTATGCTGAAAGAGCCACAGAAACATATTACTAAAATTCTGCGTTTTGTCAAAATGAAACATGTGATTTTTCTTGTTGAGCAAGTACAATGCGAATCTCTTACAATTCTTCTTTACATCTATTTCTAAAAATATAAAATTGGAAAGTTTTAAAAACAAAAAATTGTGATATAACAACAATTGTTAAGCAGCTTTTTAAGTCTTGTATTGATTTCAAAATTTTACTTTCTAACCGGTTTTTAAGATTCTCGCTACAACACCTACATGTTGAAGTGACTTGCCAAAACCAAAAATCTAGGTCATCCATCTTAATCAAGTTGCCAACAGCGACATGGCACAGACGACAAGAATTCACAATAAAATCTCATGTTTTGATTTGATCTAATTTTTATACAAATTAAAAGAATAGAAAACATTTTCAAGCCTTTCTTTTTATTTCTATTCATGATCAGCGCGCCTCTTTTTTATTACCATTCATTAGCTACGGTTAAAATTATTTCTAAAGGAAATAAAGAGAAAAAAAACTAATAAAAAGAAAAACAAACTATGCGTCAAAGATAAAACTGAGGTTGAATCTAAGACGTAAAGTAGGAAAAAATGTAGAAAAAACGCCGTTATATTCATTCACACACACGCACACCACAGCTTGTAGGTTCAATAACCCCCGCCAGCCAGTAAAGATACCAAAGAAGACCGGCCTAAGTCGTGTACGCATTTAATTGAATTGTGGCCATTGACTTTGTTACCACATAACGTTTTTAAGTCAATATACATAAATAAGTAGTAGAAGGCACAACAGAGACAACCAAAAACCCAATACCCCATAGATAGAGGCAATGAATGATGACAAATATTCATAAATGCTGGCCAAGTAGTTTATAAGCCGGTTATTATTGTTGTTTGCAAGCATATTAGGCGGCGAGGTGTTATGTGATTTTAACGGCATGCACGCTTCGCTTTTTCATTTTGAAGTTCAAGCACGTTTTAATTATACAAAAATGGAAATGAATAGAAGAAATTGTATAGGGAAAATTAAGTTATCATAGGAAAATGGGTATGAGAAATAGGCAATGTTAAACTTGAGTCGATCCATAACTCTCTCAGTACTGTTAAGATATCAGACACCCTAATAAAAGTGTATAGCTGAAATGCTAAAAATGCTAGAAGAGACAAAGACCAAAAATAACTTTTCTCTATTATCTTTGTGGTGAGATTGATAAATTATTGAATAAATACAATACCTGAGCACCAAAATTATAGCTTATGAGAAGATGTCATACATCTATTCCTGCCTAAATTCATATTAAAATCAGTCTATTTTTACTTCCAAAAAAAAAAACACAGAAAACAAAAAATCAACAATAATTCTATTTGATGCAACAAGTGCTAAGAATGTGACCTAATCCTCATTACCGCTTAACTGCATAGTAACATAGTTTTTAAACATAAGCATCAAATTTCAAAACACATGAGTATGGACAACATGATATGACGCAATGATGACCAAAGACTTATGACTTCAGTATCTGTATACATAATTTCTATTTCATCTTGAATTACGAAGACATTGTACAGTGTTTCTTTATCTCTAAACACAAAATGCATTTAGGTCATGATTTCACTTTTTATAATACCATTAGGAATTAACTAACTGCATAACAACAGCGGCACTAGGCGGAGGCATTAAATTTCTCATTATAGAATTTTATCTCTTCAAAGAAAATACATTTTTTAGAGGTCATAATCTCAAATTTTGTGGTGGTCAGAAGATAGACTTGGTGCCGGATTGTATTGATGATAAGCATGCATTTTTGAAATTTGATTTCAATTTCATAATGATGGCTGCGTGGACACATGCATCGAATTGCATCCTAAATTTAGAATGGGCATAATGAGGAATGCTGTGCAATCCATCCTCATAAAACCTATAAAGTTTAAGGTCATATAATGGTGACCAGCAAAATGATGGATGGCAGCCGAAATGCAGTGATAAGCTTAGCATATGTTATGCTAGGCAAATAATAGAGATAAGTTTTATATTTAGAATGGTCACCACGATAAGCATGTTGCAATTGTTTACTTATCTCCCAAACGCATTAGATGTTATAATCCCACTTGTATGATGATTAGAGGTTGGGTAGCTGCTGAACTGCATTGACAAGCTAAAATTTGAACACAGATTGTGTGAGATATGTATGCATATTTGAAATTTGATTTCATATTCATAATTTATGCTGTGTGGGGCCATAAAAACTGTATTTTTCTAGAAAAACGATAACAAGCTGTTTTAACATATCTCTGAGAAACCAAACCGAAGACGTGGCCTCAGATTTTGTTGTTGAAAATATTCTAAAAAATATAAAATAGAATTAATAACAAATTTTGATAAGACTTAAAAAATATTAAATAAAAAACATTGCAATTCAAATAGAAATTCTGTAAATAAAATCATAAGATAAGGTTGTACAAGAGAAGAAAGCGACCTAATTTGTGATAACAATTTTTGGTAAGAATTTATGAAGTGCTAGTAAGAAGATATGGATGGAGATAACAAAAGTGTTTTTTTTTTTAATTTAAAGACACATATCAGCACAAGGAATCAGAACCCCCATACTCTTGATGTCGATAGCAACATGAACACTTTATTGCTACAAAAGAATAAACTGTATTCGAAAGCCACGTTTATTTAATGTTATTTCGAAAGTAAAACAAATTTGGAGGTATATTTCACTACAACAATAATTTTATTTGGATTTAGAAAACATATTGGTATGGAATAGAAAAGTAGGGGTTATTTTACCACGAAAATAAATGGTATTGTTGAATGTTTCAGAAACAAAACTTGTTGCTTTCTTTTTTGTTAGCGGAAAGGTATTTGAGGAAACAATAGAAGAAGAAACATGTACGTACAGTCAATAAATACAATTGAATCATATAAATGTACCTGTTTTGTTGACACATTAAACATTTGTAAAGAAATAAAATTGATAACAGATGCTTTGTTAAAAACTACAATGATATGATGAAAGAATACAATTTGTTTAGGTGTTTTAATTTTGAGCTACAAAGAAGAATTTTCACTCAATAAATGGTACTAGGAATGCAGTTTCTAAAAAAGATGAGTTAGAACATCGACAAACAAAATATTGTAAAACGCATAATGTAATTACCTTTTTATTACGAAGTTTTCAATAGGTTGACAATTGTTTTTGAAAACCCGATAAACTTAGAATCTGTTTTAATATGCAGCGTTCCTTTTCGAACATAATATTTGATAGCAACCTGCATTAGTCGGTACCAAATCTAAGTGTCTAAAATAAGATTATTTTTTAGACCTGAATGTGTGAATATAAAACTGATACTAGGTGACTAATATGATAACCCCTAACCCGTTAGTCATTCGCAGCCATATGGTGGGGATCGTAGAAATTTAAATTTCCACGTCAGTGTATCTGAGAACCTTCAGTTTTCTTTGTTAACAGGAAACAAGCAGAGCATCCTATGTTTTTTATTAACAATGAAGACCAAATTATCACATTTAGATCTTAAGAAAAGATCCTCAGATCATATTCATATTATTTATCAGCCTTTCATAATAAACAGCATCTAGATGGCAAACAAATATGTCTAGATCTTAAACATAACATTATTATAGACATTGTGTACATTGTGTGTAAAATGTAAATACAATTGTTTTTGTTAAAGATGTGGATTTAACATTCCTGTCAACTGGGAATGACAAAAATATAGATGTTGCTTGCAATAGTTAGAAATTTAAAATAATGCGTTTCGTATTAGAGATGGGTAATCTAGTTCCTTGTATTAGTTCCAAAACATATGAGTAACATCATAACAAGTAACGTGTGATATTAAGTATACGCATGTGTGTTCATTGAAAAAAATGTGGGCCATTGGAACTGCGAAGTGAACTAGATAGTTCCATATAGTTCCTTTGGCATAACTCTATTTTGTATATAGGAATTTTCTTACCCATGTTTCCATGGAACAAGCATTCTTAATTAAGCTGAATATAAGCCCATATTGTTATAAAATTCTTCTTTACAATCAAACCTCTAAATGCTAAAGATTCTTCTGGCGCATATATGGCATCTAATAAACCCTTTTATAAAATAATAGGTATATAACGTATAAATAAATATTCCTATTCAAATTTTCAAGAAAATATTTACCCTTATGCCCTGAGTATTACCGGCACGTCAGTCAATCCTTAAAGCTGATTGTTTACTTTGTGTTCCTCTAATATAATTTGCCTGCATTTTGGTTGATTGGTTGTCACTGGCTGGTTTGTTTACATTGCTCCTTTAATAGAATATCAGCATTTTGTTTGACCACAAACAAATTTGATAATAACAAATTATTATAAGCCATTGAAGTTCAGATCCAATCTTTTTGGATTTGGTGATAATTCCAGGTAGTGTAAAGCATTACACTCGTGCCTACATTATCTTATTAAAGATTAATATTAATTCAACAAAAGTCTTACTTTTATAGGTATCTCAAAAATGTTTCAATTCATACGAATTTTGATTGTTTATGATTCAATTTAAGCCTCCTCTGCCTGCTAGTGCATGAATCGTCCCAAAAAATCATGCATCTTCTTAGCAAAAGTTCTTTGAGGGCAACGAACAACTATTCATAACTTCCATATCAAAACCATGACTTTTGGGAGAATTTAGGCGCCAATCAAGTATTCAAGACTGACCATGGTCTTCTATGTTGCAAACAGAATGGCCATTTTGTATTTAACCACGTTTAAACAATGATTTTTCAACAAATAAATTGTCTTGTGAACTTTGGCAATTAAAATGCAGGTTTTATGACAATTACCAGTGATAAATGTCAGTTGCAATGACGTTTACCAACACTCATTACATCAATTAAGAAGATGTGAAACAACAACAAATAACTGCATTTGTCATGTTTGTTACGTAGAAAATATACTCAAGTTATTATTAACAAAAATAAACAACAAAAATATTTAATTTTTTCTTAATTTTTTGTGGCGAAAAACTTAAGAAACTGGTGTAAACAAGCCACGTCAACATAACTAAATTCAAAGAGCATAACCTCTAAAAGAGCAACAGACTCTCAAGTGCAAGTCAAACACTCAGAGAAAGGTAAATGCCACAATCAACCACCAAGAACCGGCAAAAAAGAACGAAAAACAACAATAATCAACGTTAGAATTAAAAACCAAAAGAAAATATAGAATGAAATCTCCAAATAAAAAGGTAAACGAGAATTAACAGAGGAACAAGTTTAGATTATGAATAAAAGATAAAGTGCAATAAAAGAAACAAAAACAATTGCACAAACAGCAAGTGACTTTACGACAAGAAAATAAAAAACGCGAGGGGAAACACAAGGCAAGGCGACACTCATCGTGTTGGGGCGATGGAGAAGCAGAAAAAATGTACACGCAGACAAAAATTTAAAGAACAATGGAATTAAATTGCTGGATTCTAACTCATGGAAAAATAACACAATGCATAATTATTTCTGGCCGAAAACAACTAACCACAATTTCATCACAACTTTTCGTATTTAATTATAATAAAAAATGTATGTGGTACTTACAGAATTCAACCAAGATAAATTCATTGTCGGCAATGGCTTTCTTGAAATTGTTTTGTGTCAATACCAAAACTCCATCTTCGACTTTGATTTCTTCATCGGCAGCTTGCCCACAGGCCAAAGCCACAAACAACAGCGAACACAATAAGAATTTCATTTTAATTTTTGTTTGCCCGGTTTTTCTGTTTTCTTTTTTTAGTTTTCCCGTTTAATTAATTATTAACTAAAATAAATGCCCACACACAACACTTAAAACCGCGCAATTAAACTCCCTGCCTGCAACGATGTTAACGCCGTGAAATTTAAATGTTAAGTGATAAATTCAGCAGTGTAGAGAAATACAAGTAAAGAAATTCTCTGAGAATTTTGAGACACGTCATTGAAAGAAAAATGACATTTCGTATTGCCATCATTCATTGTGCGTTGTTAGCAGGACGCGTCATTTTGGCGTATAACTGAATGAAACGTAAGGCGTACAAATGAAATGTAAACAAATACGGACGTATAGAATTACTTCGTCCCGGTCCACACTAGAGTGATTTCATTGAAAAAATTGCATGAAATTATGCATCTCTAGATCGACCTCCATGGTAGAGTTATATCATAAAATTGCTGTAGTGAGGAATTCGAATTAAGAACAATCAATTTCATGAAATTTTTTAATGAAATTCACGCTAGTGTGGACCGGGACTTCCCAGCAAAAGTTTGCATCCGCGGATGCAGTTGAATCACTAAAAGTGTACAGTACCGTTGGAGTACATCTTTTCCTATGAATTCACTTATGAATTTTACAAGAGAGAGCGCAGCTAGGATGCACTCTATTTTGCTTCCACAGCACACAGCTAGGATGCACTCCGTTTTCGATCCAAATCACAGCTTTTGATGTAGTCGTTTGGATTGAATTTAAATGTAGTCTAAAGATGCTATCATGGTTTAATAAGAAAGGTTAGCCAAAGCTTTATGTCAATTTAAATTTTTTCATTCGAGTATGCCTAAAACTTCAAAACAATATAAACAAACTGTGTATGTGTGTAGGAAAAGATGTATTCCAGCGGCAATTGTTCTAGTGATTTAACTGCATCCGAGGATGCAAACTTTTTGCTGGGAAACTTTTACAAAATGCTGTACGATAACAAACTTGTTCAGTAAAGCTAGGTACACATTGCCATTTTTGACTGACAGCTTTGCTCAAATAATCGGTTGCTTGCTAGTGTGGCCGTTCATTTTTGTCATTTTGTCATTCATGGGCATACACTATGGGCATGCACGACAGCATTTGTAATAGTATTAGTCATGGTTTAATAATAAAGGTTAGCCAAAGCTTTATGTCAATTCAAATTTTTTCATTCGAGTATGCCTAAAACTTCAAAACAATATAAACAAACTGTGTATGTGTGTGTGGTGTTTGAATAATATGCCAAACAATTTTAAAAACAATCGAATTCAATGATTTTTAAAATTGTTTTTAGACCATTTGTATGGAAGAAATTGGTGAGATTTGCATTGAAACAATCAGTTTATCATATCCACAACTCGATTATGTGGAGAAAACTTAACTCTTCATTCATTTTTCGCGTTTTTTATAAAATGCTCAAAAAATGCATTGTAAACAAACCCACTTGTTGCTTTTATTTTGAAGTTTTAGGAATTCAAGAAAAACAAGGGTTCTATAGATTTTTTTCATTTAAATCTACCTCTTTACTTATACCATGGTATTAGTAAATTTTGAAGTTTTTGTCAATGTATTTGGGAGTAGTTTTGGCAGGATTGAAATCAAAATAGTTTTGATTTTGTAAATGAACCCCTTTCAATCCGATGAATTTTGTTTATTTTCCAAGTAACCAACAAATAATTTTTGAAAACAACAAATATTATTTGTGAGGAAATTAAACATTTGGAAAACTTCAACCCAAAATCGAGTTCTGGAGGAAAATTCATCATTTTTGGAATATGGATTGAAGGAATGCCACACACTATTCAATCACACACGTACACAAGGGTTCATTTGGCAGTGCAGTTTGGCAGTATAGTGTATGCCCCGCATCATGCAACCATAAAAATGTTTGTGGTTGTTGGACAGGTGTTGGTTGTATGATGGTATAATAGTGTGAACCCAAAACGTCATTCAAGGAATAAATTTGCCGTGTAAATATCAAATAAAAATGAGTAATTCGCGTACTTTTATTAAATTTGGAGAATTCCTATAGGAATTAGCAATAATAACACGGTCATAACAAAAGAAATTTGACGATACAGTGAATGGAGTGAATGGGATAACAAGGAAAAAAGCAAATGGGCAAATGGTTCTGTGGATGACGAAAAAAAAGGAATAAATAAATTTGTGCATTGTGCTGTTGGAAAAATATAAAACTCTCCCGGAGTTTGAACTGTATGTGTGCGGTTCTAATAGATGTGGAACTAGCTATACATAAAACCAAATTGTGAAAGACGAGATGGTTCTGTGGATGACGCCAAAGCAAATAGAAACAAACAAATTCGTGTATTGTGCCAATGGAAAAATGTGCTCAATATCTTCCAGTGTCTAAATTGATAGTGCTATACTAATAAATGTGCTGTATTAATAAATAAATGCTTGTAGTTTTGCAAACTCATTATATGTTTATTTTTCATATTAATGGGAAGTCATGGGTCGCTGAGTAGGGATTTTCATGTACTACATTCCCAAGTGAATAGAAAATAGCCATATATTTATTAATATCATGATACAATAAGAAAGGTAGCATTATCAGCCCAGCTGAAGCCCAGCTGGTGATAACATATGGTCTGTTCCTTTACTTTTAAAAATGGTAACAGTGACAAAAAATGTTAAAAGTGGTGAACTGGTCTCATATAAATTGTATACTTTTTAAAGTAAAGGAACACTTTGCAGGTTAAAAATGGTAAGAAATGGTAACCTCAGGCAAGTAAAGGAACAGAGCTATAATGAGTCAATTGCATTGAATTTATGTCAAATTTTGACATCTTATGTTACCAAAAACGGCAGTTGCTGCTACCTCCTTATTGTATCATGATTAATATGCATCATTTTATTGTTTTTTATATTTATTTGTGGTTGCCAGCGCCCATATTTATTGAGCAAATTTTATAATTTGACTGACGGCTTGGCATCCAACATGAATGATAGTGTGGCCGCTCCGTAAAACCCAACAAAACTGAAGCAATCGATAGCTCTGTTCCAGAACTAAAAAGTTTTTACAATTTTTACCACTTTTACACATTTTGCGTTCCCGTACACAAAATTTATATGAAAATCGTTTACGACTTTTACAACTTTTACGACTTTTACCACTTTATAAAGTACGGGAACAGGCCAGATATTTTCGAAAAATCGTCAGTCAAAACTGGCAATGTGTACGGCACTTAAAAGAGAAATGAGAAGTACTTGCAAGTAGTTGCAAGAACTTGCAAATACTTTTTACTTGCGAAGTTATCGAACAGGCATATTGAACGAAAAACAGAAGAAAAAGTCGAACGCTGACAAAACAAAATTAATAACTGTGATGTCTATACGATTCCATGGTAGAATGGTCAAAAATGTATGTAAATGCAACTCTGTACACCTGTACGCATGTTTCGAAGATGAAATCATTTAAAATATTGTTCTTTGTTCACAGGTCTAAATTGCAGAATATTGTGAAAATAGCAGGTCCTGTTGTGCAGATTACAACCTGTATTTGAGACTGGTCCAAGGCTTTACTAGATTAAAAGCAAAACCTAAGTCAACGGCTTTTCCAACAATATTTTATTCAAACAAAATAAAGTTTAATTTATAATAAGATACATCTTTATAAAAAGCTCGAGCTGTTTCTTATGTGCAGAATCTACATATAATAGCTCTGTTCCTTTACGTTCAAGAATCTTCAAGTTTTACCAATTTTTACTCGAAAAGCGTTCCTTTACTTCTTACACCATGCAATTCATATGGGAGCAGTTTACATCTTTTGCCGGTTTTACCATTTTCAAAAGTAAAGGAACAGACCAAATGTTGAAAAATATGAGATTTAGTGAATTTTGGTGTTTTAGGTTCCAAGATGCCTAAAACCAATTAGCAAATATTCAACGTCCACAATTAGCTCAAAGTCACGCCACGATTTAATTGAAGTTGCGTGCTTCCTATTCCTCCCGTATAGCGCATTGATGATGGGCAATAGCAACTATTCTTAACGTGAATTTTTAAACTCAATTCCATATTCTGCAAATGTTGAGCGCCTTCTTGGGACACAAAGCGCGAATCGTCCCCTAATGTTCTTCATGTTAGTGTAATACAAAATGCAGAATAACGTTTAAGATATTGGTAAGGTCTTATTTTCTTTTGACTTTGATTTCAAATTTTCAATTCAATTTAAAAGTTTACTGACGTATTTACATTTCTATATACATATGTGTGTATATACATATTTGGCCTGTTCCCGTACTTTATAAAGTGGTAAAAGTCGTAAAAGTTGTAAAAGTCGTATACGATTTTCATATAAATTTTGCGTACGGGAACGCAAAATGTGTAAAAGTGGTAAAAATTGTAAAAACTTTTTAGTTCTGGAACAGAGCTATTGTTACGAATGTAACTGATAGGTTTAAGTTAATTTAGTTTAATTTCCGTTAATTTAAAAATTTGAATTGTAACGTAAAGTTTTATTACGCAGTTACTTTATTTAAACAACAACAGCTATCATGTAGAATTATCTTCATTATTCTAGATGTTACTTTACCTTTCATTAATGTGCTTTTGTTTTGTTTTGCCATAATCATGTAATTATCGTTTAGTTCCTACTTCTTGTATTTCTTGCATTTGTTTGTTGTTGTAATTACGTCATTACTGTGCTTGTCGTCCGCCTGTATTCCCCCCATGTATGTATGTGAGTATGGTTGTTCGCTTAGTGCGAATGTGTGTCTGTGTGTTCGTTGCACAGATTCGAGGTGTTGCCAGACTTTCTGGATAATTCTAGACCATGGAGACTTTGGGGTATAAATACAGGGGAACTGGCAATGACGAGTTGAGTTGTGTTTTAAGCGTTGAACTGAACAGATCGGTAAAAGAGTAGCTGCGTGCTTACTAGAGACTTGCTGTGTGCTTAGTAATTAAAGTCGGTTCTGAATAAGTGTAATAAAGTAAATAAAGCATTGTAGAAACGTAATCTAAAACGAACCCTGTTTTATTTGGTACAAATCGTATCGGGGAATAAAACAACGTCTACACGGACATTAGTTAAATCTAATTCCGTAACAATTGGTGTCAGGAAGTGAGATTACGATCATCCTACAATGAAGTTTAAGGATCTACGAGTGGAAGACTTGAAGAAGGAGCTAAGTAAGTTGGAGTTGTGTTCTACTGGCAACAAGGCCGAACTACAAAAACGCTTGTTGGAAGAGTTCGAGCGCCGTGGAATGAACATCGATGAATATGAGTTCGACGGTAAGGAGGAAGTCGAGTTATCGGCAAAGGACGAATCCAGCGTTGAGGAAGTTTCGTCGGTAGCTGCCAGGGGAGACGATTTGAAATCAATGCTGGCTATGATGATGGTGGAAATTAGGAAAATAGAAGGAAGCTCCATGGAAATGAATAAGAAAAGCGAAGAAACTTCCAGACTTATGATGAAAATGAAGGCAGAAAATTGTAGAATGATTGGAAGAAAATTCCAGTAAAATGTTGGAAGAGATATCCAGAAAGAGCGAAGAAAATTCCAGAAAATTAGAGGAAAAATTAGAAGAGAACTCTAGAAAAATCTCTAAGGGCATGGAAGAGAAACTAGGGGTAAATTCTAGAACAATTAACGAGAAACTCGAGAACATCACGATGGTGATTGAAAAGAGAGTAGAAAACGTGGAGGTACAAATTAAAGAGTTGGATAAAAAAATTTTGTCTGTTGACGAGAAATTTCTGGCTCAAGATGAGAAGATTCTGGGCATAGAAAAGAAAATGTCGGAACTGGAAATTAAAGGCGGTCCAGTGAGAGCTATTCATAACACGTTAAAAATTAAGCCTCCAGTGTTCGACGGCTCTACCTCTTTAAATGTGTTCAAATTACAGTTCGAGACATTGGCTGCTAGAGATTCTTGGAACGACAACGACAATGCGGTATCACTCCTTATGGTATTGAAGGGTGATGCTGCTGACGTATTACAGAGTATTCCCGCCGCTTCTAGGAATAACTATGGGGATATATTGGCTGCTCTCGAACGTAAGTACGGTAGTGAACACAAGCAAGAGATCTACCGAATGGAACTTAGGGGAAGAGTCCAGAAGCCAAATGAGACTTTGCGGCTGATATAGAGCGGTTGGCGCAGTTGGCATATCCAGGAGAGACACATCCATTGGTGGACCGCATAAAGATTGAGACATTTGCAAGCGGTATTCGTGATCCAGAGATAAAATTTGCGACGTATGCGGCACCGATAGGAACATTTGCAGAAACCGTGTCATTTGCCCTGGCCCAAGAAACCGCGAGGATGATGGTGAAACCTAAAGCTTACAACGTGCGGAGGCTGGAAATCCAGGACAACAATTCCCAGACCGTTGTCGACCTGCTGAAAGATGCACTAATGCGTGTGAAACGAGGTGCTTGCAGAACGAAAAAGACGTGCTATAACTGTCGGAAAACTGGACACTTGGCCCGAGAATGCAGAGTGAGACAAGCAAGGCCCAGATCCACCTCACCGCCTTCAAAAAGCAACGACCAACCGGTGGCCAAGAATCTGCAAAGAGAGACATCAGGTGAATCAGATACAGCAAGTTCTGCTAATCACGAGGCGCCGCTGGCAGAGGATGAAAACGATGGTCCCACAATTTCTATAGCCATAGTCCAGCAGAAGAACCACAACTTAACGGTTAAAGGCTTTATCAATGGTGTATTGCGTACCTTGACATTGGACACCGGTGCAACAAAGTCCATTATTAGACCGGATTTGGTAAAAGGGAAGGTATTGCCGTTAAATGGAGTCAAATTGCGGACGGCCACAGGCGAGACTACAACGGTGCATGGAATGGCCTACCAAAGACTGAGCATGGGTAGAAAATCGGTAAATTTCGATTTTATAGTGGCCGATATTGTGGACGAAGTTATACTTGGTGTAGACTTCATGATTGCCTTCGATATCAATCTGGACATAAAGCACCGTGTGATGACATGGTCCAATGTGGAAATACCGATAAGTGTGGGCTACAACGAGAAAAGCAAACATCGCCCAAAGGCAGAATCAGGCGAGATCGCTGTCGATGTCCGTACGCTGAAGGTGGAAGCCGCCGACAATTGGCCAGTAGGAAAGCGGAAAAATCCAGCAACGAGGACGAGAAAGCGAAGATGTACGTCGAGGGAAGGTCCGTCGAAAAGCGGCCGTACAACAAGGAAGGACAAGTCCGATGAAGACCAGGTGGCACTTAGGAAGAAAGAAGGTATAACGTCAAGATTCCTGGAGAGAAAGCAACGTCGTCCAGAAGAGCAAAAGTCCAAAGCTGACGCAGTAGAGGGTACATCTAAATCAGTTGCCACCACTACGGAACATGAACTGCGTCTAGTCAAGAGGAGCAGGCTTAAGCGGGAGGCAGTGTTACCAATACCCATACCACAGAGAGGGAACTGTGCCTATTCGGGACGAACAGGCTTAAGCGGGAGGCAATGTTACGAATGTAACTGATAGGTTTAAGTTAATTTAGTTTAATTTCCGTTAATTTAAAAATTTGAATTGTAACGTAAAGTTTTATTACGCAGTTACTTTATTTAAACAACAACAGCTATCATGTAGAATTATCTTCATTATTCTAGATGTTACTTTACCTTTCATTAATGTGCTTTTGTTTTGTTTTGCCATAATCATGTAATTATCGTTTAGTTCCTACTTCTTGTATTTCTTGCATTTGTTTGTTGTTGTAATTACGTCATTACTGTGCTTGTCGTCCGCCTGTATTCCCCCCATGTATGTATGTGAGTATGGTTGTTCGCTTAGTGCGAATGTGTGTCTGTGTGTTCGTTGCACAGATTCGAGGTGTTGCCAGACTTTCTGGATAACTGGAACTGGCAATGACGAGTTGAGTTGTGTTTTAAGCGTTGAACTGAACAGATCGGTAAAAGAGTAGCTGCGTGCTAACTAGAGACTTGCTGTGTGCTTAGTAATTAAAGTCGGTTCTGAATAAGTGTAATAAAGTAAATAAAGCATTGTAGAAACGTAATCTAAAACGAACCCGGTTTTATTTGGTACAAATCGTATCGGGGAATAAAACAACGTCTACACGGACATTAGTTAAATCTAATTCCGTAACAATATGTATGTACAACAAATCTTTGTCAGAATCTGTTTGGCAATGAATGCACTTCAAATTCAAAATATGGAAAAAATTTTAATCAGCTGTTAGCATTATATTAACTTTTATCATTCTACCATGATACGATTCATTAGCATAGACTAATATAGACTAGCATATAATGAATCGTATATACACCATCAGCATTTATCTTCGAATTTTCGAAGATAGAGAGATGGCGTTTGTAGTTTTATTTAAAGTTACAATAGATTTTAAACTATTTATTCTGATAAAAGACAACATGTGGATAATCTTTGGCCAGATCTACATACCCATATAAACAAATTCAACAAAATATTGCAATTTATCCCAAAACATTGTGCAATTGAGTGAAAAGATGAAGCACTTTCCATAACGGCGACACCTACAAAAAAGAAGCACACTACAATCTCTTTGTCTATACCAAGACCGTGTTTAGACATTCAAACTGGAAAGAAAATTTTTCTTCTCAATTTCTTTAAAAATTTCCTTGTTGTTTAGACACGGAAATCATGTTTGTGTCAATTTTATAATTTTTCTTATTCTTCTTCACACTCATTTTCTCATTGCGCCGTTTAAAAACAAAGCCAAGGCAAAATTGTAAAAAGTAAAAAATGGACGTGTGTGATAAACAATTAATTATTAAAGGAACCCTTGAATTGCATTTTAATTTTGATATTTCCACTTATTTCGAATTGTTTTTGCTTAAAAAAATAGTTTTTCCTCCAAATGTTTTTTTTCAATTGTCTCCGCTGTTCTTTGTTTCTCGACAGAGAAAATAAAATTAAAGAAAATGCAAAAACAAATCTGCAGCCAACTTCAGCTTGTATACGAAGAAAAACGAAACAAAACAGAATTTGCTAGTACAGAGGTGTGTGTACCCCCTCTTATTCCTCTCTACTCCTACAGCCTCTACAGGGACCAATTATTCGTCTATGTCATTAGTCTATGTGTGAGTACACACGCTGCGACTTTTGATGCATGCATCACCATTTTTTAGCGGTGTTGCAAAAATAGTAGTGGTGGAGGGAATGAAAATGTACGAAATGTAAAATTTCATGACTCATCATTTAATTCATTAATACCATTTAGTATGTTACAATTATTTAATGTACATCATGGATTTAAAACAATGTAATAAAAATAAAAGGACTAAACTTCCTCTTTTATTTGATAAGTATGTTGTTAGTTTTTTATTGCCTTCATAGTTGAAATTGAATTGCTTGGGTTCCAAATGTGTTTTTATTAAAACATAAAAATGGGAATTGGAAAAAAAGGAATTTGTTGCCCAACATTTCGTAAAAATATTTCAATAATAATAATTGTGCGAACACCCATATCAATACAAAGTAATTGTTGTAATTGAAAACAAATAAGCAACGAACATGGTTTTTATTTACATTTGTCGAGAAATATTAACAAATATTTGTACCTGTTTCAATAATTTTGTTTTAACAATTTATACCTACATGCATTGAACAATCATAACATATATATAAAATCGTACATGTTTGTTACAAAAATTACACTTCTTACAATATTTCATTAATTGGCCTGTTGGCTTTGTTATACATGTTAAATTGAATAAATAAATAAATAAATAAAAATGCAACCCTACAAGTACGAAAATGGTGATGCATGCATCAAAAGTCGCAGCGTGTGTACTCACAGTATGACTTTACTCAAACGTTGGATGTTTTTTCGCTTTAATCGAATCGACATTCCCTATGCCTCGTTCGTAAACAACAGAACAAGTCGGCCATTTTGCTTGTTTTCATGCTTATCATAGGGATACGCAGTAAAATGCAATAATCGGTTTTTCGATTATACGGTTTTCGTGAAAAACTTAAAACTCGATTTTCGGTTAGTCGATTATTTAGACAGTACTAAAAGTCGAGTTTCGATTATTCATTAACCGCGTAAAACCGATCATAATCGAATATAATCGACAATTTTCGTTGATGCAATCTGTGATGTACATACAGTATCGGCCAAAACTAAAGCACCCCCTCAGTAAATTTTTTTGGAATGATAATTTTTTTATGAAAACTAAATTATAAATTTATTTTTTATTTTTCTTTTTATTTATTTATATCTTTATAACTGAAAAATACAAAAATAAGGAGATCAGAATTTAATAAACAAAAGTTACAATTCAAAAAACATTTTAGGTCGCAAATATAAGCGGACAAAACTAAAGCACCCCCCCCATTTGACCCATTTGAGGTACAGCAAAAACTATTGAAATCAATATTTCGTTGCTTATCCTCTATTCTAGATGACACAATCGCATCTTGTAAGCATAAAGGATACTAAATTATTAATTATTGCAGGCGAAATAATCGGTTTTCGGAAAATTTAGCTTAAATCCTCAAAATACTGAAAATCGGAAGTTTCCGTTATATGGGGGCTACACCCAAACGTGAACCCAGGTCCACGATTTTTGGTGGATATGTTTTGTGACCACTAAGAACCCTAAGTACCAAATTACAGCTAATTTAGTAGGAAAATGTGGCTTAAATATCCGAAATACCGAAGATCGGAAGGTACCGCTATAAGGGGGCTATACCAAAACATTAGCCGATATTGTTCATATTCATCCAAAAATGATGCTACAGCATTCTCTGGTCAAATACTAAATCCCTTAGGTTTAAAAATTAGCAAAAGAACGAATTGCAAAAGAACGGTAGACGCCGGCTTATTCAGTCGACGACCAGCAAAAAACCTTCCGCCTCCATGTTTTACAGCGTCTTTGCAATATTTAGGATTTAACGGTTGCCCATTTGGTCCAAGCCTTTTACCATCTGAATACTTTAAATTAAACATAGATTCATCGAAAAATACTTCAAATGGGTCTTGGCGAATGCCAGTCTGGCTCCTTCATTTTTAGTCGATATGAAAGGTTTTTTTTTGCTGGTCATCGACTGAATAAGCCGGCGTCTATCGTTCTTCTGCAATTCGTTCTTTTGCTAATTTTTAAACGTTAGCGTATTGTATTTGACTAGTGGATGCTGTAGCATCATTTTTGGATGAATATGAACAATATCGGGTAATGTTTAAGTATAGCTCCCTTATAGCGGTACCTTCCGATCTTCGGTATTTCGGATATTTAAGCCACATTTTCCTACTAAATTAGCTGTAATTTAGTATTTAGGGTTCTTAGTGGTCACAAAACATATCCACCAAAAATCGTGGACCTGGGTTCACGTTTGGGTGTAGCCCCCATATAACGGTAACTTCCGATTTTCAGTATTTTGAGGATTTAAGCTAAATTCTCCGAAAACCGATTATTTCGACTGCAATAATTAATAATTTTGTATCCTTTATGCCTAAAAGATGTGATTGTGTCATCCAGAATAGAGGATAAGCAACGAAATATTGATTTCAATAGTTTTTGCTGTACCTCAAATGGGGGGTGCTTTAGTTTTGTCCGCTTATATTTGCGACCTAAAATGTTTTTTGAATTTCAACTTTTGTTTATTAAATTCTGATCTCCTTATTTTTGTATTTTTCAATTATAAAGATATAAATAAATAAAAAGAAAAATAAAAAATAAATTTATAATTTAGTTTTCATAAAAAAATTATCATTTCAAAAAAAATTACTGAGGGGGTGCTTTAGTTTTGGCCGATACTGTATGTACAAAAAAGTACCGTCCATTTTTTTAGCACACCCAATACGAGTAGTCAAGTACGACTTAATAGTCTTAATAGAATAATAGAATAATAGTTGACTCCGACTTTCGAGATTAATAATAATCGATTTTACGGTTTTCGCACAGTCAATAGTCGACTACGATTTTTAGGGATTTTACGGCTAATAACCGATTAATCGATTAACCGAAATCGGTTTTACGTATCCCTAGCTTATTATTGATTTCCTTTTGTGGCCCTTGAATTTTATGGAACGTTTTTAAATTTGTTCGGCTTTGCTTTCGTCATCCGTAATATAAAAAAGTAAACAAACAATTGCAAAAGTTTATTAATCCTTAATTTTGTTGTTGATTTTGATTATAAAGATAAGATTAATAAGACATCAATGTTGAATTAGAATTAGTGCAATACACGGTTAGCAGTAGAGACAATGGAAGCACAGCTGAAGGACGCACCAGTTGAACAAAAAGAAAAACTGATTGTTGTCACCGGTTTTGGTCCATTTGTGGGACATGAAGACGTTAATGCCAGTTGGGAGGCGGTAAGTAACATATGGTAACATGGGTAGGCCAGCGCCGATTTTCTCACAAATTACAAGTTATAGAAAAAAATACGTGAAAAATTGTGAGTTTAACGAAATATCATCTCCCAAGACGCACGCAGTTTTGTGTTTTCAGGGTATTGGGAAAAATAATTGGAACTTAAGGGTATAATTAACTTGGCATAAGACGAGCTGGCCAACTATGCTCGGATCGAAATGAAATTTTTATCACAGGTAGATCTCGTCACCCTGATCACAAATATATATAACATTTGTTGCGGAAGTCCATACTTCCCGAAATATGGGCCTTTGAAGTTCCAAAAATTCCTTTGTTAAAGGCCAGCCGATAAGAGGAAAATTTTAAATTTAAAAAAGTTGTTCCCGTGCCCTAGATTTGCACCTGTCCATAGGAGAAAGTCTTAAATCACCGGCCGAAGGCCGGCTACTTAAAAAAGTACATGTTTAAAAAAAAATTTTTTTGAGCATAGTGTGTCAACTCAACTTGTTCCATTAACATTGTCATTCCGTTTGTAACACATCGAAATATTCATCGGAGACCCTATAAAGTATATATATTCTGGATTAGGGTAAAATTCTAAGTCGATATAAACATGTCCGTCTGCCCGTCCGTCTGTTGAAACCAACATACAGCTCGCAATTTTTAAGATATAGCTTTGAAATTTGGTATAGACGTTTCTACTACTCCTATGATGTTTGGTATTGCAAATGGGAAACATCGGTCCACGTTTTGATATAGCTCCCATACAATGGTACCTCCCGATTTTCGGTATTTTGAAGGTTGTTGCCTCAATATTCATCCGAAATGGCTGAAATTTAGTATTTAGTCTTCATTGGTGGTATAAAACTTTCCCACAGAAATTTGTTGGTACGGGTCCACGCCTTAATATGAAGGTTATGGCCACAATTATACATCAAAGTGGCTGAAATTTTGTATTTAGTCTTCGTTGGGGGTATTTAATTTTCCCTTCTTATTTTGTCGCTATACGTCCACGCCATCATATGCCCCCATAGAACGGTACCTCCCGATTTTCATAATTCTGAAGGTTGTGACGTCAATATCCCACCGTCTTACTATATTCCCATAGAAGCATAACTCTTGATTTTTGTTATTTTTTAGGTTTTAGAAATATTGGTATTTGTCTTCTTCATAAACGAAAGGAAACTAGCTGTTCCATTTTACTTCAATACAACTCGTGGTGGAGGGTATAATAAGTTCGACCCGGTCTTCTTCAAAACATCAAAAGCATTTTTTATATAGTTAAAAGACAACTACTGAAGAATAGAAATACCAATGATTTGTATGAAAAAAGCAATTACAAATGTTATATATTCGTGTTATGAAATATGTGGTATGGGGCGCCTACGGTGTGGTGGGGTAATAGGTCTGTTCGATAACCCAAAATTTTGTACAAATTTGTACAAACGTTTACAAAATGCCGTTCGATAACAAACTTGTTCAGTAAAAGAGAAATGAGAAGTAGTTGCAAGTACTTGCAAATGCTTTTTACTTGCGAAGTTATCGAACAGGCCTAATATCAGAATTTTGTCAGGATTAACTTAAATTCTTTATGCTTCCCCATCGTTAGGGAGGCTTCGCCACTTTTTGACATTTTGTAAATTCTCAAAAATGATATTTCAAAAACAAAATTATAACCATTTATATATCAAAACTTATAGTCAAGATATGCTAATGGTGTCGATATGAGAACATTTTGAACAAAAACATGGCGAAGGCGCCCCATGTTACCATAAATCAATTGAAATTAAAATACAATAAAATTCATATGATTTTATTTTAATAGGTAAGCCTCCTTCCCGATGAACTAGTTCATGGCAATACGACATATCGTTTGCAAAAAATGAAAGTACCTGTTGAATATGAAGCCGTAGATAAGATAGTGGAAGAGATTTGGTCACTACGCCCCACTTTGGTGATACATTGCGGAGTGAATGGTCACTCGTCTTGTGTGCATGTTGAGAAATTGGCTTATAATAATAATTTCTGTAAACAAGATTATGCTGGAAAACATTTACCCGAAGGACGAGCATGTCTGAAAAATTGTCCACCCAAAAAATCGGCATTATTTTGTAAACTTAATGTACAAAAAATTGTAGAAGTTGTTACAGATAATTGTGGTTGTATTCCTGATTTTACTGACGGTGCGATGACGAACCAAATTGAATCTTTGAAATTGGCTAAGGTTTCAAAAGAAGTTGGCAATTATTTGTGTGGCTATATTTATTTGAAATCGTTAGATTATGATTGTTCACGTTCCTTATTTGTTCATGTACCGCCACTAGATAACCCATTCCCAGTTGAGAAGTTAAGTGAGGTTTTGCTAAAGATAACCCAAGAGTGCTTGCGCCAAGTTATTGATGGAGTGGATAAGAAAGACAAGTGAAATTTTATTGTATGTAACACTTTTTTATATGATATTGTTTTGTAACTTGAAGATTTTACCAAAGTATTTTTAAATAAAAATTATGCTTACGTATAAATAAAGCTTGTATGTACAGTATTGGAAAAAATATTTGTAATTGGCTGGCTTGTCAAATGCGGTATGGACGAATTTTGACCCAACGTGATAATGTGGGAAAATGTTGAACGCTTTATAAACGATTGATCTTATGAGACTTTAATGTCCATCTTATGTTGTGGCATTTGGTTCTCGGCAATAACCAGAGATGTATAGCGCTGGCGGAGCAGTTTTATAGCTCCACGATTTGCACACGGACATTGAGGAGACCCCTTCCAAAATTAGCGGAGTGTGTTGCAGTCCGCCAGATATAACCATCGTGTCAGGTCGGACAAATGACGCCACCTGGCAACCCGTCGTTTTTCTTGGATCAGACCATCTCCCCACGATTGTCTCCATCAGCAGACCGCCCGAATTCATCACCTCTGAACGCCACACTTTCATCAATCATGGGAAAGCTGATTGACCTAGTTTCAGAGAGTTCACTAATCACCGCTCAAGAGTTATGCTTAAACCTAATTCACGAAATGAGACTAACGGGTATGTGATGAAAACCGAATCGACTCGATTTGCAGAATCGAAATGGTATATAATCGGAGTGTCGTTGATCATATATATAGTTTTGCTTCGCAAAAGCCCCTTATTTGAATAATATTTTTAAAGTCCATTTTCAATTTCATTAAAATATTCACAAACGTTAGAGATATACGATTTCGATTTATGGCAAAACGAGTCGAATCGTTTTCCATCACATACCCGTAAATCTCCCACCAGAGGCGGAAGGACGGACAAGCAAATGAGAATGATGAACTTCATCGAACGGAACTCAGTGACCCCAAAGTCTGGTAGCTGAACTGGAAGTTAACAGGTTGGTCGGTGAGCACAAGCAGAACAAACGACTAGATCATCTGAAGAGTCGCAATATTTGATTTGTGGGTAATGAGTAAGTCTTTCTCGTACCCTAGGAAGAATGAAGATTGGGTTTCAGTCAGGTTTGGCGACGTTTCATTGACTGATGCGAAGAGGTGCAAAAGTTATTTCAATCGATAGTTTGTCGAGCACATCTGGAGTGACAGGGCGGAGAGAAGAGTACTACGTCGCATCTGATCTCTTCCAACCGAAGAGGCACCATCACAATTTACAATGGATGATATTGCGAATGTCATCAGGAACGCTAAGTCATCCAACGCGTTGAGCGAATCTCCATGGTATGCTGGATGAATCGGTTCTCAACCTGTCGCTACCCACCCTCATTGTTCCCGAAGTCTGGAAATGGGCAGGGTGGTCCCGCTACTGAAGCCAGACAAGGGTGACAGCAAAAGAGAATCGTACAGGTCAATTTCGCTCTGTAGCAAAGACCCTTGAGGCCTTAGTCCTTCCCAGCGTCAGAAAAATCTATCTAGTTGTAACGTATGGGAATGACTGTACGATCTTCCAGTCAGGCACTTCACTGATGTCATTTGTCATCCCCTGTGAACTTTTGGAATGCTTTCGTTACAGTACTTGATCGGGTGTTACCGTGAAAACCATTCTAATCACCATATGGTGGATAGGCCAGATACACCCAGGCACATCAAAAAGGATATCCACACTCTAGAGGAAGAGGTGCAACGATATAGGAGAGGATTTAAATAGCATTCACACGGACGCAGTTGCTAAGGCCATAAGCAAATATGTGGTCTGCACCAGAACCTGCAAGAAGGTACTATTTTTTACTACGATAACATTTGTTCCTTTATGTTATCGGAAAAAATAGTAAAAATTAGTAGATTCTTGCAATTCTGGAACAGACCAATAGTGTGAATGAAGTCATCGGAGTACATCCCCATCTATCGCACGACAAACCAGAGTAGTTTTGGCTTAACTACGCTCAGGATATTACAGTCGCCTAAACTCTTATTGGGCAAAGATCGATCTCAACGTGGAAAACATCTGCCCAGCGTGCGGCACAGGCCCACATGACACACTGCACCTTTTCAACTGCCCTGCCAAACCTACTCATCTAACTCCAGTGGACCTGTGGTTACACACTATCGAAACTGCCCTTTTCCTGGAACCGGAAATAGACCCAGAGCCAGATTGTTACAACAACAAACCAGAGTAGTTTTAACTCAAATTCGCTAGGGATGCAGTCGTCTAAATTCCTATAGGGCAAGAATTGATGACACCGTGCAAAACATTTGCCCAGTATAAAGTACAGGCAGCACGACACACTGCACCTTTTCAACTGTCACGCCAAACCTACTCAACTAATTCCAAAAGTAGCCACATTTCTAGGGATACACACAGATTAAGCAGAAAAACTATCTTACAAACATATCATAACCTTTACAACTACAACAAACCAGAGTCGTTTTTGGTGCAGCTGTCTAAATTATAGAACAAGAATTGTTCTTCACGACACAATGTACCTTTCCAATTGTCCTGCCAAACATACTCAACTTACTCCAGCGGAAGTAGCCACATTCCTAGACCTGGAGGTAGAAACTGGAGATACAAACAGATTATATCTGTTACAACAACAAAAATAATAATAGGTACACAAAGTCGGTGTCATCTCGTCCTTAGTCCCAATTTACATTAGGCGAGTTTACTTGCGGCAATTGTCAGTTTGTAGGTAAGAAAGGGTGCTGAGAGGCAAAGGGTTACCATATGCCTCACCCCTCTCTCCTACAAAATGACAATTGCCGCAAGTAAACTCGCCCAATGTAAATTGGGACTTACTATTTAACCCAACCTTTACACATGCCAGTGACAGTTCGAAAAATTCAATACATACACAATATTTTACTACCACAATTACATTTTTTGAATTGTCGACTCCACTGGCACTAGATTTTTCATGCCAGCAAAATTTTGAGTTGGCTGCCAATGATATGTCGAAAATGAAAAAAGAGTTGCCGAGACTATTTTCAAATCCATGTACATTTTTGTTTCTTTTAAGAATGCAAAGATTTAATGCATATTTTCAAAAAGATTAGGAAACACAAATAATACATCTCGGTAGCTGCAATATATTAGTGGTAAATAAAGACATAATTTTGATGTTTTTCATGAAAATATATGTTGACAAATAATTTCCCCTCTGGGATTATACAATATTGAAAAGGCGGCAATACCAGATTCATTATGTTTATGATTGAAAACAATCTTTTTAAAACGAAATAAAATAAAAAGTAATAAAATATGTTGTGAATTGTGTTTTAAATCTGAAATATAATGCACTTTTGTGTGTTAATGCGACTTAAAATAATTTTGAAATTGAACTTGCACTGGCATGTGTAAACACACAAGAAAACTGCATGCCAGTCGAACACCGTTTTCGGCATTTTCGAGTATAATACATGTACTCAATTGGCACCAATTTACTGGCATGTGTAACGGAAGTGTAACTTCAGTATTTCAAAAATACCTGCTTCCATATGGCCCAAGGCATATTTATACAAGGTAGAAGTGACAATCAGCTGTATTCTTACTTTTTTTGTAAATTTATGGTCTGTTCCTTTACTTTTGAAAATGGTAAAACTGGCAAAAGTAGCAAAAGTTGTAATCTACTTCCATATGAATTGTATGGTGTCTGAAGTAAAGGAACGCTTTTCGAGTAAAAAGTTGTAAAACATGAAGATTCTTGCACGTAAAGGAACAGAGCTTTAGTTTTCAAAATGTAATAGGGTCTACTCATGAAATTTGAAACTTCGAAATTTGCTACCATAAAATTCTTCTTTTCACAGTAAACGTGTAATAACAATGACCTATGACAGTTCTGAATGCTCTATATTTACATTTTGATTAAAATTTGTTCTATTTTAGACGATTTTCAACATGTATTTATGTTTTTCCTGAACAAATTTTTGGAACGATCCTATTATTCAATATTTATCTTTGACAAATAATTTTCAATAACAACAATGTTGTTTTTGTAAATTTTTTAGTTGTTGTAATTCATGCATTTACCTTATATGAATATGCCTTGATATGGCCCATGTAGGTGATTACTTTCCAAATACTCCCGTCTTCTTATTGTCATTTTCTTGTTTTGTCACCTATTGTGATTGGAAAGGCCAATATTATATTTGTACAGTATACTTTTAGGCGATAACAACATTCTGTTTTTAAATTATTTTTTGCCAAAGACCTATAACTTGTAAAGATTGGACCAAGTGCATTTTCCAATGAAAATGCAATCTTGTGGTATATATGGCATTGAAATCGACTGGAAAAATGTGCATTTGTTACAGCTCTCTCACGAAAAATATGGCTACGAACATTGAGCAAAATGTTAATGTATTGTCAAAACATTGTTGTCTCTTATTGGGTCTGTTCCAGAACTGCAAGAATCTACTAATTTTTACTACTTTTTCCGATAACATAAAGGAAAAAATGTTATCGTAGTAAAAAATAGTAGCTTCTTGCAGGTTCTGGAACAGACCAATTGATAGTAAAGAAAGTTTGAATGGCATATACAGTTAGTCAACTATATTATTGCAAACGATGAATTTTTAAAAATTTAGATGTTTAATTAGGAATTACTACACGAACTTTTTTCAATAATGTTGGGCTTTTTGTAAATATCTGTTGATTTACCTGTTAATGACAACATCAAGGCAATAAATCCAGAAATAGGTTGGAAATAACAAAAACAACGGGCAAAAAGGATAGGTACCTGGTTTCTGTGGTGTCAACTAAATAATTGCAAAATGAATTAATGTGCAATAAAATCGTGGGGTTTCCACGCGATTTAAGGATTTTTAAGACTTTTATGGTATGTGGACATGTAGATCCATAATTTTTGATCATAAATTAATTTTTGTGTGTGTAACATAGACGGTATATTCAGAAAAAAGAGAAAGTCAGGTAAACGGTTTCGGAAAATATGGTACATTTGGTCTATTCCAATTATAATAATGGTAAATCCGAAAGAGAAATTCCTAAAATCACCTCTCGTAAGCTGAGAAGTGTATACAACATCATATACCGCACCGAGAAAGAAACCAGGCTCAAACTGAGGGCGTTACAAGGCAGGTCCAAAATAGTAACCTCACGAATTGACTGTAGAATGAATAAAGAAATTAACGAAATAGCCCAAAGCAGCACCTGAAAATAGCTTTTTCGAATTAAAAATTGATTTTGGAGTAAGTGTGTCACATGGAAAAGTCAGAAAAGTGCTACATAATAACAAGCACTCATCACGAGTGACTAGGAAAAAACCATTGCCCTCCCATCACAATATATAGAAACTATTTAGTATTGGGATGACGTTATATTTCCTGATGAGACTAAAATTATGTTGTACTATCACAATGGACCTCAAAAAGTATTGGGAAAACCCTTGAAAGCCATGGAAAACAAACATTTAATACATACCGTAAAGTTCGGGAAACTGTCACTTTTGGTTTGGGGTTGTATACCAAGCAGTGACGTTGGTAAAATCCTGATTTTGGAATAAACAATGACATAGGAGGTTTATTTAGATGTTTTAAGAAAAGATTTTACCAAAAGCGTAATGAAATTTGGGCCTGTTGACCCTGAAAATCCAAACAAATTGCAATATAAGTACTACCAAGACAACGACCCTAAGCATAAATCTAATTTATGTAAGACTTGGCTGCTATAGAACTGTACCAAAGTCATTTACAGCCCGTTCCAGTGTCTTGATATTAACCCCATCGAAAATTCATAGGTACATCTGAAGGAAAAAGTCGGGAATAGGTCGCCCACTAACCTGGGGGACTAAATAAAATGCAATAAAGAAGAATGGCTTAAAACACCATTGGAACATGACATTCCGAAATTTATTTATTAAATTCAGATACGTTTACAAGCTGTTTTTGATGCCAAATGTGGGTATACGAAATGTTAGAACCAACTTTTCGAAAAATACCGTGAAAGACTGAAAAGTTCTGAATTTTGCAATTCTTTAGTTGACAGTGCAAATAATGAGTTGTACTCATTTTTGTTAATTTTAAGAAAATGTTTAGTGAAATTTAGCTACATTTTAATTTATTATATTAATAAACATGTGTAAGAATTGCATTGTTAACAAAAATATTAATAATGATATTTATTTATACCAATAAAATGTTTTATTTAAAAATTTGTAATAATTTTGGTTTTGCAATAATTAAGTTGACTAACTGTATATGCCAAAACAGAACAAATATGTCATACGGCCCATCGTCCGAGAACGAATATGCATGATTTAATTTTATTGAAACAGTTTTTATTCGCCATTATATTTCGCTAAAAGTTACCCTACAATCACCTTCGATTAGAAATTGAGACTTTATTCTATGGGCTATGGAGCGACCGTGGTGCAATTGTAAGCACGTCCGCCTTGCACTCAGAAGGTCTGCGGTTCAATTTCTGACCAGAACATCAACGTATTCGGCGGTCGCAAATCCCCTCAGTGTAATGTCCGCTTACATTTCCTGAGTATATCAGCCATAAACAAAGGGTGTCCTAAGACACGCCATTTGGAGAGAGAAATCACGGGGATGTTGTGGGAACATATGTATTCTATGGCCTGATCCGAAATCCGTTTTGCCTAGAAATGATTTAATAATGTGGGTTTTCAGGAATTTATGTCCTTTTTCCAGGAAATGACGAAAACTACAGGAACTTTTGCGGCCTTTATCTTGACAACCGTGGACGTTCCAAATAAATATGGACTTTTGGTAAAAAAAATTGATAGCGATATTTTCTGTCCATAGGGTAATTAGGTCGGAAAATATCTCTAAAATCATTGAGTAACTATAACCGCTAGATACGGTTGTACTACAACATGGACCAAAATACTGAAAGGGGATTTCCAGTTCACAACGAACTCTGAAAGCTGAGTTACAAAGCCCTTAAATTACGTGAAATAGGTAGCTACCGTTATATTGGCCTATGTCCATCCTCGATAACTGTCCACGTCTCAATGTATACTTGGCCCGATTTGCACAATCTGCGAATTTCATAACAGTCTGGAAGAACTATTGCGCTGTGACATTTTAGTTGATACTTGTAGTTTTTTTACAGCTATAATAGGGGTTGCTGTAAAATTAAAAAAAAAAACGATTCGAGAACTTGCCTTAAACTGCAATTTTTCGAAAAAATGAAATCTTAATAAAAAGCATTTATTTCAATTCATTTCAGTTCAATACAAATTCTGGGTTGATATGCGTATATTTAACTACAATTCATCTAATTGGTACTACGATGTCACTATTATGCCCAACATTTTCCATACTTGATATAGGTACATATTATATCCCGTTTATTGTAGTGAGGTACCAACCATCCATGGATAATAGAGGACTATTAATCAATTGTCATTATCGCAACCACTGACAATAGAATACGTGAAAATTTTCAAGAAAAAGTAAAAAAGCAATTTTACAATAAATTTACAAAACTTTTTGGGAATTCCTACCAAAAACTTTTTAATTGCGTTCACAATAAGTCCCAATTTACATTAGGCGAGTTTACTTGCGGCAATTGTCAGTTTGTAGGTGAGAGAGGGTGCTGAGAGGCAAAGGGTTACCATATGCCTCACCTCTCTCTCCTACAAAATGACAATTGCCGCAAGTAAACTCGCCCAATGTAAATTGGGACTAAGTTCTGCTATAGCATCTAGTAGCAGCTTTTTTACACCTTCCAACAACTTATTGGCAATATTTTTATGCCATTGGCAATGTTTTTCCAGAAGTTCATCATTTTTGCTAAAAAAAAAATAAACATATATAAATTAGTAATTTTTTATAACAAAATAAAATTATTATTTAATACTTACTTGCTGCTTCAAAGATTTTTCAAAGTAACTAACACTCTATTTTGCGCGTCTGATAGGAGAATACCGAGCAGCCGATATTTCGATATAAAGACTTTTTCGATTTCGATAGTTGCTGGACTGTTTGACAGTTATCGATATTTCCGAAAAATCGATAACCTACCAAAAAATAGAATTCCTACCAAAAACTCTTTAATTGCGTTCACAATAAGTTCTGCTATAGCATCTAGTAGCAGCTTTTTTACACCTTCCAACAACTTATTGGCAATTTTTTTTATGCCATTGTCAATTTTGTTTCCAGAAGTTCATCATTTTTGCTGAAAAAATAACAAACATATATAAATTAGTAATTTTTTATAATAAAATAAAATTATTATTAAATACTTACCTTCTGCTTCAAAGATTTTTCAAAGTAACTAACACTCTATTTTGCGCGTCTGATAGGGGAATACCGACCAATCGATATTTCGATATCAAGACTTTTTCGATTTTCGATTTCGATAGTTGCTGGACTGTTTGACAGTTAGTAGCAGCTTTTTTACAGCTTTTTTACACCTTCCAACAACTTATTGGCAATTTTTTTATGCCATTGGCAATTTTTTTCCAGAAGTTCATCATTTTTGCTGAAAAAATAATGAACATATATAAATTAGTAATTTTTTATAACAAAATAAAATTATTATTTAATACTTACTTGCTGCTTCAAAGATTTTTCAAAGTAACTAACACTCAATTTTGCGCGTCTGATAGGGGAATACCGAGCAATCGATATTTCGATATCAAGACTTTTTCGATTTCGATAGTTGCTGGACTGTTTGACAGTTATCGATATTTCCGAAAAATCGATAACCTACCAAAAAATACTAAAAAATCGAATTCCTACCAAAAACTCTTTACTTGCGTTCACAATAAGTTCTGCTATAGCATCTAGTAGCAGCTTTTTTACACCTTCCAACAACTTATTGGCAATTTTTTTATGCCATTGGTAATTTTTTGCCAGAAGTTCATCATTTTTGCTGAAAAAATAATAAACATATATAAAATAGTAATTTTTTATAACAAAATAAAATTATTATTTAATACTTACTTGCTGCTTCAAAGATTTTTCAAAGTAACTAACACTCTATTTTGCGCGTCTGATAGGAAAATACCGAGCAATCGATATTTCGATATCAAGACTTTTTCGATTTTCGATTTCGATAGTTGCTGGACTGTTTGACAGTTATCGATATTTCCGAAAAATCGATAACCTACCAAAAAATACCAAAAAATCGAATTCCTACCAAAAAATCTTTAATTGCGTTCACAATAAGTTCTGCTATAGCATCTAGTAGCGGCTTTTTTACACTTTCCAACAACTTATTGGCAATTTTTTTATGCCATTGGCAATTTTTTTCCAGAAGTTCATCATTTGTGCTGAAAAAATAATAAACATATATAAATTAGTAATTTTTTATAACAAAATAAAATTATTATTTAATACTTACTTGCTGCTTCAAAGTAACCCAGCAAAAAGTTTGCATCCACGGAAGCAGTTAAATCACTGGTGCAAGTGTCACGAAGTGCTTCTTTTTCTATGAATTCCTCAGTGAATTTTACAAGGGAGCGCGCAGAAAGGAAGCACTCCATTTTGCTTCCGCAGCACGCAGTTAGGAAGCACTCCATTTTGCTTCCGCAGCACGCAGCTAGGAAGCACTCCATTTTTACAATTTTTACCACTTTTACGAGTTTTGCGTTCCCGTACACAAAATTTGTATGAAAATCGTTTACGACTTTTACCACTTTGTAAAGTACGGGAACAGGCCATTAATAAGACATTTTAATTTTATTCTTATAGGCCGTTTATATATGTATAACAAGGTTAACCCAGTGGGTCTGGGTTTCAAATGTCATTTCCATTGTATATACTTCAAACAAATCCTCATAAAGAAGGTTAACCCTGCAAAAAACTATAATATAAACGCCGTATTACTTTAATTTCATTTGTTGAATGAAAATTGAATTTTTTATCGTTTATACATAAAAGTGCTTGTTGGATGTAATCCAAATGTGAGGAAAAGGATTGCCTTTTTCATTAGTCCACTGGAAGCGCATCCATGCATGTAATGAAATCCTCACTCCAACTTGCACCACTTCCATTTTTTTTTTGCTGGGAACTAACACTCTATTTTGCGCGTCTGATAGGGGAATACCGAGCAATCGATATTTCGATATCAAGACTTTTTCGATTTTCGATAGTTGCTGGACTGTTTGACAGTTATCGATATTTCCGAAAAATCGATAACCTACCAAAAAATACCAAAAAAATCGAATTCCTACCAAAAACTCTTTAATTGCGTTCACAATAAGTTCTGCTATAGCATCTATCGTCAGCTTTTTTACACCTTCCAACAACTTATTGGCAATTTTTTTATGCCATTGGCAATTTTTTTCCAGAAGTTCATCATTTTTGCTGAAAAAATAATAAACATATTTAAATTAGTAATTTTTTATAACAAAATAAAATTATTATTTAATACTTACTTGCTGCGTCAAAGATTTTTCAAAGTAACTAACACTCTATTTTGCGCGTCTGATAGGGGAATACCGAGCAATCGATATTTCGATATCAAGACTTTTTCGATTTCGATAGTTGCTGGACTGTTTGACAGTTCCCGATATTTCCGAAAAATCGATAACCTACCAAAAAATACCAAAAAATCGAATTCCTACCAAAAACTCTTTAATTGCGTTGACAATAAGTTCTGTTATAGCATCTAGTAGCAGCTTTTTTAGCTCTGTTCCAGAACAAAAAATTTTTACAATTTTTACCACTTTTAACATTTTGCGTTCCCGTACACAAAATTTATATGAAAATCGTTTACGACTTTTACAAACTTTTACCATTTTATAAAGCGAGGTACACACGGGGTGAAGTTTTGGTAGGTTATCGATTTTTCGGAAATATCGGGAACTGTCAAACAGTCCAGCAACTATCGAAATCGAAAAAGTCTTGATATCGAAATATCGATTGTTCGGTATTCCCCCATCAGACGGGCAAAATAGAGTGTTATTTACTTTGAAAAATCTTTGAAGCAGCAAGTAAGTATTAAATAATAATTTTATTTTGTTATAAAAAATTACTAATTTATATATGTTTATTTTTTTTTAGCAAAAATGATGAACTTCTGGAAAAACATTGCCAATGGCATAAAAATATTGCCAATAAGTTGTTGGAAGGTGTAAAAAAGCTGCTACTAGATGCTATAGCAGAACTTATTGTGAACGCAATTAAAGAGTTTTTGGTAGGTTATCGATTTTTCGGAAATATCGATAACTATCAAACAGTCCAGCAACTATCGAACTCGAAAAAGTCTTGATATCGAAATATCGATTGCTCGGTATTCCCCTAACACACGCGCAAAATAGAGTGTTAGTTACTTTGAAAAATCTTTGAAGCAGCAAGTAAGTATTAAATAATAATTTTATTTTGTTATAAAAAATTACTAATTTATATATGCTTATTATTTTTTCAGCAATAATGATGAACTTCTGGAAAAAATTGCCGAATTGCGAGAATAAACTCTTGGTGTGGACTGTGTTTGAAATTTATAGATTCTGATGCCCTAGATGGAGTTTTTCTTATGCGGTTCTTTCAAAAGATAAGTTCTACTAGTTAGCCCTAAACAATATTGATAAAGACAGCAAGGCCAAATTCCTATTCGTTTCTGAGATAAAGGCCTGATAAAAGCAAAAAAGTGTAGATTTAGCCCGGTTTAGATGAGGCCATAAAATCCGAACTGGATCTGACAGGACAAAACCCTAAATAAGTACTTTCAAAAAATGCATACTAGAAGTTGTTTGCATTTTCAGTGTTGCATAGTGCTATCTTAAAAATGATCAAATAATAAAATGTTTTACAATTTATTTGTAAACATCACAATCCCCCACTGTGTAATGATTCTATTATAGAATCTAATGGCATATGTTGGCAATTTCTTTTTACACGTTTCTTCAATCATTTTTCTTATGTCTCTCTTGGATTTAAATACAAATCTTTTTGTAGAAAAGAAAATGAATGAGAAATGTTTTATTTTAATCACGCTTTAAAACATTCCATGAACTAACTAGCCATTCCTCCCTACCGCTCGCTCCCTTTCTCTTTCCCATTTTTTGTGCAAGAAATGGTTTACAAATCAAAACGGAATCCCCACAAGTGCTTTCAACAAAATAAAAGCCCTGCCGTAATGAAAAAAGGAAATTCCAAAAGGGTTAATAAGAGGTTGTAATGGTGGATTGTAATTGTAATCAATCCATACCACCCATTTATCGGTGGGGGTGGTGTTGTTGCTGTTGTTGACACAAAGGTTTAACCAAAAGGGTGTAGATTTTATAATCTTTACTGTTGGCTATCTATGTACATATGTATATGGGAGCTTTGTCTGTTCGTGTCTTCCAATAACTGCACACAATGACCGCCATGACAAATCCGAGTCAAAACTGTAAATAGTTCGATAAATGAAAATGAATGGTGGCTAATGGACGGGCAGTGGATAATGTAAAGAGCTGGATGATTGAATTGTGTGTGGCTTGTTTGTGATGGCTTGTGTAAATAAATCCTAAGAAATGCCATGAGCTAAAGAAATCAATGGCAAAACTTAATGAAAAAATGTAAGAGCCTAGACCAGAAGTACAAGAAATCGAAATTGATTACAACAACCACAGCAGCAGACAAATAAATGCAATCAGCTAATGAAATGGATTTAAGTTTTGTTGTATTCTTTTCTTTTGAAAATTAGTATGAATGATGATAGGGAAATGGAAATGTGATCATTCTGGTCGATTGGTAAAGTATATCAATGCTATAAACCTGGACTTTCACATTATTTCTATATATTATTTTGTCGAATACTTGATATAAGACTAAATATCCCAGTGTGATTGGATTCGTTGTAGGAACACTGAGCCCCAATAGACGGGGAACATAGGTTAGGTAAAAGGACGGAAAGTGTCATTATAGGTAGCTACTTCACTCGGAGACCTTATGGTCCATTATGCTCTAAAAAATAGAAAATATTAAAGAACATAGTGAGGAGGGAGAAGAGGGATTATTTCTTCTCGTTGCAGCCAACTCGAACCTCTGGCAAGGAGAATCAAACACGTCGCCTCAGTTTAGTAGAAATCTGGCAGTGATTGGACCGTGTGTTCACCCATGATTAACTGTCTTCCGGTCGCGAGCGATTGTATCTGTTTCTTCTTCATCTTTGTAGTCAGCAATTTCATCTCTTTTCCATTTGTCCTGGTTCAATGAAATAATTTCATGAAATTAGGCGTTCTTAGGTCAAGTTCCCCACTACAGCAATTCCATAAAATTACTTTATAATGGAACTCGGACTAAGAACGCCTGATTTCATGAAATTATTTCATTGAAATCGCTTTAATGTGGACCGGGATTTTGCAAGACATTGTTCTTTTTCTACATTGATCGATAATTATTCCCACCATTAGTTTCGAATTTCTTCCGGGAAAGCAGAGATCTGGTTCTACGCTTGGAGAGGATTGGCCTGATTGTCTTGGATACCTTGTCGCTGGATTCGTTGTGCTAAATCTGGGTAGCCTTATCCCGATATCTTTCTTGACAGTGACAAATTCTATTTACTTAAAGAATGGGTTCAGGATGACCGAGGGTCTAATGCAGAAGTACGGCCCGAGTGTTTGTTCGTGATATAAATTAAATAGCGCTCGCGTGGGGCTTGTTTCAACGAGCCTGATATTGAAAGTCTTAAGCTCTACCGATTGAACCAACCAGGCGAAAGGCCCGCTTATAGTCTAAAGCATTTGAAAGCGCCTGCCTCCTTCTCCGGGATGTTCAATCGGTAGAACATGATACTCTTAAACTCGAGTGCGCCATTTAATTTTCATAGAACTATAATTTGAAACTACCTGAAACAATGAAGGATTAGTAGGGAAATAGGTAATTTGTGGGTAACTACCAAGTCTCTGTCCAATTCGGAAAAGAAGAATGAAATATTATGATTTTTAATCAATGCGACCGAGGGTTTTGTGAGGAAGTATGATTCGCCTGGTGGTTCGATATAAACAAATTGGCGCCCAACGCGTATTTTAATCAATGATCCTGGGATTAGGGTCTTTATACTATACCGATTAAACTAGCTGGACAAGAATGCAAGCGTTGGGCGTAAATGGCGCCCAACGTGTGGCTTGAATCAATGATTCTGGGTTATGGGGCTTCATGCCCTACCAATCTAATTAGCCGGACAAGAATGCCCGCTTTGGCCCTAATTCATCAGGAAATGCCTACCTCTTTGCTTGGCTAGGTCAGTCCGTAGAGAATGTCCCCACTAGAACCTTGCTTACACCAGGCAGATGCTCAATGATAAGTCTTAAACAAATTGATTTTATAACTATTGTTCTCGATCTGCCGCTTGCCACCCATATTGTTTAAGAAGATTGTAATTTGGTTCTATTACTGATTCGAACTACGCCTTAGCTCCCTTTCTTGATCTTGAAGGTCCTTTTTATAATGTAAAACTCCAAACCATCCATTCGGCCCTAAAGCGGCGACCGAGTCTCCCCTATATGCTAACGGATTGAATTAATGGAATATTGGACAGCAGTCTTATTAATTCAAACATTGGGAAGGGTTCTGTAAGTAAGTCAGCCACCAGTGACCTAATGAAAGATGCTTTAGTAAAACTGTCTCGATGGGCACACCATAATGACCTTGCTGTAAATCCATCTAAAACAGAGTTAAGACCTTTCCAAGTACGCTGGGGTGGTGCATGATCATAGACTATGATGGAAAAGGAACACCGATAATCTCACGGAGAGGTATTTGATTGCGTTTTAAGGCCTGGGTACATAAGCTGCCTCGCCTGTTTGCCTTGCTTTCCTACTTCATTTCTGACATAATAAACATAAAAGAATAATGAATAATTTTCTTTTTTATTCTTTTATCAGAAGCAAGCAGGTGAAGCATGCGTGGCTTATGTACTCAGGCCTTTATTCCTGCAAAAACTCAATAGGCAAAATCCGGGGTTTCAAATCACATGTAATAAACTGGTTATAAAGGACACTGGTCTGTCCCTGGGCGGCATGCCCTGAGCAATAATTCGAAGCTGTCCGAGATAATTACTATACAGCGAGCTGAATCTGCGGTAAAAATAACTTCTCAGGTGGTCTTAAATGATCCTGAATATTTAATTCTTGGATACTCAGGTTCAGTATCAGACATTCAGAGGTGCATTGATGCTCTGGGATTTACATAAGTGGCGATGCTTAAGGCTTGGGTATATAAGCGTTCTGCAACGAATTCGTAGCCATGTTGTGCTAAGTGACGGAGGAGGTGAAACCGACTGCATTTCACCAACTCTAGACTTTGATACACCTGACATAACCATTCTGGAAAGGAATAAGTAGGTGCTAGCCAGAAAATTCCCGCACAAATTAGCAATTTTCACCGATGGATCGAATGTGGAGGAAAGAACGGGAGCCGATGCGTTATATGAATAATTGGAAATGAGGCTGCTCTAAAGCCACAAGGTTCCTTTGCCATAAAATCTAAAACTGTTCAAAATTGTAGATTGGTCTTATAGTAGGGTTGTTAAATTTTTATGGGTACCGGGGCACTACAACATTGAGGGAAATGAGGTTCTATAGTGGGAAAACCAAGGCCAATGTGGCCCGTAATTTCAGGAAGTATAACAGCGTATCTACTCTCACTTAGTAAGTCAGATATGAGAATTGATGTAGGGTTAATCACTGTTCAGTACCGCAAAAGATATACATACATATGACCAGTACATGAGAGAGGAAAATTATTATGTACTGCAGGCTCTGTAAGGATCGAGCACTTTCTCTGTCGGTGGCCTTGTCTTATGAACAAAAGGCACGTGTTTTTTCTCTTCAATAGAACCTACAGACCTTAAATGGCTATGTGCGGGTCTCCTTAGATCTAATTTATAGATCGATTATTTTTTCTTTTCCCTTTCCTGTCCCTTGATCTCTATTCTACACCTTCCACCAAAAGAAGGTATAGCTAATTCCTCAAGGTGGTCGTTATCTTCGGAAATCATTGCTTGATTATACACTTAATACCATCTTTAGGGGGATTGGATCTGTGGTATCTTCATCATCTTCGTTAGTATATACCAACAGTCTGGTATGCTCTCTCCATAATCTGAGCACATTATAGATTACCATGCCCGTCTCTACAGGAGCATGTGCCTTTATAAAAGCTACCAGTTCGATGTTCAACTCTTTAGTAGAATTTAATCGATTTTTCCGACTTTATTCTGGCTCCTACATTTTGTTTTTTCTCATCACGGCTTTTCCATGGCAATAGTTTGACACTGCGGTGATATGTTAACAGAGCGAGAAGTGCTTTCATTAAGCAGTTAGGCAAGTTGAGCGGAATATACTGTGGCTATCTGCTGTGATTGCAGTTTTCCAACTTCCGTGTTGTGTCTGTTCCTAGTTTATTTGCTAAGTTTAATCGGGTACGATAAATCCAAGATTGGTGCAAACCAGTTTACGGTTGACAGGACACAAATTATGGACGGGACACAAAATACTATAGAGGATAGTTTATAGAAACAAAGTAGAAAGTTTATAGAAACAAGTGGAATGTCTTCTTTCAGAAGAGCCGAACCAAGACCTTAACCGACAAGCTGGACTCCACGGTAATCTTGGCCAAGTCTATAAGAAAGATGAGAGTAATGTTTAAGAATGCCAGCTTCAATGGCAGAAAGCCACAGACACATTGATAACTGAGGGCAGAACTGTTAGAAATAGGAGCAGTCCAAAAATTATGTGATGTATCTCCACAAATTCGTGGGAACAGATCCGAATTTGCATTCTGAGAGGAGGTCTTCTTCAAACTCAGATACATTTTACCCTCACGTGACTCGACGCGAGCTTCAGGTGGATAACATCTTCCTCTCAGTCCCCGTAGCTGCTCAAGCCAAAGCCTCTAAGGAAGTTGCAACAACGAGCAAATAAGTAGAGAAGACAAAGCCTGTTGCCTCAAGTAACATTGTGGAGTCTAATTCTGTTCCTAAAACGAAGTCAAACCAGAATGGAATGAAAATGGCCAAATAATCTTTCCCCAAACCGAACGAGATCGGTAAAGGAGATCAATTGATCAAGAGGTCTGTTTCTAAACCCAACTCAAACCCGGAAGACAAGGGTAAAACGGAAGGACAAGGAAGCCAAGGCGAGTGGGATGACTGAAAAACTATAATCATCTGAGAGGACTAACGAAGTAAGCAGCGACGACGAGAAAAAACTAAAGAAGGCGAAGTCTGCTGCGGCGAAGCCAAAGTAACGTGATGCCGTGTAATAGAACTAAGCAAGGAAGCAAATTCAAGAAGACGAAAAGGCAAAGAACCTGCCCCTAAACCGAACGAGATCCGTAAATGAGAACAATTGAAAGGGTTTGCGGAAGGCAAGTGCGAAGCGGAATTACAATCTGTTATAGGCACGTCCACAAACTGTGGGAAATTCAAAGTGATTGTTGGGCTGACTGTAAAACTAACATATTCTAAGAGGACGAACCAAGTTCCGCAGTAAAATAGTTAAAAGCCTGTAGTGCGAGTCGTAGTTGTAAAATTCTACCGATAGCAACAGTGTTGACAACTTTTATTTGAACTTTTCATTCATAATTTTGCATTTTGATGTTACCGATTTTTGTCGGTAACCAAAAAATGCGTTAGAGAATCCCACTACTGGTCGATTCTCCGTAGGCCCTGAGCCCTCGCCCAAGAAGACGATGGTTTCGCTTACAGTCAACCCATAGATATCCGTCTTTGACCAAAAAGCAAATTAGAAAAACCCCATTGCTGAGAAGGAAGGTACCTGCCCAGGAAAAGCGACATCCAAATCTCAAGGACAAGGACCAAAAAACCTAGTACCAGACCGGCCGCAATGATGCCCGATGATTAACTTCAAGTTGCAATCATTGACAATGCTGACCGCGGAGGGAAAAAACATAGACAGTCGAACCCGGTTTTCGGAGTGTCTTTGTTTCTGCGAAGGTAAATCAGGGAGTGCCTTACTTCACAAAGAATTTATTGTTCAAGTTGTTAATGCCCTTGAAGAACTATGTGAATAGGGCTAAGCGGTCTCTATCTCTGGAATACCCTCCAGAAAAGTGTTACCATCGTGGATTTCCCACTTACCGTGGGTAAGGGCCACATAGTATAAATGATGGAATTTCAGAATCTAGATCTCCTTACATTCGGCTGGATTGTCATCAGTTTGACCCATTGTAAGAAGAATGGAGGTCACTGTGGACCCAGTTTTTTGTAGGGGTGGATTACTAATACGACGTCCAACCAGTTTCCCAGGTGACACCATACACCTCCAAAACATGGTTTTTGAACGCTTCAACCATTGACCACGCTTTTTTTGATGTTCTAGAATCATCAAGTCAAGAGGGCTTTACGGCGGATCACCCATTAATTCCACGTTTTGTCCGCTTAAAAAGGAGCTGCTTTGAATCGATGTTTGAGAGCTCGCATTGTCATGGTGCACAATGATTCGTCTTCTCATGTTCGTTTTTCGAATTCCTACGCAGACTTCAGGCAAACATATTGTAGTGTTGCCAAGCCGTACAGGCAGTCGTCACATTGTCATTTTGCCGAAGAAACAGGCGACCATTTGCTTCGAAGTGCTTCTTCCATGAACAACTTTCGTTGCATTTGGCTCGCCTTCGAAGACCCACACCGTCAATTGCTGTTTTGTTTAGGGCTCATACGCATAGATCCAAGATTCGTCGTCTGTGGCGATCTTATAAACGTCGTTTGAAGCACCGCGATCGTGTTTATTCAGAATTTCTTTGCACCAATCGAGAAGAGAAAACTCAATTTTTGCGGACATGTATTAATGCAATATCTTATGTTAGTTGATGAAAGAAATGCACAAGGATGCCTCTATCTCACGGTATATAACATGGCGATTTTGCATTCTCCGTTCACGCACGGGTTAATATTTTTCTGGCACAACGTCCGATTTTGGGCTACCCTCACCACCTTCGTTTTTTGGCGAGTGTCGACGATTGAATTCATTAAACTAATTTTTCATAGTGCTATAATATGGTCCTTTATCGACATGCCAAGATGTAATTTGATCGATGCACTCTTTCCGTGATTATCCACGTTAAAAGTTGCGAAAAATTATCGGACGAAAATGTTCACAGGTAAATTTCATTTTTGCAAAGTGATTTTTTTCATGTCACTGTAAAGAACCCAACACATTGTCGTATGTCAAACGCTTAGGCTAAACACTGTCAGACTTTCCAAAAAATGTCAAATGACACCTGGCGACACTGCGTGTTGCCTAGGCCAGAAGGTTTTTTAGTGTCCCTATTATAGGACCTCAGTCACGTTTGGCGACGTTACGCTGACTGATCCAAAGAGGTGTGCAAGCAACTGAGCGTGATGAGCTTGGTCGGGCCAGCCTAATGACCCCAGGGAGCTGACACTAAAAGTTAAAAGATTGGTCTGCGAGCATAAGCAGAACATGTGGTTAAATCATCTGAAGAATTGCAACAAGGAGCCGGTATAAGTGAATTGTGGGCAACGGTTAAGTCAATCTCGAACCCTAGAAAGAAGGAAGATAGGACCTCAGTCACGTTCGGCGACGTAACGTTGACTGACCCGAAGAGTTGCGCAATTTGTTTTAAGCCACAGTTTTCGAGCACCCCGAAGAGGTGCGCAAGTTATTTTAGTCGACAGTTTTCGGGCACCCCGGGTTTTACAGGGCGAAGTGAATAGTACTACGTCGCATCAGATCTCTTCCTGCCAAGGATGAACCACCACAGTTTACAATGGAAGAAGTTGCGCTAAATCATCCAAAGCGTTGGGTCCTGATGGAATCTCCATGGTAATGCTGAAACAGCCGAATGTGCCAGAAGTCAAGTATCTCATTCCCGAAGTCTGGAAAATGGGTAGGGTGGTCCCGCTACTGAAGCAAGGCAAAGATGCCAGCAAAGGTGAATCGTACAGATTTCGCTTTTGTCCCCGCAGCAAAGATCCTTGAGGTTTTAGTCTTCCCCAGCGTCAGAAATAGCTGCAGTTGCCGATCACCAGCATGGGTTCCGTAAGCAGCGCAGCACAACGACAACGCTGCAAGCCATCACCACAAATATTAGTCCTAGACTCAACCAGAACAAGCCATGTTTTAGAACAGTGATCGTGTTTGAGAACATCGAGCAGACAACCCTCCGGCAAGTTCGAATAATCAATTATATCTGTGGTGGAAGTCAGGAACAAGAAGCGCAAGCCCAGTAGAGTGAAACAGGGAGTTCCCCAAGGTGGGGTGATAGCTACGGAACTGTTTAACCTCTACCTCTCCTGAATTCCGCCCCTCCAGACGTCATTGAGATCGTAACGTATTCTTATGATTGTACGATCTAGATGTCAGGTACCTTCCCTAATGTCAATTGTGAATGGCTGAACTCCTATTTGACTGATCTTATCATATATTTTCACGCGAGGAATATGCAAATATCTGCCACTTAATCTACGGCCACTCTGTTCACCACATGGACGGCAGTGGTGCGAACAGAGTTGAATGGCATGGGCGATGGTAGTAGAATTTGTACCACACATTTCTAGGGGTCACATTCGACAGCATGTTTATGTCGTCCGGCCATGGCACGGCTATCTGCGACAAGCTGAGATGTAGGAACAAGGTCCTGAAGTCCCTAGTTGGCAGCACTTGAGGTGCAGATAAAGAAACCTTGTTGACCACATATAACACATATAGGGTCCGCGAATATAATTGCAACGCGGTGGGAAAATATTCAAACATGTCAGAATGCCGCCTTGAGAACTTCGAAAGGGTGTCTTCTGTGGAGTGCTAATTGCTTCATGTAAGTTTAGAAAGGGGTTAAGCTTACTGTGATCTCTGTCTCTGGAATACACTACGGAAAAGCGTCACCAGCATGGGTTCCTCTCTCTACTGTGGATAAGCAGCTCATACAAAAAGTACTGGAGCTGCAGAATCCAGATTGAGAATCCTTATATCTGGCTGGTCTATAACTATTCTGACCCCTTGTAAGGAGATTGGAGGTATGGACATTATGGTGGCCTTTGACCTAGTTGCTTATACCCTCAGCACTTACGCTAACGAGGGTATATGTATACACTTTCATACGGGCAAAATGTACCTTATCGAAATAATGGTTTTAGACCCCAAGTATGTTTGGACGAACTGCGCTTCAGACAATTTGGGGTTGATTTAGCCATGTCCGTCCGTCTGTCTGGCTGGCTGGAGCGCACGGTAACTCTCGAACGGATCAACCGATTCGGTCCAAAATTTGGCTTTCGCAATATTTTGTCCAAACTTAGTTTAAGTTCGAAGATGGGTTGCATCGGTCCACTCATTCCGGCACCTCCCCCACAACAGTTCGAAATGTGTGCACAGGATAACTCTTGAAGGGAGTAACCGATTTGGTCCATACTATGCACATCGTGAAATTTCTACCAGACTTAAATAAAGTTTCAATATAGACTCAAACGGTCCACTCCTTCGGGAATCTCCCACACAAAATTTCGGAAAAGTTCAGTTTAGGAGATGCTATCGAATCGCTTTGATTTTTGCTGTAACAACTTGTATTCAATGCCCCCCTAACGACGGTACAAGTTTTATCAGGGGCAAGTCCATACTTCCTGAGAAAATGGCCTGAAAGGTGCAAAAAGCCCCTGTGACACCGTGTGCAGTGGTTAGAGCGCAAGATAACTCTCGAACGGATTTGCCGATACGGTCCAAAATTTACCTTCGTAATATTTTGTTCGAACTTGCTTTATGTTTGAAGATAAGCCATATCGGTCCACGTCTTCAGGTACCTCCCACACAAAAGTTCAAAATTGTTCGGAAATATTTTGGCCACGATAACTCTTGAAGGGAGTGGCCCATGCTATACACATCCTAATGTATTTACCAGATATAGATCAGGTTTGAAAATGGACTATATTTGTCCACCCCTTCGGGTACCTCCCACACAAAATTTCGGATAAGTTCACTTTAAGACCTGCTCTCGAATCACTTTGATTTTTGTTGGTGCAACTTGCATTTGCTGCATCCATTACGACGAAAAAATGTTTTTTCTGAGGCAACTCCATACTTCTTTAGAAAACAGCCCGAAAACGGTAAAACCACTATGGCACCATATGTAGTGGTTGGAGAGCATGATAACTCCCGAACCGATCAATCCATTTGGTCCAAACTTTGGATTTCCTAATATTTTGTCCAAATTTAGTTTAACTTCTAAAATGGCCCATATATGTATGTCCTCTTCTTAGGGTACCTCTACCACAAAAGTTCAGTGTTTGTGCTTAAATGTATACCGATGGTGCTCGCTGTGGTCCTGTTTAGAATGATATTATGTTTTCCTTGGACAAGTAACGTACTGAAATAACAAGTGGGCGCGATATCTATCGTAAAGATATGACTCCTTAAATAAGATCCACTTCCATAATGAACTATGTCGGTTCATTACTTCAAGTACCTCCTCCGCAATACTTTTTAACTGTAATCCTAATCAAGATTTTTGTCGGCAAGTTCAAATGTCCAAAAAGGGCCACACATTTCTGAAAAGACCACAGACATAGGCTGATGGTATATCTCTGATACTTTTTTACTTGTTTTATTTTGTTTTTCATAGTAGAGGCGGTTTACAAACCCTATAGGCCTGGGTACATAAGCTGTCTTGCCTTGCCTGCTTGCCTTGCTTGCTTCTGATAAAAGAATAAAAAAGAAGAGAAATGAAGCAGAACTAGGTTGCCATTTTCTTTTTATTCTTTTATCAGCAGCAAGCAAGGAAAGCCGGGTTGCCTTGCTTTCCTGCTTCATTTCTGACATAACAAAAATTAAAGAATAAAGAAGAAAAGGGCAAACTAGTTCGAAATTGGCTCGGCCTTCTTTACTTACTTAGCTGGCCCATTACAGAACATTTGTTCCATAGACCGAACTAAGAAAAGATCTCCAATTCTCTCTGTTTCGTGCTTCGCTTTTTGGAATACCGCGCCTTGTCATCTCTTCATCCACTTGTTTGCGCCATCTATTCTTTGGCCTGCCAATTCTGCGTGCACCGCCATGTGGCTCGAATTTATGCGCCTTTTTAGCTTTGAATCATCACGTGTCTCCTCTCCCCCTTTCTCCCGATATCTCTCTCGTGCGCTACGCATTGCTGCTGATTGTAAAGTAGCCCTATATGCCGCATTTTTCTCTTCGGTAGCAGCACGACACTCCTGGTCTTACCATGGATTCCTTGGTGGAGGTCTCTGGTATCCAAGTAATGATTTTGCGGCTGTTTGCATGGAGTGGGCAATGTTTTGCCATTGCCCTGATATGTTATCGGGACTAGGAGTGCTTTGATTAAGCAGTTGGGCCAGTTGAGTGGAATATGCTGTGACTATCTGCTGTAACCCGACGTCCAAACCCAAGTTTTTAAAGTTCTTATGGGTGAACGCGCAGCACATGTTAGCTCACGGGTGTTAAAGGCAGTTCCCCAGGTGACACCACGGGGAGGTCAGTGTCCACTTGAGATATAAGAGGGACTAATATAAGTCCTGGGCTTCGCCATGTCTAATCCGGTGTGGGCCGTTGCTTGGTATCTTACATCGCCTAGGTCACCCTGTTATGTTAAATAGGGTTCTTTACTGCTATAAGGTATTGATCCGAATCCGATAGCACCTCACATTCATTATACATACATACGTACGACCAACTCTCTTGATGAGTGCCATCCACGTAGCTTAACCTGCTAAATTTGGTTTCTAGGTTTTTTGCCTACTTATCCAGATAAAATTTCGTCGCGAAGTGTTCCCGTTTCCATCCGAAGTATGCCATAAAAGATTTCGAACTAAACATACCGCCCTATGGTCATAAAGCTATAATTGTCTTTCTAACGCACTCTTTGGTGTGTGTTCGCAATTAAAATGGTTAACAAATATTTCAAATTAACGGGGCTTACATGATTTAGAAAACTGACAAAAACCTGAACGGAGACCTGCGTAGACACACACATGTACACAATCTGCCATACTCGCAGCGAGTGAAACCTTTTGACTGGTATGTTAATACCAATTCCACATACCCCATATCATTAGAGTGAGCTGGCAAAAAGGGTTGGGGTTATAAAGCTGAGCAGAGTCTAAAGTATGCAGGTCGCAATTTTTCCCTGATTAACTTCTGTTAGTGGCAAAACGATAATGATGATTGTGCTGACGATGACGATGAGTTGAAATGCAAATTTATTTTTGAATGAATTAAATAAATTTTGGGCCATAACAAATGTACGGAACGACCGAATGTGTTGGAGGTTAATGAACTGATGGCATCTTCATAAGTTTGTTTCGGTTTTGCTGTGTTTTGTATTTTTGTTTTTTAATTTTGTTATCCTTTGATAAGTTGATCAAAATGTTTTTTTGCTCTGCCCTAGAGTTTATTGATCCCGCTCGAGCAGCGTGCGACATGGGAGCAACGGTAATTGCCATAGTTTTTGTTTTTGCCAATCCAACTCTAACTGAAACAAACGACGAATGACTCGTGCCGTGCGTATTGTATTAACTGTTTCTGATGTTTTTGCGATCCCCTATCATACAAACAAATCATTAGGGGTCCTCCTCTCGGGTCATTGTCATCTTTTGGTGCTTTGGGCCAAGTAGCAAATTGTTGGCCATTGTCAAACATAAAAAAAACAAAATGGGGTTCAATAAACCTTAGATTTCATGCCATTTACCCGACAAACTTCTTGCTTCTTTTCCTTGCGGCAATGAAAGAAAGAACAGCTAGCTAATCTTTTTGACAAACATTTAACAAAAACCGTAGAATTGCAAACAAATAAACGCACGAAGAAACGAACGAACACACAAAACATTGTCCTTTCCTTTTAATAGCACCCGCAAAAACAAAACTGTTACCGAAAACCCAAAAACCGAAAAGGGGGATTCTTTCTTTAAATGTCCTGCTACATTTTTCTGTGTCATAAATAAAAGAGGATTTTTTGCGCACACAATCAGTTGCTCTTTCTCTCTCTCTCTCTCTTACACCCTCTCTCTTTCTGCTCACACACAACAAATTGTCAGGAGGCATACGACAAAGGCGATTGTTCGGTCTCCCGTGATCGTCATTACAAAACCAGGCGACATGTGCTGCAAACACCGCAAAACACACATAAAACCCTGCAAAAATTCTCGTTGATGATGATGCAAATGCTCCTGACCTGCACTTCAGACGGACGGCGCACACACACAAAATGCATTCATGCAACCATGTAGGCTTAGGAGTTGAACGCTTGTGGCTTGGCTCGTGTCATCTGTTGCCGCTTTGAAATATTGCCAAGAAATTAATTTTGCACCACTGACACACGGTCTAAACTGTTGATGACTGTTATTTGTTGTTGTTGCTGTAGTTGGCCCTATGCCACATAAACAACAACTAATCGACATGAATGGCTAGCACACGGCCAAGGAACCAACCACAAGACCAACGACCACAAAGAAATCGTAGATTGAGAAGGACTTCAGGACAAACAAAAATAACGAGTAGTAAACATTTGTCGCTTCGTGTCAGAGTCGTTAACGGATTGTACAGTGGTTCCTATAAAGAAATTAGTTATGCATATTAAAGAATTTAAAGAAGGGGGATATTGCGTCCATCTTGCGCAAATGTATGCCGAAGGCCTTCGCAAGGTATTAACTATTTAAATTATAAAGACTACAAATTAACAATCGATTCAGAGCTGGTTCGGACTTGGGGAATCCGACTGTATGATTAAGGTTAGGTTAGGTTTAAGGATCTAATACTCGTAGTGTATGTGACTGCTTGACTCGGAGACCGTTGCACAGTGTGATTTTTTTTTTCAATTTTACGTGGCCAAAATTAATTACTGTGGTATTAAAAGAGATATCGAAGTGAAACTTAGTACATATAGCCCCAATACATAAGATAAGCTGTATAAATGAAATGGGCGTGATCCGCCCACTTTTGGGCGTATGAGTAATAAATATGTACCAACGCGTTGGTCCATTGTGTTCATTCTGCGTAGGTTGTAGTTGCAGACTGTGATTTAAAGATGTAGGGATGTCGATGTGGTGAAATAAGATGAGGATGAGGTACGGATGTAAAGATGAGAAGTTTTGATGCCAAGGTCGGGATGATGTTGTACTGAAAAAAGCCATGATAGATGCTTGACAAAGTTTAGTAGAACAATGGGATCTATGTTAGACAGGAAGGTCAGAGTATCTATCTCATATCTAACCAGTGTTGGGTATCTCCTTGTTTGCAACACGGGACACCTAAAAAGCAGATGTTTGAGAATCTATCTATGTATCTCCTCCGCATCCTGACATAGTCTGCAGTAGTCAATGCCACTGTCATCCCATTTTGGGGTTAGAGATCTCACTCTGCAGTGACCTGTTATAAGTCCCACCGCGATTTTCATCCCTAACTTATCAAGTGAGAGGAGGGACGGACGCCGTTCTTCGACGAGAGACCACAGGCCAGATTGCCTTGGATACCCTACAACCAGGTTCTAATAGGCATCTTTGATGTTCCCTCTCATTAAAGATCTCACGAAGTTTGCCGATGTAGTAGCACATCGGTGGCCGGACGGTTTCATCAACTGATAAGTCGGTAGACTTAGAGTCACCTCGAGCTAGTTAATCTGCTGTCTCGTTTTCCATTATGTTACTGTGACCCGGAAACCAACATAGCTTTACGATATCGTGTATGCCACGCAGAGCTTTCCTGCAATCAAGAATAAATCTTGAATTAATAGTCCATGACTTGAGAGCCTTGAGGGACGCCTGACTATCGACATATATAGTCACCAGACCTGTTAGACTACCTTCAAGGCTTTTCACCAGTTCAGCTGCTTTCTTGATAGCAAGAATCTTCGCCTGAAATACACTACCATTATCGTTGAGCTTGTATGAGTTTTTAATTAATGGATTCTCGCAGTAGACGCCGGCGCCAGTACCTTATTCCATCTTGAACCCATCTGTGTATATTGCCAGATCGTCCAGAGGAGATTTGCACTCAGCCCATGCGTCCCTGCTTGGGAAGATAACGGTTAAAGAGTTAAACTTGAAGGAAGTAGGCAAGTCGACTAACAATTAGTTTTAGGACGTTCGAGTGTCCGAAGTAAGTCTAAAAGAAGGAGGCTAAAAGCAGCTCTTGCCGACTGAAACTGGATTAGGATGTCCAGAGGTTGGAAATCCAAGATATCGTTTAAAGCAGCCTGTGGAGTGCTTTTAATCGCTCCAGCTTTTCCCAATGCAGTTCTTACAGTAGTAGAGTGCCATGAGTCCTTTCTTCGTTCGCTTCTCGATATCCCTGTTCCGTGTCAAAACATGGTTCAGAATAGTGCCGAGGTATTTTGCTTCCGTAGAAAGTTCCAGGGCCACCCTGTCCAGGACTAGAAGCTCGAAATCGGGAATTTTGCGTTTCTTAGTGAATAGTACAAGCTCTGTTTTTCCAGATTGTAACTTGTACCAAAGCGCTTTGCATGAGTTCAGACAGGGTTGGTTAGAATTTGCCACTTATCAGCACAACCACATCATCAGCATAGGCAACCACCTTGGTCTTCAACCGGTCGAAACACACAAGTATTTCACTTATTACCAGAAGCCATGTCCTGATGTAAACTGGGCTAAAATTACTCGTGTTTGCTTAGCAGCTGGCGTTCTTCGGATGCGATGGATGCGGGATGGCTTCTGTACATTTCTACTGCCTGCGCAACTGCATTAGTATAAATGTTATTGTAGCCTGCCTGATAGGCTCTAGAGATCTAGAGGTTCTCGTTTATACTGTTACGGAATTAGATTTAACTAATCTCCGTGTAGACGTTGTTTTATTCCCCAGTACGATTTGTACCAAATAAAACAGGGTTCGTTTTAGATTACGTTTCTACAATGCTTTATTTACTTTATTACACTTATTCAGAACCGACTTTAATTACTAAGCACACAGCAAGTCTCTAGTTAGCACGCAGCTACTCTTTTACCGATCTGTTCAGTTCAACGCTTAAAACACAACTACTCCGTCATTGCCATTTCCCCGGTATTTATAACCCAAAGTCTCCCTGTTCTAGAGTCCTCCAGAACACATATGGCAACATCTCGAATCTGTGCAGCGAACACACAGACGCACATTCGCACTAAGCGAACAACCATACTCACATACATACATGGGGGAATACAATTGGACGACAAGCACAGTAATGACGTAACAACAACAAACATGTGCAAAGAAGTAACAAACTAAACAATAATTACATGATTATGGCAAAACAAAATAAAAGCACATTAATGAAAGGTAAAGTAACATCTAGAATAATGAAGAGAGTTCTACATGGTAGTTGTTGTTGCTTAAATAAAGTAACTGCGTAATAAAAACTTTACGTTACAATTCAAATATTTAAATTAACGGAAATTAAACTAAACTAACTTAAACCTATCAGTTACATTCGTAACAATACCTTTCGACCTATCAGCATGTACTGTATCGACAGCATATTGTTGTGTTGATGTACCGGTAAAATCTTCGGCTTCTCATGAAGATGGTAGGTCCACTGATGTCAAGAGGAGTTAGCCTGTTGAAGTCTCCAGGGCAGCATTCTGGCAGGTTTGAATATTCTTCCATTGCGTAGCGTTAACATTTGCATGCCACACTGGAGCCGCATAGCTTACCACAGACTGGTTTATTGCTTTGTAAGTGGTTTCTCTGTCAGTATCCCAAGTGCTGCCGGCCAGCGACTGGAGGACCTTGTTCCTACTTCTGATCTTATCGATACATGCTGTGGCTTGCACGGACGACTTAAACATGCTATCGAACGTTACACCCAATATTTTGGGGTAGTTAGTGATCGGAATCAGTGCACTGTCGACCAATTTGTTTAGTGGAAGCCTTATTTCAGCTGTAAAGGTGGTGTACAGTGTGGCTGTGGATTTAGCGGCGGATATTTTCATATTCTTCAGATGGCAGAACTGCACTAAGTTAGCTATGTGGACATTTAGCCTATCACATATGTCATCGACGATAGGACCCGACACGAAGATCGTATATTTTGGGGTAGTTAGTGATCGGAATCAGTTCACCGTCGACCAATATGTTCAGTAGGAGCCTTATTTCAGCCATAAAGGTGGTGAACAGTGTGGCTGTAGATTTAGCAGCGGATATTTTCATATTCTTCCGATGGAAGAACTGCACTAAGTCAGCTATGTGGACATTTAGCCTATCACATATGTCATCGGCGATAGAACCCGACGCCAAGATCGTACAATCATCCGCGTACATTACGATGTCTATGCCGTCAGGAGGGTGTGGAATTTCTGAAAGATAGATGTTAAACAGTTTCGGCCTGGAAAACTCCCTGTTTCACTCTACGGGATTTTGACTTCTTATTTCTGAATTCTAAAAACTACTGGCGTCCACACATTTATGCAGTTGATTATGCAACATTTCAAACACGACTGGAGGGAAGACTTCTCTATATCCTCGAAGAGCTTGGCACGGTTGACGATATCGAAAGCTTACGGTAGGTCAAGAGCCACCATAACTCTTCGGTCGCACGGAACCTGCTTTGGTTCAGTCTTCGACTGATATTTGTGGATGTGACGTGTTATGCTGTTGCAACTGGGAAGCAGCTTCCCATCATGGAGAGGTGTAGAGCCTCTAAAGCCTTCGCTAATGGCGACAGAATGAAAATCGGCTTGAACTACCGGTAAAAATAACACTGGCACTTCTTCGGACCTGTTACTGCCACAACGATGAAAGTAACAGCAGTTCCATCGTTTTTCGGATAGGAGAGTTATTTAACAGTTGTCCACACTTTATTCAATCTTTTGCCAATGTTGCATAGTTTTCAGGTGATCTAGCTACTTTTTTTGCTTATGCTCGCCTATTAGGATCTTGACTTCAAGAGTAAGTTCCCTAAATCGTGGGTTTCATGGTTTGTGTGACGAAGCTCATTTGCTGCTGGGAATTTCGTGTATGTTCTACGAATACACGAAATTATGTAGCGAGCGGCTGCAGCTGTGATAATATCGCCGAAAATTCTCTCGGCTACTCGAGGATCTGAGGGACTGGGTAGTTCTATAAAGCGATGAGTGGTACATTTTCTGAGCCCTTGCTAATACGTTTTTCCATGGTACAGAAAAATAGGGCGGAAAAGGGTTATGAAGAATGGTGGTCTCTTAAAGAAGACGATGATAGGAAGGTGGACTAAGCAAAGCGAAATAATGGATTGCAGAACAAGTCATTCATCAGATGGGCTCCCCGCAGGAGCGTATTTGTTCGTCGTGCAAAATATGGGACTATCAATTTGATTGGTCAGCCTTGAACTCCTCTGGTTATTGCCTAGGACAGAATACCAAAGGTAATGATGAGGCTTGAAGCACCAGACGGTAAACTAGTCATTTCTTCCGTTTATTCAAGTAAGTCCCCTAACTCTTGGGTCTTCAGGATTCTCAAGACGAAGCTCATCACGTTCATTTGCTAGTTTTGTAGTCTCTGCTAAAAATTGGATCTGATCACGGGTATTCGCTCAGCATACGTAGCCATCGGTTGCAACTGTGGTAATATCCCGGAAAATTATCCCCGCTACCCGAGGATCTGAGGGACAGCACTCTAAGGCGGAGCTTGATAAATTCTGTGAAAAAATTGCTCATAAGAATTTCCATGCTTCAGAAAAGTACGACAGTCTAAGGTTATAAAGTCGGGTGGTCTACTAACTGTGGTCTACTACTATTCGTAGGACCGTCTTCATTCACAGCGCAAATAGTGGACCTATCAGTTTGCTCGGCCAGCGCTGTAACCCTCTGCTCATTGAAGAGGATGGAATGCCAAGGTCAAAGTTTTGGATGCCCTTCTTCGAACTACATCGGTCGTAATATTTCATTTAGGTTTATCAGTAAATGGAAACATTTGAATATTCTAGTAGAAAATATCGCAGCCAAAAGCTCAGGGAGATGAAAATGTGGGCGAGTCTCGTTTAAAACAGGCTTTATCTTCCGTCCCCTTTGGAGTGATTAGTGATTATCTCTAAGCGCTATTCATCTTCAAAGAGATTTTGATTCCAACTAGGAGTGACTTGACCCATGGAAGACCACTTTCACAACGCCAGTCACTATGCTCTCTTTCATTTTGGATCCATCTGTATAAATGACCAAACAGATGTATACAAAATGGAAGAGGGTACTAGGGCCGGACTTTTTAATGAGGAGCTCTACGATCAAATAAGTTGAATCAGATCACTTCTATGAAGTTTATGATATGGGCCGTCCAAGTCTTGGAAATTAATTTCAGTGTACAGTGGTGGACCTGTCTGTATACAATAACATATACAAGGGTATTGCCTCAAGTCCAGATATTTCTGCTGAAAGTTTTTCTCGCGGAACTCTCCAAAAATCCAGTCCAATCGACAATATTAGGCGAGGAAATTAGTTTAGTTACTAGAATCGGGCTCTATCCATCATCTTCCACGATACCATCTATTTTGGTCTTTAAAATAATTTGAATAAATCCTTCATCAAAAATGTCCCAATGGAATCACTGTTTCCCACATTTTTCTCCAAGCTATGCTCTCGATGGTTTTCTGTTGTTGCAATCGTGTATACCACAAACCTTAAAGGCCAGCAGATTGTATTCTTGTACTGATTCGGGTCGCCAAAAAGAAACCAAAACAACCAATACCAAGAAATTGCAACGCAACTAACTGACGAAAGGACACCATGAACGTCTTCCAATATACTTTTTTATAATATTTTTCTGTTGTCGTCTGAGCAAAAAGGATGATAGTAAATTGTCTATGTGTGTGTGTTTGTCTGTCTCCAACATATTCAACATTGTGAATTGTGTTGCATACAGGATAACGAATTTTTAGCATCACACCTGTCGTCATTTGTTTTCCTTTCGTCTCGTTCGTTCGTACTTTTTAAATACAAAAAGGTGCTCTTGTGATGATTTTATATCGAGTTTTCTTGTTTTTGTTATTGTAATTTTGAAGATTTTGGTTTGATTTCATTTTTTTGGATTTCTTTAGTCTGTTTGTCTGTCTGACAGTGCATCATCCTTAATGTTGATTTTGTGCGGTTTGATCATTAAGAGATTTGTTACTGGGATTTTTGTTTTTGTTGTTCCCCGTCTTCGTTTCTATAGAAATCAAAGATGTTTTGATTGGTATTTGATTTAAATTAAAGATTTTTTTGTGAAGGTTGGTCCTTTTTTTAAACGATTTTTTGTATTGTTGTAGATAGAGTCACTATTACTGTCAATTGTTTTGGAAATTAATGATGAGAATGTTTGTTTTTTATTTTTGTCTAATTTGAAGGATTTCTGTCACGACTGCATGCCTATTGGTGCCTTCCACAATACGTAATGCAAGAGAGAACATAGTTTGAAGTGGGAAAGAGATTCAATCTAATGGACACCACACAGCCTGTGTCTTTGACAGAGAAGATATGGTTTCGGTTTCTTCCTCGTCTTCACAGACCCTGTGGTACTCACAGTTGTTGTCCTATCACTTGGTGGTCATGGATCTTATGTTGCAGTGACGATTGAACACCGCTACAGCAATTGTGGTCTCTGACCTGCTACGCCCGAGATTACCGAACAACTTGACCCAGATACCTTGTACCTAGGTTAGTCATGCCTTTAGGCTTTTCAAAAAAATACAACTGTACTACAATTTTGAACAGTTTTAGGTTTTACGGCAAATGACCCTAGTGCCTTTTTAAGCAACCTGGCTGTCTATATTCCGTGACCAATCTGTCTGCAAAATACATCATAAAACTATCAACTCTAAAAAAAGATCTTCCTAAAAAGCCCTGCTGTTATCGATGAGTTTGTATGAGTACCTGTATTTGCGATTCTCTAACTCATTTTTCGAGTTACCGACAAAAATCTTTAACATTAAAACGCAAAATTATGAATGAAAAGTTCAAATAAAAGTTGACAATACTGTTGCTATCGGTGGAACTTTACGACTACTGTTTAGTGGTCGCTAACTTACCGAATAATATCGTCAATTGCCTAAATTATAAGCATTTTAAGTTTGCCGACATTTGTCGGTAACTCAAAAAAATTTAGAGAATCGCACTACTGATGTCCACTTCTTCACAGTAGATATAAGATTCCGTTCTCTCCTTTATTTTTGACCTATCGGCGAAAATATCTACGCTGTACGAAATTTGTGCCAGGGCACATCCACTTATTCCTTTCCGCAACGATAATGTCAGCTGTATCGAAGTCCAGAGTTGTATCAGTTGCAGAATGCTTGCCAAGCCGAGAGCAACGCCACATATTTGGGACCTCAAACTACCTCTGCATTCCTGATACTGAACCTGAATATCAAGTGGTTGAATATTCAGTTCAGCATTTAAGTTCGGCTGAGGAGTACATTTAACTGTTCCCATAATGAGAACTGATGCAGCTCGCTGTAAAGTAATTAGTTTGGATAGGTTCGAATTATTACTCTGGATATGCCACCAAACAAGCCATCCACAATTTAAGATCTGCCAGACCACGGTCATATAGGACCAGTGTATTACATGTAGTCTGAGGCTCAAGTTTTTGCCTATAACGTTCTGGCAGGAATATGGTGCAATCAAGCCTCTTTTCGTACGTTCCTGCTTGTTCCTTTTCCATCGTAATCCGTGTTCGAATACCACACCAAGGTATTTGGTTTCTGTAGTGAGATTCAAATGGCAAGATGTCAGGACTATTGGTGGATAGTACCAACTCTGAGTTAGATGGATTCACACCACAGTAAGGACGAACTAGGGGGTTGCCCTTGGTGACTGACTTCTTTACGGAACTTTTCCCAATGTTCGAATTTATAAGTCCATTATCTAACATAAGGTCTGTCTGGTTATAATATCAATCCTATTCATGAGGTTATGAGGGATGCTCAAAGTCTAATGGATGGATTCGAGTTTCAAAATAACAAATGCTCCTTCAATATGAAGAAATGCAGCTAAGATATATGCAGTTCGGCTTCTCCATGTTCTTTTCTACCCATCAAACCAAATGCCAGATGTTGGGCAGATTTCGTTCTGTTCTTATCTTTTCAAATTGGAAAAGTAACATAAAACAATAGTCCCTAATAATAGGGAATAGGGCCCCATGATATCCGCCTAGCCCCTCTACTCATAATCTTGCACGAAACGCCACACCTGTTATATGCATTGATAGTGCGAGTGGTGTATAAATGAATGACCATAAATGTTGGAATATTACACGAGAGCATTTCATTTGAGAATTGGAAGAATCTTCGTCTCATCATGCAGGTGGTCCACTGACGACATGTGACTGCATCTTAGGGCGTTGCACTTATATTCGCGGACCACATAGCTTACCACAGACCGATCTATCGCGTTATATGTCGTCAACAAAGTTTCTTTGTTTGCATTCTAAGTGCTGCTCGGGACTTGAGGATCTTGTTCCTCCATCTCAGCTTGTCGCAGATAGATGTGTCATGCGCGGTCGACGTGAACATTCTGTCGAATGTTAACACTAGAATTTTGAGGTAGTGGTCGGAATTCTGTTAACATCGACTAGGATATTCAATTCTAAATTCATCGCCGCAGTTCATGTGGTGAACAGAGGCAACAGATTTAGCAGCGAATATCTGCATATTCCTCGCGCGGACAAAATATGGTAAGATCGACCAAATAGTAGTACAGATTTTCACAAATGACATTAGGGAAGGTACCGGAGACATTAGGGAAGGTACCGGAAACTCCTGTTTCATTCCATGGGGCTTCGACTTCATGTTCCCGAATTCTACGAATATTTGATTATCCAACATTTTGAACTTGGAATAACGTTAGTCTGTTCAACGTGAAGTGCTTGATAATATCAACGGCACGGTTTGTTCTGTTAGAGTCCTCGTAGTTGTTGTAGTGCTTTTTGGTTCAGCCCTTGACTACTACGTGTGAAGATGGCGTACTGAGCTGTTATAGTACGAGTACTGTGTTGCAGACGCTGGGGAGGAGTAGAGCCTCAAGAGTCTTTACTGAGGCTGAGAGTTTTGGTGAGATACTCAACTCTCGGCTCATCCAACTGTTTTAGCATTACCTTATAGGTTTTGTCAGGGTCCAACGCTTTTTAAATTCTGGTATTTCCTCCTCGTCAGGAAGAGATCTAATGTGACGAAGCACTCTTCGCCTTGTCACTTTTGTGGTGCTCGACAAATTGTCAATTAAAATAACTATAGCACCTCTTCAAATCAGTCTATTCTACTGAAGCCCGCAACTCACTTCTTCCTGCTCCAATATTGCAACTCTTTAGATTATCTAGCCACTTGTCCGGCTTGTGCTCACCAGTCAACCTATTAACGTCCAGTATCAGCTTATAGACTCTGGAGTCACTTGGGTTGGCTCGTCAAGGCTGATCACGCTCATTTGCCAGTCCCGTCGCCTCTGCCGGAATATTTGGTTTCACTTCGAGCATTCGAATAGCAGCTATATAGAGAGCCTAATTTTTGATACCCGAACATAAAAGGTTTTCTGATGCTGTGATAGGTAAACTCTCTCAAACCAGACCAATTAGCTTTCTCATGATTGATGAAACTGCGGCGTTTAGTGGTGATGAAATCTACCGATGGAGATAATTATGGGGGGATGGTCTGACCCAAGAGAAACGACGTCAAGTTATGTATCAGGAGACATGATGGTTATGTCTGGAGAACTGTGACACTATTCGCTAATTCTGATAGTGGCGTCCTCATTTTATATTTCATATTTTGTATTTAATATTTAATATTTTAAAATTTATATTTTATTAGCGGAACCCTGTGGGCTTCGCAACCCCGACTGAGATAAAATATAATGGAATGCTATAATTATGTTAACTTTTTTTAAATATTTTAACGTATGAATATAGGAGATATGAAGGCGTTCTCTCCCCATGAAGGGCTATTATGGAGCTACTATGGTATTTTTGTATGTTTCAGGAGGTAACACTCCTCCTAAAGCCGTTTCGACTATAAGTTTCCCTACGTAGGTTATATATTCTTACACTATTAATTTCTCTTTATTTCGACAGATTGGATTTAGATCTACCTGAGTGAATTAAATTAAGAATAGAACCAGGTTTGAGAACCTTAAGTTTGAGGATAGTTTTAATTTTTTCATACATGGGACTTATTTTTTCCATATTATCCAAGCACAGATAATAGCCATTGTTTCTGCTATCACAAGATTTTCAGTATTTCGAAGAACTTAACGTAATTTTTAGAATATCAGCTGTAATACTGAATTTGGGGTTCCACTTCGTTGGTGAACCTCCATGCAAAAATGCTTAACATATGTCCACGTTTTAATCCAATCCCTACATAGTGCTATTCGCGAGTATGACGAATTGAGTTAGACAGGAATTTGATGTGTTGGAGGGTATAGTTCGACCCGAACATAACTCCTTATTTTCGTCTTTAAATTACATATAGAGAAACCTAAACGACTTCTGTGAATTGAATATGTTCAAAAATAAGAATAAATCGAATCCGCGGGCGCAGATTGGTCTTCTATATCTAGCTATTGTGTCGATAACCTAAGAATATAATATTATTTTATGTCATAAAAAACACCAAATTTTCTGTTTTACCAGAAGTGATAGAGTCTGTGTAAGTTAATAAAAAACTTCTGAAATTTAAAATCGCACGATGCAGACTACGACTCATAGACTCCGAATCCTTCTCGCAGTACTGTGGGCGAGTCTGGTATTCTGGTTACGACGGCGAACTGGGGCTGTGTTCCCATCAGTTGTTGTTGTAGCAACGTAAATATGTTCGTATGTTATTTAACAATTTCCGCTGTATTCAGATTTAAAAATTCTGCAACCTGGACTGGCTGCGACCATAAAAAAAATCAGAAGACAGGTGAGTGGGGTTAGCTGGGAAGCTAAACAAATGCAGCGTGTCTTATTGTCCCAATCTACATGCAGGGTATCGTGACTTTGTGTTGGATAAAGTGACTTAGATTCGAGACCAATATGAATTGAGACGGCAGCACTGTCCTTTATACCTTTGGACCTCTTTCTCCAAATCATACAGATTTCTCCTGATTTCGCCTGGGTGGAGAATGCCTGTTTACTAGATCAAGGCGGTAACAACCAAGCAGGTATTGCATCGGCAACATCTTGTTGTGTTGATGTACAGGTAACATCTTCTCCTCCTCTTGAAGATGGTCCACCGGTGCACAGTGGTCGCTGCAATTGGCCAAAATTCAAAAAATGACAGTAAATTATTTGAAGCATAATGTGTACCCATAAACTCTTAAGGGATTAAGCTTTTTAAAAATAATAATTGTCACCTCTTAACTCTAACAGTACTCTTCGAGAATAGCGTCAAACAAGAGATAATGTAAGTAGTTGCTTTCTTTTGTGAGTACAGTGCAAATGTTTAGTGAAAACTACAAATTAAAACAATGATAAATACATTTTTTAATGGCAAATCTCGGTGTAAAAATTGAAAATCAAGGTATCAGTAGTTTGTAAATTAGCTTGTTGTGTTTGTGTTTTCCCGGTGCCTTTAATAGTGCTAATTCGTAAGTAAAATTTAATTTCAAGTAGAGTTTTAGCTACATTCCCCCTGAATCCACCAACAGGATATTTTTTTATATTAATCTTGATGGTCTTAAGATTCTAAAACCAAAATATGACCTGCAACTTTACCTGTTAGATGCAAAAAACTAAAGTGACCTCGTTGCAATTTGTTTAGTTTTTTATTGTGCCAGTGACATATCCTATGTGGTGTTGTTTTATTTATATGTTTTTTGTGTTTAAAATGTTACAGTTTTATTTTTTAACCCTTTATATGCGATCAAATTTTTATAATTATATTTATTAATATTAATTTGGTTATAGGCTCATCTTGGAAATGCGTAATTTCTAGAAGTTATATATTTGATATTTGGTGTCCAAAAAGCGGAACAATAACTGAAAAGGCTAAATTTGTGCATGACACTCTAATATGCCATTTAGATATGACACCATTATAGTGCGGTTACACTACAGTTTTTTGCCGGGTTAACCCACATTATGAGGATTTATTACTTAATCTGGTCAAATCTGACCAGATTTGCCATACAAAAATTAAATCCTCTCACGACTGGGTTTATTTTAAATCCGGCACAAATCCACCAAAAATACAGTGTTGTATTCGGTATTTGTGCAAAAAAAAATCCAACTCTCCTCAAAAAGTACCAAAAGTTGCAACTGTTTTTGCAACAGAGTTTGTCGTGTTTTACACGTTTACGATTGGTCGTATGAGATTTTATGGAGTTAGTAAATCTAAAGTTATTTGGAAATCATAAAATTATTTATTTTTTTCATTAGACACTTTTTTAACAAAAAGTACGCTTGATACCATGATAGGAAAATGTATCCCTATGTAAAATATTCCAATATGATCAAAGAGGGGACGATATCTCTGGATCTATTGAACCCAGTGGGTTAACCTTTAATAGTGTAACCGGGGTATTAGTCGGATTTAGCCCATTATCAGGTTTTATTTGCTAAATCCAGCCAAAATCTACCAGATTTCCCATACAAAAATAAATTTAGTGGATTTGTTTTAAATCTGGCATAAATCCTCGTATACAACTCTGTTTTTTGCAACATGTTGCTAGAAAATACAAAAAGTTGCAAGCTGGCACAAGAAACAAGGTAGATGCATCGGTGAATTGCTACACTAAAAATAATTTAAAATGCAAAAACTTGTAAACAAGGCGGAAAAATTAAATTTGTTTTGATGTACAAAGTTGATTTTAATCAACCAAGACTAATATTTATGATGTCTAAACGATAAAATAATTCGTTTTTTTTTATTTAAGATGGGCAAACTGCGATACAATAATTCATTATTTGCTCTTTAGTTAGCATTAGTAGCATAATGTGCTAACATTTTCAGTATAAAAGAATAAATTTGTAATTTGACGTATGTTTTTTGAGCCGAATTCAATTTAAAAAAATTCGTTTGACGTTTCAAATTCGTTCAGATGGGCTGATGCATCTACCTTGGTAATTGTGCTATGAACAAATGCAATGAGATTTGTACTGGATTTATTAAATCCAGTGGAGGATTTATGGCTAATCTAAATGAGCTATAATGGTCAATATTGAAAACGAAATTGTTATTGTAGAAAAACTAAATTCGAGAGTTCCAAGACTACAATTGTAAAAAAAATTCACAATTTTGGAATAAATGCTATCGCATTGGAGAAATATTCTTCCTGGATTTGCCAAAGTGATTCTTTTTTAGTAAGAAATAAAAATAATTCACAACGAAGAGAGAGGACGTGGACGTCCTAGATCAATTTTTTTTTAGAGTCTTCGTGTAGGACCGAAAGGGGACAAATAGCTGAAATGGCAGAAATAAATGCGTCAGCTGCAGAAGATTTACGAGTTGTCATGCAACCAAATATATCTTCAATTGCACCAGCAAATATAATTGAGGTGATACCCCTAATGGTAGAAGCAAGCCTAACAAAACACCAATATTTGTTAATAAGAAGCTTCATAAATAGTAAAATAAATGCTGATCTTCTGCCCAGTTCTGACAATATTCTTAAAGAAAAGAAGAAGAGTTACCAGAGAAAATATCTGTAACTGATTCCTATGCAGAGGTAGACTTACAAAGCTTACTGGACCATACCGCTATTCGAATAGTAGAGCTGCAGAGCGAGGTAATCAGTCATGTGATGGATACGTCAACAAACCGTCTCACGCGAGTACAAACGGAGATTTGGTAGTTTTAATTGTGAAGATAGTAACATATTCGTTACATAATATGTCCCACTTCAACTTATTTTAAGACCAGAAAGAATTGAGACTACAAAACTAATTTGGAAAAATCCTCGACCATCGTCTAAACGCTACTGCCGACCTATAAGGTTTCAGTTTAAAAAGGAGTCCGTTGAATTATGTATTGAAGAGCAGAAGTACTTCAAAGACAAAATATGCAAGTTAAACCCTACAAAAATTAAAACGGGAGAGAAAACACTACACTTTGAGCACAGTTTACAATTAACTATGGTAGATGGCAAGGTATGTAATGCCTTAAGGTAGAAACACAATGAAATACGCCGATTTATCACGCTCAGTTTCATGTAAAAGACTAAAGTACTACCTTATGCAAATGAATTAGGCAGCATTTGAATTAGGTAGTACTTGGCCTTTATTCTTTGACATGGAACTGAGCGTGAAAAAAACGGCGTATTTCATTCTGTTCACACCTTTAACGCAGACGTCATCGGCAAAATGCTACATTTGTAATGCAAAACCAAGAGAAATGAATAATATTGAAGAAAGTTTACAAAGGGGGAGGTTCAAACAAACTGTTATGAATTTGGGTTGTCACCTCTCCATGCATATATTCGGTTTTTTGAGTATTTTCTACATTTATCCTACAGACTAGAAATAAAGAAATGGCAAATTCGGTCAAACTCAAAAGAAAAACTTCAATTCCAGCAGAGAAAAAAACAAATTCAATTAAAAATTCGGTAACAAATCGGCCTAATTGTGGACAAACCTAAAACGGGAGGTAGTGGTTCTTCAAATGATGGCAATACCGCCAGAGAATTCTTCAAAAATTGTGAATTTATCTGCTGAAATAACAGGAATTGATAAAGACGTAATAGAGAGGTGTTCGATATTACTAAAAGCATTGTCTTCAGGTTACAATATAAACATAGAAAAATTTAGAACATTTGCGGTGGAAATTGCGACGCAATTGGCAAATAGATATTCTTGGTTCTACCTTCCTCCCACAGTACATACAATTTTAATTCACTCTCCTGACGTTATACAATATGCCATGTTATCAATTGGAGAACTATCAGAAGAAGTCCAGAAACAAGGACATAAAAAGGTTTCGATTAAATCAAACGCGAAAAACTTCCCGTGTTTCTACAAATACTGACTTAATTAATCGGTTACTTCTTAGCTCGGACCCTTTTATAACTGGACAACGAAAATTGCCAAACAAGAACAAATCAGTATTATTAAAACCAGTATTCGATTTGCTTGATTAACATCGATATACATTCTGATTATCCAATATAAACTTTTATTTTATATTGAATTTTTGTTGTATGTTTACTTAGGTATAATAAAATAAAAAAATTGATTTTTCTATATATATATATATATGTATGTGTTTTATATACAAGGCAACCGATTATTATACAATTTGTATTGAGAATCTAAAATATTACAACTTTGGAGATATTGATTTATGTATACCTTTATTTATACTTCTTTTTGGGAGGTACCTTTACTAGACGACTATACCTAAAGGTGGAACCATTTTACAATTTTTTTGGTAAGATTATTCTTTGTCCTCCAAGAACTCCAGCACAATCGATCGGGAAATGTGATGAAAACTAGCAAAATATATAAAATTTGGGAGGTACGTTATATGGGAGCTATGCCAAAAATGGACCGGTCGCGGCCATTTTGTTACATAGTTATTTTTACGCCCATATGGTGCTACGACCAAAGTTTCAAATCGATATCTGCACTGGAAGTATTTTTGGCCGCTGTTTCCATACACCATCGACCAGTGTGCGGTGGCGGCATTTTGGAAGGTTTGAATATGCTTCATCTGCGTACCGCTAACATTTGCATACCACCTTTGCACCACAGAGCTTAGCACAGACCGGCCTATTGCTTTGTAAAAAGTCAACAAGGTTACCTTGTCAGCACCCATGTGTTGGTGGTCAGCGACTTGAGAACCTTGTTATGATTTTGTCGCGAATAGCTGTGGTTTGCGCGGACGACATAAGCATGTTCTCGAACGTTACAGCCTATATCTTCGGGTAGTTAGAGGTCAGAATCAAGAAAACATCGACCAATATGTTTAGGGGGAGCCTCATTTCAGTTGTTTATGTGGTGTTATTTTCGGCAGATATTTTCATATTCCTCAGATTGAAGTCAGCTTTGTAGCCTGGTATATGTGCATTGACGATAGGACCCGACGCCAAGATCGATCGTACAATCAGCGGCATACATTACGATCACTATGGAGCGTGTAGAATTTCAGAAACGTAGAGGTTAAACAGTCGAGAGCATATCAAGGAGTGCATTCTGTTTCATATTAGCTCAATGATATGGGACCTAATGCTTATCGCCGAGTCGAGCGGCGTGTCTTAATAAGATCTTTGTTTACCAAACTAGTGTCTGTGAAAAGCTCTGAATCTTGAATAAATGCTTTAATATTAAAAGGACAATTACCCGCTTCTTAAGAATCCATGATGTTCAATATAGGCAGAGGACTCAACACTTCTCTCCTCTCCTGCACAACCAACCATATAATGGGCATCAATATCTCCAAACGATTACAATGCCCGTAAAATGCAACACCATCATCTCGGCTCCAGCATAAGGCAGGCAGTCAGTCCTTTGGTTTTGTTTGTATTTCTTTTGTAGCCATTCTATAGTTGTAAATTACAACTCCTTGCAGACATGGCCTGTCATTTAAGGACATTTGTAAACGACGTTCTTTGTTTTCTTCTTTTCTGAGTTGATGGATTACTTATAAACGATTGAGGAGGATTGATGAAATTTATTGGTAATGTCTGATATATATGTAGTTAGGTATGTTGGTTGTTAAATGTCCTTTATTGAGATCCTTTTTTGTGAGCGTGCGCTCTTAAACAACAAATACATAAACCTGCTGTAATTTTACATTACAAAAGCCGCTAACGAAATAACAACAGCAGCTCCAAAGCATAGCGAACAAAAAAAGAAGCAGCAGCATGTGTTTTCTGTCGGAAAATAACTCCACAAGTTAATGAAACCGGCTGCACTTTGCCCAGTTTGTGTTGTTGTTGTGAACTTTTTTGTTGAGCCACTTAAGGGCTCAACAGAACAATAACAAAAAAGAAGCAAAAAAATACGCCAACGTATAAAATGCAGTTAGTAGGGCTTTGAGCCTGCTGTTATCGTTTCCAGAGTTGATTCGGTTTTTTTTTCTTCTTTGCCAGACAGTCAAGTGAGACACCAAGCAAACTGCTGAGGACAGACAGGTTTACAGGATTCATTTAGGACACATAGTGGTGCTGGTGTTGTACGGTAGATGTGTTGCATACAACATCAATCCAGCCAGCCAGTAAACCTAGCAAGCACAAGATAGCAGGTGCATATGCTTAAATATGATGCTAAGGCAGTCGTGTTTTTTATATTCCTTTCGGTATTCCTTAAAGCCAAGATTGCAGCAGGGTTCTTCTACTTCGTCTACCGTTCGCCGTTTAATAAGAAATCTCTTCGCCTCGTTTAAAAGTTAATGGGTGCTGCTGCAGCAGCAGTTGCTTCTGCCACAGCAGTTATTGGTCCTTATTGCATAGCGGGAATGCACAAGGGATGGATGCATCAAAGGATATTCGTATACATGCAAACATTTACAACAAATCGCAGTGTATAAAAGGGCTAAACAGTCAATGAGACTATTTTTTATATGCCAGCACGCACACTCGAACACAATGCGAAGCGATTACATTTTTACAGGTGCCTTTCGGCGGGACAATTGACACAGTGGGAGAGAAAAAGAAACAAGTGGGTTTTTTATTGTTGCGGCTTCTTTGTTTCGGTAATGATATTTTTGTTTTTTTTTTTTTTTTTTTGTATGATCTGATCTATAAGAAGGCCTTCAGGTCTTTGATAAGAGGAAATGAAATGGTCTTCTATGTGAAGACCTTTTGGTCTTTTATGGCCATTGGGTCTTCTGTAAGAAGACCAACAAGTTTTCTTATAGCAAACCAAAAGGTCCTCATAAATTAAGAATTTTTGGTCTTCTATAAGCTGACCATGCGCTCTTCTATAAGAAAACAATTTGGACTCCGAGAAGAAAACAAGCATTTCTATAGCCTTAGCAGAGGCTGTTTTGTTCCCCATAAGAAGACCTTATATTTTTCTATAAGAAGAAATTTTGGTCAAACATAAGGAGACTATTAAGTCATTATAAGAAGACATATGATGTTATTAGCCCATCGTTTCTCTTGGGTCAGACTATCATGCTGTAATTGTCTCCATCAGCAGACAATCAACTTTCATGACCTCCGAACGCCGCACTTTCTTCAATCATGTGAAAGCTTTTTGGCTTAGTTTCGGAGATTTCTTCCATCACCGCTTTTGAGAACTGTACAACCTCAAAGACCCTAGAGATAAGGAGCGTTTTTTTTTCTTTCTTCCTTTCTTTCTTTCTTTAAGCGGATTGATCCAAAGAGCTGCGCAAGGTATTTTAACCGACAATTTGTCGAGCACTAGTAAGCATTAGTCCCCTTCCTGCGGACCCCAAATGGATGGATGGATGATGTTGCTATCACCATTAGGAACGGTAAAACATCCAAAGGATTAGGCCTTGAAGATATCTCCATGGTTATGCTAAAGCAGTCGTATGGGAATTAAGTTGAATATCTCATCAAAGTTTTCTACCTGTCGAACTTACATCGTTTCCGAGGGCTGGAAAATGGGAATTGACTACACTGCTACTAAGCCAGGCAAGGATGTCAGCAATGGAGAATCGTACAGGCCGGTGTCGGCTTTGTCGCCCTAGGAAGAACTCTGGAGGCTTTACGCCTGCCCTGCGTCAGAAATCGCTATCCAGTTGCCGATTATCAGAGTAAGCTGCCGCAAGCAGCACAGCACAACAACAGCTCTGGATGCCATATCCACACCTAAGTCGAGGCGCTCGACTTATCGAAACACTGGCAAGCACTCCACACTGTTTGAAGATATCGAACAGGAAACAGAAGTCGACGTCCCGTAGAGTAAAACAGGGATCTCTCTAAGGTGGGTGACATTTTCAAAACTATTTAACCTCTTTCCTGTGTTCCAGCCCTTTCTTGACCCTCAGACGGCATTGAGAATGCGGATGATTGTACGATCTTGACGTCAGGGAGGGTACCCAGATGTCATTTGTGAAAGGCTTAAATCCTATTTGATCGATCTTACAACCTTTTTCCACGCGAGAAATATAAAAATATCCGCCACTAAGTATACGACCATGGACTGCGGAGATGAGCGCAAAGTTGAATATCTATTGTGACAGAATACCGAGTACTAGCTACTCTAACATTCTGGGGTTAAATCTGACAGTATGGTCACTTCGGCCGCGAATGTCACTGTTATCTGCAATAAGATGATATTTGGGAACAACGTCCTCAAGTCCCTAGCAGGCTGAAATTGGAGTCCAAACAACGAAACCTTGTTGACCGCAAGTACCACGATAGGTTGGTCTGTGGAAAACTAAGTGCAACGCCATGGTTTAATATTCAAACTCGTCGAAACGTCGCCCTGAGAACCGCAACCATCCCCATGTCATCAGAGGTCCATGTGCATGAGAAACAACGATTTTTCCAGTACGGCAACACAAAGGCATGCTCTCGTTGCAGTACTCGCACGGGTGTTACCGTGATAGTCATCCCAATCACCGTATGGTGGATAGGACACCCCACCATGCATGTCAGAAAGGATTTGCTGAATATCGCAAGGGGTATTCTCTAAAAGGGAATAACGTATTTAACGCTTCGCGGACTCCAGTTTAACAGGAGGTTGCCATTCCACGGTCATATGGCACCAAAACTGCACGTAACTCGGTTACGAGATCCAACAACAGGTCTCCTTTCTGGTGCCATCACATATATTTTAAGATCTTATCGGGGACACTTTTACATCATTGTTTTTTACATTCTCCCTATTCACTGATTGTGCCTAACTTATCACGCACAGGGCAACCAGTCCCGAATTGTAACAAATAAAAACTGGTTGACTTGAGGAACTTGTCGCCCACTTCTTATCATGGGAAGAAGTAGTGTCTCTAGAAACTTCGCTATAGGATTTTTTAAATATTTTTTATCGTCCATCTATAGGCCATTAGGCGTGAATTTTTTAATATTTTTTATCGTCCATCTATAGATCCTTAGGCGTGGATTTTTTTTAATATTTTTTATCGTCCATCTATAGGCCATTGGGCGTGGATTTTTTAATATTTTGTATCGTCCATCTATAGGCCCATAGGCGTGGATTTTTTTCAATATTTTTATCGTCCATCTTTAGACCCTTAGGCGTGGAATTTTTTAATATTTTTTATCGTCCATCTATAGGCCCTTGGGAGTGGATTTTTTAATATTTTGTATCGTCCATCTATAGGCCCATAGGCGTGGATTTTTTATATTTTTTATCGTCCATCTATAGACCCTTAGATGTGGATTTTTTAAATATTTTTTATCGTCCATCTATAGACCCTTAGGCGTGGATTTTTAAATATTTTTTATCGTCCATCTATAGACCCTTAGGCGTGGATTTTTTTAAATATTTTTTATCGTCCATCTATAGACCCTTAGGCGTGGATTTTTTAAATATATTTTATCGTCCATCTATAGACCATTAGGCGTGGATTTTTAAATATTTTTTATCGTACATTTATAGACCCTTAGGCGTGGATTTTTAAATATTTTTTATCGTACATCTATAGACCCTTAGGCGTAGACTTTTTTAATATTTTTTATCGTACATCTATAGACCCTTAGGCGTAGACTTTTTTAATATTTTTTATCGTCCAAATACAGGCCCTTAGGGGTGGATTTTTTATATTTTTTATCGTCCATCTATAGGCCCTTAGGCTTGGATTTTTTATATTTTTTATCGTCCATCTATAGACCCTTAGGCGTGGATTTTTTAAATATTTTTTATCGCCCATCTATTGACCCTTAGGCGTGGATTTTTTTAATATTTTTTATCGTCCATCTATAGACCCTTAGGCGTGGATTTTTTTAATATTTTTTATCGTCCATCTATAGACTCTTAGGCGTGGATTTTTTAAATATTTTTTATCGTCCATCTATAGACCCTTAGGCGTGGATTTTTTAAATATTTTTTATCGTCCATCTATAGACCCTTAGGCGTGGATTTTTTAAATATTTTTTATCGTCCATCTATAGACCCTTAGGCGTGGATTTTTTAAATATATTTTATCGTCCATCTATAGACCCTTAGGCGTGGATTTTTTAAATATTTTTTATCGTCCATCTATAGACCCTTAGGCGTGGATTTTTTAAATATATTTTATCGTCCATCTATAGACCCTTAGGCGTGGATTTTTAAATATTTTTTATCGTACATTTATAGACCCTTAGGCGTGGATTTTTAAATATTTTTTATCATACATCTATAGACCCTTAGGCGTAGACTTTTTTAATATTTTTTATCGTCCATATATAGACCCTTAGGCGTGGAGTTTTTTAATATTTTTTATCGTCCAAATACAGGCCCTTAGGGGTGGATTTTTTATATTTTTTATCGTCCATCTATAGGCCCTTAGGCTTGGATTTTTTATATGTATTTTTTATCGTCCATCTATAGACCCTTAGGCGTGGATTTTTTAAATATTTTTTATCGCCCATCTATTGACCCTTAGGCGTGGATTTTTTTAATATTTTTTATCGTCCATATATAGACCCTAAGGCGTGGATTTTTTAAATATTTTTTATCGTCCATCTATAGACCCTTAGGCGTGGATTTTTTAAATATTTTTTATCGTCCATCTATAGACCCTTAGGCGTGGATTTTTTAAATATTTTTTTCGTCCATCTATAGACCCTTAGGCGTGGATTTTTTAAATATTTTTTTTCGTCCATCTATAGACCCTTAGGCGTGGATTTATTAAATATTTATTATCGTCCAAATACAGGCCTTTAGGGGTGGATTTTTTATATTTTTTATCGTCCATCTATAGGCCCTTAGGCTTGGATTTTTTATATTTTTTATCGTCCATCTATAGACCCTTAGGCGTGGATTTTTTAAATATTTTTTATCGCCCATCTATTGACCCTTAGGCGTGGATTTTTCTAATATTTTTTATCGTCCATCTATAGACCCTTAGGCGTGGATTTTTTAAATATTTTTTATCGTCCATCTATAGACCCTTAGGCGTGGATTTTTTAAATATTTTTTATCGCCCATCTATTGACCCTTAGGCGTGGATTTTTTTAATATTTTTTATCGTCCATCTATAGACCCTTAGGCTTGGATTTTTTATATGTATTTTTTATCGTCCATCTATAGACCCTTAGGCGTGGATTTTTTAAATATTTTTTTTCGTCCATCTATAGACCCTTAGGCGTGGATTTTTTAAATATTTTTTATCGTCCAAATACAGGCCTTTAGGGGTGGATTTTTTATATTTTTTATCGTCCATCTATAGGCCCTTAGGCGTGGATTTTTTATATTTTTTATCGTCCATCTATAGACCCTTAGGCGTGGATTTTTTAAATATTTTTTATCGCCCATCTATTGACCCTTAGGCGTGGATTTTTTAAATATTTTTTATCGTCCATCTATAGGCCCTTAGGCTTGGATTTTTTATATGTATTTTTTATCGTCCATCTATAGACCCTTAGGCGTGGATTTTTTAAATATTTTTTTTCGTCCATCTATAGACCCTTAGGCGTGGATTTTTTAAATATTTTTTTCGTCCATCTATAGACCCTTAGGCGTGGATTTTTTAAATATTTTTTATCGTCCATCTATAGACCCTTAGGCGTGGATTTTTTAAATATTTTTTATCGTCCATCTATAGACCCTTAGGCGTGGATTTTTTAAATATTTTTTATCGTCCATCTATAGACCCTTAGGCGTGGATTTTTTAAATATTTTTTATCGTCCATCTATAGACCCTTAGGCGTGGATTTTTTAAATATTTTTTTATCGTCCATCTATAGGCCCTTAGGCGTGGATTTTTTAAATATTTTTTATCGTCCATCTATAGACCCTTAGGCGTGGATTTTTTAAATATTTTTTATCCTCCATCTATAGACCCTTAGGCGTGGATTTTTTAAATATTTTTTATCCTCCATCTATAGACCCTTAGGCGTGGATTTTTTAAATATTTTTTATCCTCCATCTATAGACCCTTAGGCGTGGATTTTTTTAATATTTTTTATCCTCCATCTATAGACCCTTAGGCGTGGATTTTTTAAATATTTTTTATCCTCCATCTATAGACCCTTAGGCGTGGATTTTTTAAATATTTTTTATCCTCCATCTATAGGCCCTTAGGCGTGGATTTTTTTAATATTTTTTATCGTCCATCTATAGGCCCTTAGGCGTGGATTTTTTTTAATATTTTTTATCGTCCATCTATAGGCCCTTAGGCGTGGATTTTTTTAATATTTTTTATCGTCTATCTATAGACCCTTAGGCATGGATTTTTTAAATATTTTTTATCGTCCATCTATAGGCCCTTAGGCGTGGATTTTTTTAATATTTTTTATCGTCTATCTATAGACCCTTAGGCATGGATTTTTTAAATATTTTTTATCGTCCATCTATTGGCCCTTAGGCGTGGATTTTATAAATATTTTTTATCGTCCATCTATAGACCCTTAGACGTGGATTTTTTAAATATTTTTTATCGTCCATCTATAGACCCTTAGACGTGGATTTTTTAAATATTTTTTATCGTCCATCTATAGACCCTTAGGCGTGGATTTTTTAAATATTTTTTATCGTCCATCTATAGACCCTTAGGCGTGGATTTTTTAAATATTTTTTACCGTCCATCTATAGACCCTTAGACGTGGATTTTTTAAATATTTTTTATCGTCCATCTATAGATCCTTAGACGTGGATTTTTTAAATATTTTTTATCGTCCATCTATAGACCCTTAGACGTGGATTTTTTAAATATTTTTTATCGTCCATCTATAGACCCTTAGGCGTGGATTTTTTAAATATTTTTTATCGTCCATCTATAGACCCTTAGACGTGGATTTTTTAAATATTTTTTATCGTCCATCTATAGACCCTTAGACGTGGATTTTTTAAATATTTTTTATCGTCCATCTATAGACCCTTAGACGTGGATTTTTTAAATATTTTTTATCGTCCATCTATAGACCCTTAGACGTGGATTTTTTAAATATTTTTTATCGTCCATCTATAGATCCTTAGACGTGGATTTTTTAAATATTTTTTATCGTCCATCTATAGACCCTTAGACGTGGATTTTTTAAATATTTTTATCGTCCATCTATAGACCCTTAGACGTGGATTTTTTAAATATTTTTTATCGTCCATCTATAGACCCTTAGACGTGGATTTTTTAAATATTTTTTATCGTCCATCTATAGACCCTTAGACGTGGATTTTTTAAATATTTTTTATCGTCCATCTATAGACCCTTAGACGTGGATTTTTTAAATATTTTTTATCGTCCATCTATAGACCCTTAGACGTGGATTTTTTAAATATTTTTTATCGTCCATCTATAGACCCTTAGACGTGGATTTTTTAAATATTTTTTTTCGTCCATCTATAGATCCTTAGACGTGGATTTTTTAAATATTTTTTATCGTCCATCTATAGACCCTTAGACGTGGATTTTTTAAATATTTTTTATCGTCCATCTATAGACCCTTAGACGTGGATTTTTTAAATATTTTTTATCGTCCATCTATAGACCCTTAGGCGTGGATTTTTTAAATATTTTTTATCGTCCATCTATAGAGCCTTAGGCGTGGATTTTTTAAATATTTTTTACCGTCCATCTATAGACCCTTAGACGTGGATTTTTTAAATATTTTTTATCGTCCATCTATAGATCCTTATACGTGGATTTTTTAAATATTTTTTATCGTCCATCTATAGACCCTTAGACGTGGATTTTTTAAATATTTTTTATCGTCCATCTATAGACCCTTAGGCGTGGATTTTTTAAATATTTTTTATCGTCCATCTATAGACCCTTAGACGTGGATTTTTTAAATATTTTTTATCGTCCATCTATAGAACCTTAGACGTGGATTTTTTAAATATTTTTTATCGTCCATCTATAGACCCTTAGACTTGGATTTTTTAAATATTTTTTATCGTCCATCTATAGACCCTTAGACGTGGATTTTTTAAATATTTTTTATCGTCCATCTATAGATCCTTAGACGTGGATTTTTTAAATATTTTTTATCGTCCATCTATAGACCCTTAGACGTGGATTTTTTAAATATTTTTTATCGTCCATCTATAGACCCTTAGACGTGGATTTTTTAAATATTTTTTATCGTCCATCTATAGACCCTTAGACGTGGATTTTTTAAATATTTTTTATCGTCCATCTATAGAGCCTTAGGCGTGGATTTTTTAAATATTTTTCATCGTCCATCTATAGACCCTTAGAAGTGGATTTTTTAACCCACTTAGCGCCGAGAATTTTTTTTGCGAGAAAACTTAAAATTGTTTATGAAAATTATATTTTTGAGACTTTTTAAGCATTTTTTAAAAAATAACGTTTTTCTCTAAAACGTATAGTTTTCCTGCAATAGGGACTTCTTTTAAAAGTGCTAAAAACTTTGTAGGGTAATATTGGTGTATCCTTACATGCCAATCCCTTGGTTTTTGGTTGAGAAAATACTCTTACTATATTCCTAACAAATCCCTGACTTTATATGATTCTAACATTTATGATTAAATTTTTATCAAATATTTAAATTTTTCATCAAAAGTCGAAAATTACAAAAAAGTCGATTTTTTTGAATAGCTTGGGTTTTACGCCAATTGCGTGAAAATAGGTAGGTCAAATGAAGCGTTATAAGCGTGAAATGATAGATAACAGACAATACTATAACAAAATGCAAAAAACCCCACAAAAATATTCAAAAAAGCCAGAGTTTTACGTCAATTTTTGCAACCATTTTTTGTGGCGTTTAAACGACCAGTGGCTTTATCTGGGTTAAATATTTTTTATCGTCCATCTATAGATCCTTAGACGTGGATTTTTTAAATATTTTTTATCGTCCATCTATAGACCCTTAGGCGTGGATTTTTTAAATATTTTTTATCGTCCATCTATAGACCCTTAGACGTGGATTTTTTAAATATTTTTTATCGTCCATCTATAGACCCTTAGGCGTGGATTTTTTAAATATTTTCTATCGTCTATCTATAGACCCTTAGGCGTGGATTTTTTTAAATATTTTCTATCGTCTATCTATAGACCCTTAGCCGTGGATTTTTTAAATATTTTTTATCGTCCATCTATAGACCCTTAGGCGTGGATTTTTAAAATATTTTTTATCGTCCATCTATAGAGCCTTAGGCGTGGATTTTTTAAATATTTTTTATCGTCCATCTATAGATCTTAGACGTGGATTTTTTAAATATTTTTTATCGTCCATCTAATGACCCTTAGACGTGGATTTTTTAAATATTTTCTATCGTCCATCTATAGACCCTTAGACGTGGATTTTTTAAATATTTTTATCGTCCATCTATAGACCCTTAGCCGTGGATTTTTTAAATATTTTTTATCGTCCATCTATAGACCCTTAGGCGTGGATTTTTAAAATATTTTTTATCGTCCATCTATAGAGCCTTAGGCGTGGATTTTTTAAATATTTTTTATCGTCCATCTATAGATCTTAGACGTGGATTTTTTAAATATTTTTTATCGTCCATCTAATGACCCTTAGACGTGGATTTTTTAAATATTTTCTATCGTCCATCTATAGACCCTTAGACGTGGATTTTTTAAATATTTTTATCGTCCATCTATAGACCCTTAGACGTGGATTTTTTAAATATTTTTTATCGTCCATCTATAGATCCTTAGACGTGGATTTTTTAAATATTTTTTATCGTCCATCTATAGACCCTTAGACGTGGATTTGTTAAATATTTTTTATCTTCCATCTATAGACCCTTAGGCGTGGATTTGTCTTTTTGGCGACCCTTGGCACGACTTGGTATACCTCAACCCACGTTTATATATCTAGTAACCTTCAGTCCTACTAAAATCCTGGTTTATCTATTTTAAAAATGGCTTCTTCTAGAATATTAGCTTGAACTGTTTCATCTTCCCGAAGAAAAATAAAAAACCATCTCCCACTGTGAAATGAGCTCTTCTTAATAATTAAACTGCTGCAGTTTTTGGCCCAGCATTCAGCTCAATAAACCACCAGCAGCAGCAGGAGCAGCATTAACTGCAGTAGCATCCTTGTCCTTTGATGATCTTTTATTATCATCATTGAGTTTACATTGAAAGTGCCGGCCGGCACTTGTTGTAATGCCCGGATTTTCAACCAGGTTTCGTTCGAGACACTTCACCTGTCGATTTTTGTGTGTGGACGTCACGTTGCTGCGTGTATGTGGATCTATCTGCTGGCAAGCAGTGCTATGGTGTTGGTTATTGCAACAGTTTTTTTCTTATTTCATAGTCCTGTTGTTGTTGTTGCTTCTTCGGCTGTTATATTTCTTCTTGGCAGTTGGTCACTATTCAATTTTATGACATCGTTGAGTTGTTGGCTTTATGCCTTTTTTCTCGTCTGTGGCAGCAGCGGCAGCAGCAACAGTACTTGTAAAAGGTGCGTGCGCCTGCGCAATTCCTGACCTAAGACATTGCTTTTTTCAATAGCCCTATTATTATTAGTATGAAGTTTGTTGCTGTTATTGTCCATCAGGATTCTGTTTGTGTTTCGTTCGCTGTCTACCAAAAGTGTTGATGAACTGGTCTGGAGCATGGAGCAGGGGTTGTTTTGTTGAGTCTCTGTCGGAATTAATTCATTGGAAACTATTTCAATTTTTTCGTTATTAATAGCTAAAGTCACAGACACTAAAAATCACCTGCATATCGTCTTCATTTACGTGTCCTTTTGTTGAGCTGCAAGCAGCCATCCCTTTTGTTGGTGTTACCCCCAAATGAAACGAAGATCTAAAGCCAACATTCTTGGCATTTCTGAAATTCAGAACGAAACGAAATTCATAACATTTCAATTCGTCTAATATCAGCCACACGGCAAAAGCCATTTTATTACTGAAGCAAAAAAATATAGGGGCCACTTGATGTTTGCT